>NC_092824.1:15030625-15347500 GCF_023375885.2 Dermacentor andersoni | reverse complement strand
GTACACCGTGATTATTACTGATTTTCTGGCATTCCATCACATAACACCATGTACTAACCGGACAAGCACTTGTCTCACAGTGTTAGGTTAGGTAAATCAAACAAGTTGTTTCGGGCAATGCAATTGTGATGTATTAGAAGAAAAAATAAGCAAGTAGAAGAAAGGTATCAAACAAAGCAGCTTTAAAGGGTCCGTCGCGACACCAAGCTTGGTAACTGGTACGTGTAATGAAACGGACAAGACAACAAAAGTAAAAGGTAAGCATTTCAAATGAAGGTTTATACGATAATGCACATCAAAATGCATCGATAAAGCTTTCTAAAATTTGGCGAATAATGCTAGTAAATTATTAGAGACAGCATTTCCCATAATAGAGACTATGAGGCAAGTTGCACAGTGAAAGACTGAGATTGATTCAACCAACACAACGTAATACAGGACCGACAGTACATAATGGAGCAAGGTCACAATGGCTTACCTAGAAATTTTTTTTTCAGGAGTGGTACGCACTTGGTGCTGAGGAGGACGCAAGGGGGGGCGGGCAGGACCAGACATACCGCATAACAACAGAAATATTTCAAAGGGGGAGGGGGGGGGGGGGGCGTGTAGAAGGCGACGTGCCCGGTGTCGTCACCCCCTGGCTACGCCACTGAACAAGAATATCGCTGTAGTCCTCGTCCCTATTTTCTGTCATCACTGTCTTAGGTTATGGTGGTCGAATCAATCGCAATGCAACCAACTAGCTCAGCAATATATACGGAGGGAAAGAAAAGGAGCCACCAAGACGGCCACGCAGAATAATGTCTCCTCAAGGTCTGGCGCCGTTAGTAAGGCATGACAGACCAGTGAGCCCAACGATTCCTCTTCACAGGAACTCTGGAAACCGCCAGGTGGAATCTTGTGTTGCTTTCTTGCGAGCTGGCACGTTTACCAATTCCCGGTAGTATTTCTTTCTCGACGCTGCAGTCGTTTCTTGCTCGATAGGCTTCCAAGTGGTATCATGCCCAATCGTAACGCAGACACACACAGAAGACAGACAAACTCTCGCCTGCCGTCTCGTTTTCACACATCGGTGCTACTCACGCGTCCGTGAGTCCCCTTGGCCCGCATCGCTTGGTCGGCAGCTGCGTCGTTTATGAGATTCTTGTGTTCGCGCATGAGAATATCACGTCGCAGCAATGAGTGACTCGGCATGAACAAAGCGCTTTCTTTATAACCTCATGTGCTCTCCTGAGGTCTCTGTTTGCAGGTTACATACGCCCTCCTGGAGCAGTACTTGCAAAATCCAATGATTCGTCCCACGAAAGAAAAGCACCCAGCTACGAAAAAACAACCCGCGACTTCTACAACACCAGTCAGAATCTTGCCGATTTTTTTTATTGAGACAGACTAGACGAATTTTCGAAATCGTCTCCGCCTTCACTGTGACGTTAACGACGAGACCCTAACGCACGGGGCGCACAGTATATGGTGTCAGCGGGAAGGAAAGGGTGCGCGAGTGAGCCAAGAAATATAGTGGCTTGAAGCGCGCCATCTTTCCACGAGCTCGATGACGTAATCAAGCGCGCGCAAGGAAGAGGAAGGGGAGTGGGACCAAGCGCGCGTCTTTTATAGGCGGCCGTTGCGACGCATGGCTGTCCGCACGACAGAGCGCATACTGCGCGCCCGATCACGGAAGTATCCTCCCATGGCTGCAAAAAGTGCGCAATATAGTCGAGATAGCTGATGGCTTTGTGTGTGCTGTCCTCCCGTAAGGAAGCGGTCGTAGCGGGACTTGTTTTTCGCGTTTCCACTAAGCGCTTCTAGTGTTCGCAGAGCATCGCATCACAGCAGAGCTATCAGCTGAGATAGCGCTCTTCCTTCCTATCTCATGTTTCCGCCTTTTCTCTTCCCCACACTGATGACCGATGTTCAGGTGTCAGCCGCTCGCTAGAACGGTGCGGTGTGGTCAGTCGGCTTTCCTTTTCTCTGCCGACCCCCCCCCCCAATGCTGTCTCCCTCTCTCTATCCGGCGCGGCAAGTAGCGGACACGCGTTGAAGCAGAAGGCAGCACGACGTGTTCACTCCCCTCTGTGCCAGCGTTGCGGCAGCGAGCGTTCGTCATTGGGTGAGATCTGCTCACGTTGCCCGTGCGCGTGACACCGTGCACGTTAATCCAATGAGCGAATGTTTACTGCAATTTACACAGCCACTAAAACTACGATACTTAATCCGGACTGTCCAATACATTGTTATCGCTGTGGATGTTTCTCCTTTCCGGCGAATATGCGATTTCTTTTTCTTTTTTGCCTTTGTTCCCCTGTACAAAATTGAGCGAAAAAATGAGCGTCGGGCTTACTAGTTTCGTCTCGGTTCAGAAGTTTAGACGCATGCGACTTGATGCCGATGGGCGCCGACGCCTCCAAGGTTCCCAGAACATAGCCTGCAGCGAAAAGACAAAATCAGACAGGCCATGTAACCACGAGGCTACAACTGCGACAGGGCTTAGCCAGGAGGCGTTGATATGTTATGGTGCCGCGCCCATCTAAATGCGCTTGTTTAAAGAGGCAGCTTTCTTTGCTACTTTGTCCTCTACACATCAGATTCGCCGTGTTGATATTGTTACTATTGTTGATACTATATTGTTGATATTAATATATATAGAGTGTATAATTTAAGGTGCAGCGTTCCGGCTTTTTACTATCACAGAATTCCGCCCACAATTTTTCGATGTTTCTTTACACCAGCAAATTTGTTTTCCGTGAATATAGATTGCTACGTGCATTCTACAAGTCGCTCTTGAAAGATGAGAATGGTTGCCCCGAAAGGACGACGACGAACTGGCACTTGCTCTAGCTGTCACCTACATTGGTCAGCGTGCAAATATATATTGTAAATAGTCCTCTGTATAATTACGACTTTGTTACGGCAATACTGCGCCAGATTAGCATTGACTATTTTTTGTGTGTATTATTTTTCTCGTCGAGCTTTTTGACTCACTGAACTTGTTTGACTTTGAAACGTGCTTCCTAATAGATCCCGCTTTTTAGCCCGATAGTGTTATCTAAAACGCAGAATAATGGAAGTATTCGAAAAAAAAAAAGACATAGCACCGCCGATTACTCCATAACAGACAGCTTTAGTTTAACATGTTAAGCCTAATAGCGGGCTTAGTGGGCTTGCGGGATCGAAATGTGCATGCGCAGAACCCTAACCGACCCATACCGTTTAGCGTACGCACGCTATTAGACAGTTTTAGTTTAGCGTATGCAACTTTAGCATACGCTAAGCAGCGCACGTTTACGACTGTATTAGTTGGCCGTTGCGCAATGTTAGCGGACTAGGCCAGCTTAACGTGCAATCAGCGTGTTTGTGTGCGTTTTGCGGTGCCACCCGAGATCGACAAAATTAATTGTGTTTTTTGCACCGAGCAAAGCCAAGTGACACCATAACCGAAAGCAGGGTGTCCGTGAGTGATTTGCTGGCCTCGTGAACTGCGGTTTCCTTGCATTGCGATCGCTTCGCTGTGTACTATGAATAACTCTCGGCATGCCGAAAAAGTATTCTTAGTGATCATCGCCTCCTGTCAACGATAACGTTGGCAGAGACCGACGACCTCATTCTTACGCGTGTGGAGCGGCAGCGTTTGAAAGGCGAGTACTCTGTGGACGAGCTGCAATATGAAATTAGGTGTTGCTGCGAGTCAGAGCCACTGAAGTATCGCTCTCGTCAAGGGCTGCTGAATATTGGAAACATTGAACAATGAACAATCTTTTTTTTAGGCAGCAGTTTCGATTAGAGAAGGACGATGCCACAGAACTGCTTTCTGCGTTGAGAGTGCCAGAGAAAATCTTCAGCGCTCAGAACGTTACAGTGCCTGGCTGTAAAGCCTTGTGCATCACATCGCGCCGGCTGGCGTACCCCAGCCTGTGGGGCGATTTGGAGCCTATTCGAAGATTGAAATTTAAGATTCTTTATTTCTCCAATAGAAAAATACCGGGATAAAAAGCTGCCCTGAAGTAGCTTGACGGTGTCCGGGGCCCATTCAGAAAATGGCAGCATTAAATGGGAAAAAATACAATTTCACATACATCACGAATCAAGGAACCGTACACAATGCAGAATTACAATTAAACTTAATGTAAGACGAAAGTAAAATTCAAATATACAATGCACCGAGAAGCAAAAAAGAAGCATAAAACAATGGTATAGCAGAAAGAGAAGGTTTAAAACATAATTGCAATTCAACACTACAATATAGTAAATGAAGTCCAGACACAACACATAGCAGCATTTTTCCCTTTATACCGTGGCGAAAAAATTAAATAGAATATCTTAATTTGGGTTTGAGCCCACCACATGCTCAAAAAATTGCTGAAAAATTGTTTTTTTTTGTTTCGGTTCATATTTTCTGTGTACCATTTGTTTGTGTTAAGGGTGTTCGGAACCAGCAAATGCAACATTTGGGAGTCGGGGTGGATGCTGTGCGATGCTGTGCAACGCTGTGCGAAGTCGGGGTGGATGCCATTTCTATTTGCTTCTGGTGCTTCTATGAGTGTGCGTTTGTGTCATCGATGAGCGTTGGATTATGAACTTAGCCCTAGGTAAGCTCAAGTTATTCAAAAGGCGAAGTATGGTAAATGACACTAGATGGTGGATGGGAGATATCCTATGTTTAACAAGTAATGGTCTGGTATGAGCTAGGTAATTTGAGCCAGAAACTATGCGGACAGCTTATTTTTGCAGTAGTAGTAGTTGGTTTAGATGCACGCGAGCCGCAGTTCCCCGCACAAGATGACAGTAGCTTATTTGAGAATAAAATAATGAATGATATATTAATTTTTTTACTTTCACGGGAAACAAGTCGCGACCTCGTTGAAGAGCTCCTAAGATTTTGACAAGCTTAAAGAAAGATAACGGAATTAATCAGCCCATTTAATATGTTCGTCAAATATTACACCAAGAGATCTATATTTACTTACGATTTTGGTAGCGTAGTCTCCAATAAGCAGTGGGATTGACATCGTAACATGCCGATTTATCGAACCAAAAATAACCGCTTTTGTTTTATTATAATTAATTTTTAAGCTGTTTACATGGGACCAGTTATGGAGACTTTCTAACATGACGTTCGCTTCAAGCAGGAGTTCATTCGATGAGTTTCCAGATAAAATTAAACTAGTGACGTCGGCATATATTATCAATTTAGCTCTCTTGGAGATATGGACGAGATCGTTTATACACACGTAAATAAAGGAATGGACCTAACATGCTGCCCTGCGGTACTCCGCATCTTATACATTCAAAACTGGAGCTACAACCATCGACACATACCGATTGCTGCCGTTTTTCAAGGTATAGCCTTATCAGCTTAAGCGGATTGCGTCGTATACCGTAGGCATACAGTTTATCTAAAAGAATGTTATGATTAATACAGTCAAATGCTCTGCTGAAATCTACGAAATTGCCCAGTGTTAGAAGCTTATTTTCAATGTTTTGCAAAATTAGTTACTTTTGTTTAAGTAACACAAATTCTGTAGATAAGCCTTGTCTAAAACCAAATTGGGAATCTGTGAACAGGCGATTATCATTAAAGTAAATTTCCAGACGCTTAAGCAAAATTTTTTCTAGTGGTTTCGAGAAAATTCGCAGAATCGATATTGGTCGATGGTCGATAGTTGCCCATGTCTTGTGTCGTCCCAGATTTATGGATAACAATAACTTTGGCTAGTTTTAGTCTGTCAGGGAAGGCAGAGGAGGATATCGATAGGTTAAATATATACGATAAGTGAGGTGCAAGAAGGTCCGCTACAAATTTAATTGGTTTTACTGACAGACCCTCTGCGCCAAGGCTGGAGCTATTCTTCAAGGCCATTAGTGGAGCAAGAACTTCGAATGGGTGGGTAGGGTGGAGAAAGAAGGAGTCAGGTGTCTGTACAGAGATTAGGCAGGTAGCATCTTTGTTGTAGTCTGTTTTATGGAGACCAAAAAAGTGTTTATTAAAGCTATCCGCTAGTTCAGTGCCCACTAAGGTTACACCGTTTATTGTAAACCTCCTATAGAATCGGAGGGCTTGGGCATGTTAATGACTGCATTTATTGTTTTCCAAACTAATTTCGCATCACAGAGACCATCTTTTTCAAATATATTCGCACAATGTTGCTTATGCGCCTTATTCAACTCGCGGTTTTTATTTATTTCTAAACTGTTTGAAGGCAGTCAGGCCCGCCAAATCTCGGCTGGACGAAAATTTTTGATACATGTTGTCTTTCTTTTTTATCTGCTTATAAAGCGATGGCGTAATCCATGGTTTTCTAATTATTTTAAATTGGCGCTTTGTGGACCACGGGAACATGCATCGTATATTTCAGGAAATTCATTTATAAATATTATTACGATATCATCGAGCGATGCTCAAGAAACGATACGCCGCGAGAGCGACGATGAAGTTGGTCGGTGCGCTTGGCGCGAGCGAGTATCAGCCTGGCTGCCTGGCTCCAGTGTAAATAGCCAGTAAATAGCCTCTTCTGTGTCTTTCCACACGCAACATTCTGGTGGAGGTCAGCGATCCCCGTCTTCACCACGGAACTAAGAAGTGGTCGGCACACCGAGCTTGTCACCATGACTCCCGGTGACGCGCCCACCTCTGTAACGGCTTCGGTTTGTCCCACTGCTCCAATCGTCACGGTCGCCCCACATCGCGACCCATCGCGACTCTGGCCTGGAGGGCCAGGATGTTGACGACTGGATCAAACTCTATGAACACGCCAGTTCTAATAACAGGTGGCACCCAACTATTATGCTCGCCAATGTCATCTTTTATCTCGGCGGCACCCCACGCGTGTGGCACCAAACGCATGACGACGAGATAACCAGTTGAGACAATTCCAAAGAGAAGCTACGGGAACTGTTCGGCGACCCCATTGGGCACAAGGCTGCCGCGAGAAAGGCTCTTGCGTCTCGTGTTCAGTCATCTACGGAACCGTACGTTTCCTACATCCTCGACGTCTTAGCTCTATGCCGCAAAGCTGACAATGCTATGTCCGAAGCGGATAAAGTGTCACATATTCTAAAAGGCACCGCTGACGACGTTTTCAATTTGCTTGTTTTCGGCAACGTCTCGACTATCGAAGCAATCACCAAAGAATGCCGTCGCCTTGAACAAGCTATGAGCCGCCGTATCACATACCACCTCACGCGGCTACCCAACACTGCTGCTACGTCGACATGTGAGGGTCGACCACGTCAGACCACCACCTGTGACGACGTCACCCGTATTGTTCGCCGCGAACTCGAGGCCACCTATTCGCCAGCTTTCTCCACGACGCCTCCCGATCCGCCAGCAACCACCATTGCGATGGTCCAGGCCGTCGTCCGACAGGAACTTGAGAACATGAGTCTGAACTCCGTGTGTTCCACGTCTCAACCCAGCGTTCCCCAGTTCTCTAGCGGTCCTCCTCGTCCTCGGCAGTCCTTTTCCGCCACATCTCGCCGCAACCCGTCCGATTGGCGTACCCCAGATGACCGGCCGAACTGCTTCCACTGCTGTCGCATCGGCCACGTCGCTCGTCACTGCCGCAACCGATGGCCACCACTTCCTCGGACATACACCGCCGTTTATTCCCGCACCGTTGGACCTTCCGTTCCCCATACCACCCGCCATGAATCCACTGCCGCTGATGCTCCTGCTCCGAACCTTCGGTACAGCCGCTCGCCCTCACCTCGACGCCATCAGTCTCGTTCGCCCCAACCCCGTCGCTTCTCTACGCCGCCTATCGCCTCCCGGATCCAGCCGGAAAACTAGGCACTGCAGCTTCTGGAGGTGAAGGTGCGTTGTCGACCCTGCCCTCAAATCCTCTGCTCACGTTACCCACGAACCGAAACCTTCTTGACGTTGACGTTGACGGCTATCCTGTCACGGCACTCATCGATACAGGAGCGCATCTTTCAATTATGAGTGCTGCCTTCCGACGACGACTGAACAAGCTCCTCACCCCAGCGTCGGCAAGCGTCGTCCGCGTTCGCGGATGGCGGTACTGTGCCTATCATCGGCATGTGTACGGCACGCGTCAGCATCGCCGGCCGCCGCACTCCTGTCCTCTTCACCGTAATAGCTCATTGCCCCCACGAACTCATTCTCGGCCTCGATTTTCTCTCCGCACATTCTGCTCTTATTGACTGCTCTTTCAGTACCCTTCGCCTTGAGTTGCCGATGCTCGCAGAACCTTCTGACGCACCCCACTGCCGCTTACGTCCCCCCGGCTTTCTTCGCCTGCAGCCAAAGTCAATAGCCTACATTGAACTGTTGTCTTTCCCACCAGTTCCTGATGGCGAGTACCTCGTCACTTCTCTGCCCGACATTCCAATAAGGTATGATGTTACAGTGCCTCACAGTATACTTAATATTACTGGGAACCACATTCGCATGCCTGTCTGTAACTTTGGATTGGCAAAGCAAATTCTACCGCAAAGTATTTGCCTTGCCACCGTTGATTGTCTCGGCGACCAATACGTGGCAGCGTTATCGACCGATGGTTCTCGCGAGCTTAGCAGGCCCCTCGTGCCAGCCTCGGGTGCCGATCCCAATATAAAGAAAATGGTTGCGACGGACCTGTCCTCGGCGCAGGCTGAAGAGCTTTGCCAAGTATTATCGTCCTACCGAGGTATTTTCGACTTCGACGATCGCCCTTTAGGCGAGACGCTCGCGGTCAAGCATCGGATTCTTACTGGCGATGCTACGCCTATTCACCGACGACCGTATCGAGTTTCTGCGTCGGAACGCCGAGTAATTCAAAACGAAGTCAACAAAATGTTCGATAAAAACATCATTGAGCCTTCTTCGAGTCCCTGGGCGTCACCTGTGGTGTTGGTTAAGAAGAAGGACGGCACGTGGCGCTTCTGTGTAGACTACCGTCATCTGAACAACATTACTAAGAAGCACGTCTACCCGCTCCCACGTATAGACGACACCCTTGACTGCCTGCACGGTTCCAGCTATTTCTTGCCTATTGATCTTCGTTCTGGATACTGGCAGATTGCTGTTGACGATATGGACAGAGAAACAACCGCGTTCATCACACCTGATGGCCTATACCAATTTAAAGTAATGCCGTTTGGATTATGCAACGCCCCTGCCACCTTCGAGCGTATGATGGACTCCTTGCTCCAAGGTTTCAAATGGTCCACATGCCTCTGCTACCTCGACGACGTCATCGTCTTCTCGTCAACGTTCGACACTCACCTTGAACGTCTCACAACTATACTTGATGTATTTCGAAAGGCGAAGCTGCAACTTAACTCGTCCAAATGTCGTTTTCGCCACCGGCAAATTACTCTTCTGGGCCATCTCGTTGGCGCTTCCGGAGTACAGCCTGATCCCAACAAAACTCACGCTGTCAGAGAGTTTCCGGTTCCGAAGACAGCCGCAGACGTTCGAACGTGCGGCAATTACTAGACCCTTCACTAATCTTTTTAATAAAGGCGTAGAATTCTCGTGGGGTACTGCAGAAGCCGCCGCCTTCTCTCGTCTCGTTACTCTTCTTTCCTCACCACCCATTCTCACCCACTTCGACCCTGATGCCCCTACAGAACTGCATACAGATGCCAGCGGTCATGGCGTAGATGCCGTCTTAGCCCAGCGTCAGCGTGGACAGGATCGCGTTATTGCTTATGTGAGCCGCCTCCTCACACCATCGGAGCGCAACTATTCCATTACGTAACGACAATGCCTTGCTGTAGTCTGGGCGGTTGCGAAGTTCCGTCCTTACCTTTACGGTCGCCCTTTTTCCGTAGTCACTGACCATCATGCTCTCTGCTGGCTCTCTTCGCTAAAGGATCCTACAGGCCGGCTTCGTCGATGGGCTTTGAGGCTACAAGAATTTTCATATGCCGTGGTGTACAAGTCTGGCCGCCTGCACCAAGACGCTGACAGCTTGTCGAGCTACCCTGTTGACGACTGTGACTCCTCTAATATTGCCAGTGCTTCTTGCGTATTCTCTGTATCACAGCTGCTTCATTTCGCCGACGAGCAACGCCGTGACGCCTACATCAGAGCACTCATCGACCGTTTTGAGCACTCTCTGGCCGATGCTACTCTACGCCTCTTCGTTTTCCGCGACGTTACTCTGTACCGTCGTAACCTTCATCCGGACGGATCTGAGTTCCTACTTGTAATACCTAAACACCTCCGCTCCGCCGTTATAGAAGAGCTCCACGACGCACCAACGGCAGGACACCTCGGCGTATCTCGAACCTATGACCGTGTACGTCGCCGTTTTTTCTGGCCGGGTCTTGCCCGTTCCGTACGACATCACGTTGCCGCTTGTGAAGTTTGCCAACGACGCAAGAAGCCTTCCCTGCTCCCCGCTGGTTACCTGCAGCCGCTCGACATTCCTGCCGAGCCCTTTCATCGTGTCGGCTTAAGCCTTCTCGGCCCATTTCCGGAATCTACATCAGGGAACAAGTGGGTTGCAGTCGCGGTGGACTACGCGACCAGCTACGCCGTAACCCGTGCTCTTCCGACCAGTTGCGCAACTGATGTTGCGGACTTCCTCCTACATGATATTATTTTGATGCATGGTGCTCTGCGTCAATTGCTAACAGACCGTGGCCGTACGTTTTTGGCCAAAGTCATCGACGACATCATGCGTGCCTGCTCAATACGGCATAAATTTACCACCACCTACCATCCCCAAACGAACGGCCTCACTGAGCGCTTGAACCGCACCCTTACAGACATGCTATCCAAATACGTTTCAGACGACCACCGTCACTGGGACCTGGCTCTACCTTACATTACCTTTGCATACAACTCCTCCCATCTGGAAACTGCTGGCTTTTCCCCGTTTTACCTCTTGTATGGCCGCGAACCAACGCTACCACTGGACACTGTGCTTCCGTCCGCCACAGCTTCAACTAGCGATTATGCTCGTGATGCAATCGCCCATGCTGACCACGCTCGCCAACTTGCGCGCGCTCCTCTACAAGTGTCTAAAGACAAGCAGAAGCAACGCTACGACCTCCGTCACCGTGATGTCCATTTTGTGCCCAGCAGCCTCTTGTTGCTTTGGTCAACTTCGCGCAAAGTTGGCCTATGTGAAAAACTCCTTTCTTGTTCCACAGGTCCATATCGCGTGCTCCGCAAAGTGACCGATGTCACCTATGAAATCGTTCTAGCCACGCCCACTACGTCCTCCGCTGTGAAAACCAGTTACATTGTCCACGTCGCCCGACTCAAGCCTTACAACTCTCCACGCGCCTTGGATATTTAACAGCACCGTGACGTTGCTTTTGCCGCTGGGGGGGGGGGGGGGGGGGGGTTGTAATACGATATCATCGAGCGATGCTCAAGAAACGAGCCGCCGCGAGAACGACGATGAAGTTGGTCGGTGCGCTTGGCGCGAGCGAGTGTCGGCCTGGCTGCCTGGCTCCAATGTAAATAGCCTGTAAATAGCCTCTTCTGTCTGTGTCTTTCCACACGCAACAATATATTGCGCCCTTCATCTGCACTGCTATAAGTATAAATTTCGGACCAGTCAGCACTGGTTATTATTTCTCTAAATTTATTAAGATTTGTGTCATTAATTGACTGATCGGTAGTAAGGACGTTTAGCGAAAGTTTAAAGTTTTTGTACAACCGACACAAAAATTGGACAGTGGTCGCTAATGTCGGACGACAATGTACCAGCACATTCGACAGTAGTGTCTACGTTCACGACGTATAAATCTATAGTTGTCTGGCTGGAAGCAATAATTCTTGTGGCAGACACTGTCACATTTGTAAAACCATTCGATTCAATTATGTAGGCGAGATTAAGTGACGTGTAATAATTTTTTGCTACATTTATATTGAAATCGCCACCCAAGACCACAATGTAACGGTTAATAGCACAAAATTCTAGAAATTTCTTAGCACAATTGAGAAACTAGTCACGGTTTCCGCTCGGGGGCCTGTAAACTACCGATAAGACTTTTCAATTTGCCTTTATTTCCATAAACATACAACTTATGGGGGATTTAAGGAAAACGTTTCTCGCAGCAACTTGACGGGCCTTAAACCCGGTCTGAGGGCAGCAGCAGCAGGCACAGGCACTGATTCAGGACCGACAAAAATAACGCATAAGCAAAAAAATGACAAGTTGGCTTAGACATTATGCGAGCAAACAGAAATGCAATGTAAAAAAAAGCATTACAAACCACAAAAAACTACGCAATCCACAGTGTACACTAGAGCAACAAAAGCAGTTGTAGAACAAGTAAACATTGTAATTAAAGAATAAGACATGATTCAGCCGTTGACAAAGGCTAATATCAAACGGAGATGTGTAACGACAGTTACCTCAGAGACAGTCTCAAACAAATTAAGTCGTGTTCAAAAATCACTGAAATACTCATATAAACGCGATATAGGACAAGAAGTGACATCTATGTTATTACGTTTAAGCGTGTTTAACAGGCGTGGTAAGCGATGGTGTAACATTTGAAGAGCATAGTTAGTGCGCGGATGCGGCACGTACCAGTATGACGTAATGTGCGAATTTCATAGCCATTTGTTATCACTGAAAATTGTCCAACAAGCTCGAATGCGTAACAAGATGTAATATAGACTGCCAGGCCGCCCCCTCGGGTCCCTCTGTTGAAGAAAAAGCGCGAGAATGATTCCATCGAGATGAGATGAGTTTCTTGTGCGCACCATGTTTCCTTTAAACATGAAACAATCAAAAGATACCGGAAGATTACGTATCAGCTGATCCATTTGTTCGTGTTTATGCCTCAGTGAGTGAATGTTTAATGCAACGCTGAGAACAAGCCTTTCTTTTTCATACTGGATTCCAGTTCACAGGGGCAAACACGTCCAAAATACCGATTGCCTGTCATCAAGAAGTGACAAGAAGAATAAAGTACGTGAACATATAGAAAATCGTTGGTAAGCGCTACATGTGTAACTGCAAAGCAGAGTTCTTGCTGACCCCCATATGCAGATATCTCTGGTACAGAAACAATAACCACGTGGGGCTGGCAAATTGTACGATATAAAATTGGGCAATCAAACTGGTTGCTTCATCACAACTGAAACTGTTTACTGCCACAACCTTAAACTGAGGGACACAGCAACGTAATATGACGCAATTTGTTTTGGGTGTAATATCCTTACAAGCAATGTACGAGGGCATGACGAAACTCCTACAGAATAAACATGCCGCAGGGCAAGTGCGCTTGGTTTCAGACGCATAGATATGGAACATGTTTTCAAACGTTACCATTTCTGCGCAAGTAACATCTTTTGCTTTGGACACTATCTGATGATGCAGTGAGCCTCGCAATGGGAGGCATTCATCTGCAATGTCTAGTGTGACGTCACAGCTGATTAGTCATATCACAGCAACCTTTGGCTAACTGTTGAGTGACTGCCACAACCACCACTGGCTTTCTCCTGCGTCTCTCGGGGACTTTTCGAATGTAAGTACCACGCAGGCACGAGTTCATATTCCAGCACTGCAGTGTCGATTTTTGTGCCTCTACCTATCACAGTACAAAGTAGTGCTGAAGCTTAACTAAGCAAGCATTAAAGTGAAGTGTGACTGCATTATTTTTGTTGTTTTGAACAACAGACAGAGAATGTTTGCCGACGCATGGTTAAAACCCAATTTATTAATTTGCATATTTAGCAGCGTGCTCAAGGATTCATCTGTAATTGTGCTAATTGTTGCAGAAATGCATGTCAGCGTTGAAAGGAGCACTGAAATGTTGCGATTGCTGGCTTACATATGACATTTCTAGGGCAGTTTAGATTATTCTGCAAGTGAGCACATAATGCACATTTTCATTTTTTTAGTGCACTATAGTTTGTCGAGCTAAGATGGGCAAGAACAAGGTCTTTGGTGGGGAGGATACGTGGAACATGTTCTCTTATTAGGAATATCTGAAAAAGTATTTCTTAATGTGCCGGTATGTCGTTATTTCACTAAGTGGTGATACTGCGCAATTGTATTTACATAGGAACTTGTGTACAGGTTTATCTGTCACCAAAACCCTGAGAATCACTTTCCTGCTACGGGCTCTCTGGTGCTTCATGCCAGTATTAATACCTGAAGGTTATTATGGCAGAAAATAGGCGCAACGATTATCTAAACAGCCAAAATTATATTCTGTAAATGTGATTTCCTTTGTATCATGGAAGCAAGCTAATCTATTGGGGATTGGGAGAACAGGTCTAAACTGATCACATGAATGCTCACTTACACCTATGAAGTGCTAAAAAAATGTCGCGAGATGGGCAAAAAGTATTTTTGTGTTCAATTCCCCACAAAGAAATTGAAGATATAATGTCATTATACCAACTAAGAGTCTACTAAGAATAACGTCATTATGTGGTGCGCATTGCATTTCTTTGTAAATCACTGTGTGTGGCACACATTGTATTTGCTTTCTGATGACCATTTGTAGTTTGCGACGCAATAGGAGCAGCCATAATACAATAATTATATTTGCATACCTTCAGTAGGGTAGCTTGCTTATACATTTCTTCTCCCTTGATGCAGGCCGTCAGAAGTAAAGGGGCATCACTCCATAATTGCTGGGCATTTATGGACGGGACTGCTCCGCCCATATGTGGCCCAAAGAGGAATCAACAGTCGAACTTTTCGGGGCACAAGAGGGTGCACTGTTTAAAATATCAGTCTTTCATGTGCCATAACGTAATTATATGCAAACTGGATGGGCCATACCCGGCAAGCGGCATGATGCAGGTAAGTTGCCTCCTTGGATGCTACCATCAGTCTGTTCACTCTTCTGACTCAGTAACTGTCAACAAACAATTTCGAATTTGCTCTAGTCAATGCACATTGAAATCAGTCCAAGGTGGTGCTACTACATAGTCATTTCCAACGCGCTTTGTTCTTCCCATACTTCACGGTCCTCCATGTTTAGATGCTCCCGAAAGTATCAGTGCAGATACTTTTCAGTGACAATGTTGGCCAAGAGTCCAGAATAAAGGACCGTTTTGTCAGTGGATAAATTAGTGAAATCAGCACCCAACGTGGAATGCAGAGGGAATGACATGGTTACTCACTAATTAGAAAGAATTTCGCATATGGTTACGAGCGCAGGCGTCGTTTATTTTAGTCGCAATGGTGAGCTCGAGAATAGCAAGCGGAGTTGCTGTTGGCCATCGTCCTCTTCCTCTCTCCTTTCAACACGGCCACAAGTCATCTTCTTTTTCTTGCATAGGTACAATAATCTTGTTTTGGTATAGCACATGTTATAACTGATACAACAATCACCCAAGCAGCGATTATAAGACTAGAAAAGAAACCCCACGATAGTGTATATACACCTCATACTTATAAAGCAAAATGGACGGAGCGCTAACACACATGTATGCCCTCCTATAAATGGTGTATGCCTCATATATTTGACTAGCATATTCTTATTGATACCTTTCTAAGATGTTGGAGTACTTATAGTACAAGCATCTAGGCTACCACGTGTGGTCTCGCTTATGTTGTTGTCCCGAAGGTCACACATTTGTCTATTTTAGATACAGAAGGCCTGTTTGGGAAACATTACTTAGCCGATCCATACACATGTTATTATGTATAGCGACAGTTAATTACTAGCAGTGCATGCTATGGCACCAACGATGGTAAGGAGAGCAAGTTGGTAGGGATTTGTGTTATTAAAAGGCAAGCGCGCAAACACAGACACAAGGATGAACGAAAGAGACGACGCAAGCCCTTGTTCTCGACTGGTACGTGTAGGTTTATTGTGCATAGTTTCTTGGGGATCGCTAAAGAGAGCGCCTTAACGCAGCACTGATACAAAATTCCGAAGTTGCGATAATTGTGAGATCGATTTCTGTGGACACACACACAGATATACAAAATATCAACAGCGAATGTACCTTAAAGCATATTTACAATCTGTTCTAAAGTATCTGCACACAGAAAACATCGAGACGCAGCACCTCGCGACATTGACATCAACAAAGTGGGTTTCTAAACATTCCTAGGCATAAGAGCAGTGTTACGCCACGAGTTTGTGTTGGCTACTATGCTCCTTGTACAAGCTCTTGTTCGTACCACGATCTAGTCCTTCACTGTTGCACTTCATATCGTCCTCAGTTATTAGTCGTAGTTGCATGCTTTCAGTGTTGCTGCAACAGTTTTTGTCGTGCCCGCTGAGGTTTCCTACACTATCTGCGTTGACTGTGCTGCACTGACAACGCTCAAAAATGTCAGAACTAAAGCACAATGTCGAGTTCATACTTGGATTAGTCGCTATAAGAAAAAAATCTAGATATATAACTGTCGTACGCCGAAGCAAACGAGGTTTTGTGCCGTGATAACTCGTTTGTTGGCTACTTATCCCAACAGAAAGAAAAGATATAAAATGTTTGTGTCGGTGCTCTTTCAATAACTGTTTTCTTCACAATTTGTTTCCCATTGTCATCAATAATGCACAGACGAAACTGCAACTATGCATTGGACTTCAGTTGTTTCTTATTCATAGTGTAGCTACTATTTCTTAGAGGCATACTTCACTAAAGTCAATTTTATGGAAAGCTCTAGAAGCTCGTCGGCAGGGATGCTTTCGTGGTTTCCGGCGACCTTACTCACCAATTGAGGCCACTTCTGATGAATCTTTATGGTGTTGCCCTCCCCACAGCTTCCCAGCAGGCTTTGAATTATGGAATGAGCCACGTGCGACCGGCATTTGAAGGGGATTCGGGGAAATTGTTTCCAAGTTTGCCTTGCTTGACTACAAGAAGAACCATAAACTTCTCAAACAGGAAGTTTCACAGATACATAACGCAAGGACAATTCTTACTGATTGCCACAGTTGCATGTATAGCAACCAGGTTACATCCTATTTTGGTTTGAACCCTCCTGACCTAATGTCATAGCTAAGGCTGCCTGCTTGAATTGTGAGCACTGCCTAATTCTCTCCTAGCACAATTTCAGTTCAAATTACCGTATTTATCCGAATACAGGTCAGCGTTAATTTTTTCGACGATGTTACGCAAAATGAGCTATCAACATCTATTCATGAACAAAGGATTTCGACCTATATTCATAAACAAAATCAATGCTAACGAACTAACGGAGTTCGTCCTTCGTGCATGCTGTAAAAATGGTCTCGAGATTATCCAGGCTTGCTGTACTGGCAGTTCCAACGAGTATTGAGTTAGTGGTGTCGACGAGCGATATTTAGCACCCAAGCTTACGGTAAATGAAGATTAGTCTCTTTCCAAGTTTTTGGTTTTTTTCTAAAAAGGTATGGGCTGACCAAATTAAAGTTACTATTTTTATCCGACCTTCAGTTCAATATATAGGGATCGACCTATATTTGTACTAGGCCTATATTCCAGTAAATACAGTAGTTCTCGCTCATTGCCTAACTGTTTTACCCTTACTGCATTCTATAGACGTCTCAAGTTTGCTTTGTGTCTACTGCAATGCGATATTTTGCATTTATTTCTTTATTCCTTGAACATGTCCATGGTTCCATTCAGCGCAGTAGGAACATATTCTTCGTGTTTAATTCTGCTTTTAAGTGAAGAGCCCGTGTGGCGTTCAGTGCCTTTAATTCCAATATGCAGCGTTTTTTTTTATATTACTACTAGGTTTTTGATTACCTGTTTTACCCTTACTGCATTCTATAGACGGCTCAAATTTGCTTTGTGTCTGCTACAGTGTATTACATTGCATTTATTTATTCCTTGAAAATTTGCATAGTTCAGTGAAATAGCAGCATATTCTTCCTGTTTAATTCTAGATTTTAAGTTAAGAGCCTTTGTTCCATTCAATTCTTTTCATTCCAAACTGCAGAGCTTTCCTTACATTACTGCTAGGTTTTTGCTTCCCTACTTTACCCTTATTGAATTCTATAGATGCCTCAAGTTTGCTTTGTGTCTACTGCAGTGTATTACTTTGCATTTATTTCTTTATGCCTCAACGTGTCCGGTTCAGTTCAGCGCAATAGGTATATATAGGTCCTGTTTCATTCTTGTTCTTAAGCGAAGAACCTTTGTTGGTTTCAGTGCGTGTCATTCCAAACTGCAGTGCTTTTTTATATTACTACTGCGTTATTGCCCTTCAATGTGTTACCCTTACTGCATTCTACAGACGGCACAAGTTTGCTTTGTGTTTACTGCAGTCTGTCAGGAAATGGATAACTTGGGCCTACCCACGGCCTGCTCTCTTAATCGCCCTAACGCCAGTATGACTTCGCCTTTGACCTATCACAGCCAGCCCTTTATTCCCCGTAGTCTGAATCTATCTGAATTGCGCGCACCTGACGAAAAGCCAGTCTGTTTCTGCTGCGGCCGAATTGGCCATGTCTCCTGTCACTGCTGCAGTGGTTGGACGCACCCGACCCGAAACACCTTTTAGAAGCCCTCTCTTCAAGTCACAGATTCCGCCGCCTCTGTTGCTGATTGCGGCTACACTTGCTCGCCCTCACCACAATGTCATCAGCCACGTCTGCCCTAACTTCACCGCTCTACTTCACCGACGTAACCAGGACCCACCCAGCCAGGAAACTAGACGATGCGGTACCTAGAGGTGGTGCTGCAATGTCCTATTTGCTGCAAATTCCTCCACTGACGCTATCAACAAGTCACAACCTTCTATATCTTCAAGTCGATTTCGCACCTGTCACAGCACTCATCGACACCAGTGCGCACATCTTCATTACGAGAGCTCTCCTTCGGCGTCATCTAAAGAAATTTCCCACACTTGCCATTACTCGGGTCATACGTATCGTCGACAGTAGAACGGTAAATTGATATGGGGCGATAATTTTCAATATTGAACCTGTCTGCCTTCTTATTTATTGGAATGCCTTTACAACCTTAATTTTTGATGGAAAGATGCCTTCAGCAATAGAGATATTATAGATATGGACTAGAATGGGGGGGGGGGGCTATATCGTGTATGACATATTTTATGGGTTTCATCTGCAGGTCGTTTGAATCACAGGTTTTAGAGTTTTTCATTGCCATAAATACAGAGCAGACCTCGTACCTCGTCGAGATTAGTTGGATGGAAAAAGATTGTGTTTGAGTTTCCAGGTAGGGAGAGAGTGGTTTTCGGGCGCGTATGCGCTTGTGTTTCTCTGTTCAGGAAGTATTCGTTAAACACCTTCACCATGTCTGTTTCGGACAGTAAACGACCTTCTAGGCTGATTTTTTCCAATTGGTTCTGCGCGTGGTGTCCGCTCCATTATATTATCAAGGTTCCTCCACAGTTTTTCTGAGTTTCCATCGCACAATAAAGAAGATTGTAGATAATAGTTATCTCTGGTATTCCTTATTTCCTTGTTTAGACTGTTCCTGTAAACTTTAAATTCTTTAAGATCAGCAATTTCACGAGTCTTAATGAATCTGGCATAAAACTTATCGCGTTTTTTATTTTCTTTAATAGCTCTCTTGTTATCCATGGTTTACGGCACTACTTGGGTTTATATGAGCTTCTGCATGAGCTTGATGATGCACCAATTGCAGGTCATTTGGTGTCATCGCACCTACGACAGTGTCTGCTGCCACTTCTAGAGGCCCCATTGTGTGTGGCAATACATTGCTGAGTGCAAACGACGTCAGCAACGGAAAAAAAACAGGCATCTTGTTGACTAACCGGGTATCTTCAATTCCTCCACATTCAACTGAGTCATTCTTTCAAGTAGGCTTAGATCATGGTCATTTCCCCCGAGTCTAGGTCCAGCAACAGGCGGATCGCTGTGGCTACTGATTACAAGACACACTACCCCATAACCCGAACACTTTAGACCAGCTGTGCAACTGACGTGGCAATTTCCTCCTCCACGACATCATCTTAGTGCACGCTGCTCCACGACATCTACTCCCGAACCATGGCCGTAATCTCCTCTCCCAAGTTATCGCCAGCGTCTTGCATTCTTGCTCTACCAAGCACAAGCTCACTACCTCGTACCATCCTCAGACCAATGGCCTGAGTGAGCGATTGAACCGGACTATCACTGACATGCTACCTAAGTACGTTTCGCCAGGCCACCGTGACTTGGACATTGCACTACCATATGTCATGTTCGTTTACAATACTTCACGCCATGAAAGTGCTGGTAATACCCGTTTTACCTGTTTGGTCGCGACCCTGCCTTGCCCTTGGGCGCTTCACTTCCCTCTGCGAGTGCCTCGAACAGCGAGTATGCCCATGACGGCATCGGAAATGCTGAATACGCGAAGCAGGTTGCCCCTATACGTCTGTTGGCGAACTAAGAAAACCAAAAGTTGGTTTACACTCAGCGGCACCATGACGTACACTTTTAACCAAGTTCCCTTGTGCTACTTTGGTTCTTTTCCCGTCGAGTGGGGCGACTGCTTACGCAGTGGAAGTGTTGCGGAGAGGCTGTTTGACACGCGCTCGCGTGGTCCGTAAGCTTTTGCCGCCAACTGTACGTGCAAAGCATGACTGTTATCACTGTAGTCTGCGGCGTAACAGGTGTTCACTGTATACCATGTGATGCGCAGCTACTGAAAGTTGCACAGCATATGCCCAAATATTTTTGACGGTCAGCATTACTTCAGCGTAACTGGAAGTAAACTTGGATGGAACCACAGGCAAAGAAAAGAGAAGGCACAGTCCATGAAGAAAGCAAATTCTTGTAATATTGGTGTCAAGCTACGGATGACCTTGTTGGTCCTATTTTTATTATTACCCTCGTATCCTTACCCTCCCCTCAACACTGCATCTTGACTCATGGATGGATGGATGGATGTTATGAGCGTCCCCTTTGGAACGGGGCGGTGGCTTGCGCCACCAAGCTCTTACTACTATGCTGCCTAATATCCTACCTAGGTTCACCAATGAAAAAAAAAAAAACCCACTATGAATTACCACGTCCAAATTTTCTGATACCCTATTGCGAACTGTGCTTTTGTACGTCTCCTTCTTTTGTCGTTTCCCTACTTTTCTTCCACCAATCCTCCAATCGCCTCTTACTGATGTCTATTGCAGACCTGTTTGCTTTACCACTGCTCCCGCTGAACCCAAGGGCTTCAAGGAGGCCAGTGGTGCCTAAATCGACCGCTGGGTAGACGTCTTCACATTCTAATAAAATATTGACACGTGTACTTATCTTTATCGGGCGACCACGTTTCGCCACCTAACAAATCTAATCGCACAGCGCGGGACGCGCCTGCATGTATCCGAAGTTTCTGGAAAGTTATCGATGCTTCTACCCGGCTGTCTGTTGTCGCCGAACGTTGTGTTCATCGTGTGACGCGAATAGTGTAGAACATTGTGGAAGGCGCGCGGGTCCGAACGATTAGCCTGGAACATTCGACGACTGCTGTATAAAAGCCGACGCGCTTGCCTCACTGATCAGATTTCCGACGATCGCCGACTGTGTTCGCCGCTTTCGTTGTGCTATAAGTGTAGCCTGTTTTGTGGGCACAAGTTCGCCCAATAAAAGTTAGTTTTCTCGTTCACAGTATTGCTACTGTGTTCTTCTACGTCACCACCACGTGACATCTGGTGGAGCCTCAGACTACAAGAATACGACGTCACTGTAACATACAAGTCCGGAAGAAAACACTCAGATGCCGATTGCCTATCCCGCGCCCCCATTGACCCACCGCCGCAAGATGACGAGGATGACGACGCCTTCCTTGGCATAATAAGCGCGGAAGACTTCGCCGAACAACAACGAGGGGACCCGGAGCTAAAAGCCCTAGTCGAGTATTTGGAAGGGCACACCGACGTTGTCCCTAGGGCATTTAAGCGTGGATTATCTTCGTTCACGCTTCAAAACAACCTACTCGTGAAGAAGAACTTCTCACCAGTCCGCGCCAGCTACCTCCTTGTTGTACCGTCAGCGCTGCGTCCAGAGATACTGCACGCCCTACACGACGATCCAACCGCTGGGCACCTCGGATTCTCCCGTACGCTGTCGAGAATACAGGAAAGGTATTACTGGCCGCGTCTGACCGCCGACGTTGCCCGTTACGTCAAGACATGCCGGGATTGTCAACGACGCAAGACACCACCGACAAGGCCAGCTGGATTACTACAGCCGATCGAACCTCCTCGCCGACCATTCCAGCAGATTGGGATGGATTTGTTGGGGCCGTTTCCGATGTCAACATCCGGGAATAAGTGGATCGTCGTGGCGACGGACTATCTCACCCGCTTTGCTGAAACTAAAGCTCTACCAAAAGGCAGCGCAGCCGAAGTGGCGAAATTTTTCGTCGAAAACATCCTGCTGCGACATGGTGCCCCAGAAGTCCTCATCACCGACAGAGGAACGGCTTTTACAGCAGAGCTCACCCAAGCCATTCTGCAGTACAGCCAGACAAGCCACAGGAGGACAACTGCCTACCATCCGCAGACGAATGGTCTCACGGAGCGCCTGAACAAGACCCTCGCCGACATGCTAGCAATGTACGTCGACGTCGAACACAAGACGTGGGACGCGGTCCTGCCGTACGTAACCTTTGCGTACAACACGGCGGTGCAAGAAACAACACAGATCACGCCGTTCAAGCTGGTCTACGGCAGGAACCCGACGACGACGCTTGACGCCATGCTGCCGCACGTAACTGACGAAGAGAATGTTGACGTCGCTAGCTATCTCCAGCGCGCCGAAGAAGCCCGACAGCTCGCCCGCCTGCGAATCAAGAGCCAGCAGAGGACCGACAGCCGACACTACAACCTCCGACGACGCTTCGTCGAGTACCAGCCTGGCGACCGTGTTTGGGTCTGGACTCCGATACGCCGACGAGGACTCAGTGAGAAGCTACTCCGACGCTATTTCGGACCCTACAAGGTCATCCGACGTATTGGCGCTCTGGATTATGAGGTCGTGCCAGACGGCATTTCGCATTCACAGCGGCGCCGCGCACGATCTGAAGTGGTCCACGTGGTGCGCCTTAAACCCTTTTACGGACGCTGACGAACTTCGTCATTTTTGTTCTTTTCTTTGCTACGAGTGCTTTTGTTTATTAACTTCGTTTGTTTGCAGCATCGGGTCGATGCTTTTTAAGAGGGGGGTATTGACACGTGTACTTATCTTTATCGGGCGACCACGTTTCGCCACCTAACAAATCTAATCGCACAGCGCGGGACGCGCCTGCATGTATCCGAAGTTTCTGGAAAGTTATCGATGCTTCTACCCGGCTGTCTGTTGTCGCCGAACGTTGTGTTCATCGTGTGACGCGAATAGTGTAGAACATTGTGGAAGGCGCGCGGGTCCGAACGATTAGCCTGGAACATTCGACGACTGCTGTATAAAAGCCGACGCGCTTGCCTCACTGATCAGATTTCCGACGATCGCCGACTGTGTTCGCCGCTTTCGTTGTGCTATAAGTGTAGCCTGTTTTGTGGGCACAAGTTCGCCCAATAAAAGTTAGTTTTCTCGTTCACAGTATTGCTACTGTGTTCTTCTACGTCACCACCACGTGACAATATGCTCCGTCATTTCCCTAGCTTTACTGCAGCAAGCACATGTTTCTTCTTCCTTCTTATATCTCGCTTTATAGGTGCGTGTTCTAAGGCATCCCGATCTCGCTTCGAAAAGTAATGAGCTTCCCTTTGAGTTATCATAAATGGTTTCTTTCCTAATTTCAAGAAAGGGTATGGCAGCGCCACCCCTCGACAGAAGTGGCCATTTCAATGAAGCTCCTCGGCATTTTTTTAGGTGTGTTGCCCGTTCTTCAGTTGAAGTACTGTGCTCAACTTGGCGGTGTGGAGGACGAGCTTCTAGTAGAGGATTATTTGAGAATACAGGTGTTTGTCTTGTGCCATACCTCTTTGTACAGTCACATAGTTTCTTCAGTCCCACAGCAATACTGTGACACACCTTATAACCTCTGCACAGCAAATATTTTTCATATATTTTGTTGCAGTGGTGCCATGTATGAAGGTGTGTATATTGTCCTTTTTTCTGCACACGAAGTTGCGCTGCGAAAATTCTGTTAACATAAAATTTACAATGGCGCTCATATTGCTGTTAATTTTAATTTTCTGTTGTTTCACGGAATGTCTAATAGAAGATATTCATGTATTTGTTATGTGTGCCTGATGCATCGTTACCGCTGCAGCTAATGTTTATCTTCACATGACGAGAATGATTGTTGTACCTCTACCCCGATCCCTTTCTTAGACATGCCTGTAGGTATACAGTATGTGCAATATGTAAATAAAATTTATCAAAGTGCAATGACAGTTTCAGTATTCAGAGCACCATTCATTCTTCAACCCCATTCACATTTCCAATGTCAATGTGTGTGTGCTGCTTTCAAACCCAGCCACCAAATGCGCCTAAAACACAGTGGTACAATGTTAGAAAACTGAAAACATTTTTATTACCAGAAATTACATTTGCGGCGTACCAGTTTTCGGACAAGAGACACCCTCCAGCGCACATCTGCAGGCTTGGAGTGGCGCCTGACAGCACCGAATGGTGCCGAGAGCGAGTGGGGCTATACTAATCTAGGTACAACCAAATTAGGAAGGCCCACTAAGCTTGAACAAAGACACTCCCTCACCAGAACAGGAATTGGCCTTCCTGGTGCAGTATTCGGCTACAACCTCCCTAATGAAATGATCTCCTGAATGAACCGATGGCCCTCAGCCCCCAGCGGCTGCGGAGCACTTGACCAAGGTGGCGGTCAGACTTGCAACGCCGCAGAGGGTGATAAGAATAGCTGGGTTCGGACAGGCCGCCAATGGAAACTGACCCTTGCAACGTTTAACACCCGAACCCTCTCAAGTGAGGCTAGCTTAGCAGGACTCTTCGAAGAACTATCAGACATTGTTTGGGCTATTATCCGCCTTAGTTAGAATAGAAGTGGTGAGGCTTACACATTGCTGAATAACGGCCATGCCCTCTGCTATAGAGCCCTCCCGGATAAAAAGCAATACGGGGTACGATTCCTAATCCATAAAGACATAGCCGGCAACATTGACGAATTCTACAGCATCAACGAGAGGGTACCAGTAGTTGTAATCAAACTTAATAAGAGGTATAGATTAAAGGTACTACAAACCTACGCTCCAACGTCCATTCACGACGATGAGGAAGTAGATCAGTTTTATGAAGATGTTGAATTAGCGATGAGAAAAGTGCAAACGCGGTATACAGCAGTAATGGGGGACTTAATGCAAAAGTGGGGAAAAAGCAGGCAGGTGAAGAGGCAATTGGCAACTACGGTGTCGATTCTAGAAAGGCTAAATGTGAGATGCTGGCAGAATTCGCAGAAAGGAATAAGCTGAGAATAATGAGCAACTTTTTCAGGAAACGTAACAACAGAAAATGGACCTGGAAAAGCCCTAATGGCGAAACAAGAAATAAAAGTGATTTCATACTTAATGCTGATGCCAGCATATTGTGGGATATAGAAGTAATACGTAGGGTAAAGTGTAGTGATCATAGATAAGTGAGGGCCAGGATTCACCTCAATTTGAACAGAGAAAGAGTAAAATTGGTGAAGAAACAGGTCAACTTAGAGGCAGTAAAGGTAAAACCAGACATGGTTAGGCTGGTACTTGCAAACAAATATGCAGCCTTAGAAGAAAGAGATGATGATGATGATGACATAGAGGTAATGAATGAAACCGTAACGAGGCTGGCTTCAGAGGCAGCAATTGAAGTGGGAGGCAAGGCACCAAGCCAACCAGTAGGCAAGCTCTCCCAAGTAACAAAGGAGCTAATAAAGAAACAACAAAGAATGAAAGTGTCCAACTCAAGAGATAAGATAGAGTTCGCGGAACTATTAAAACTTATCAACAAAGCGAAAGTAAGTGATACAAGAAATTATTACGTGAGAAAGACTGAAGAAGTCGTTAAAAATGGACGCAGCCTGAAATCAGTGAGAAAGAAACTTGGCATAGGACAAACCAAGATATATGCACTGAAAGATATGCGGGGCAATATCATCAGCAATCTCGAAGGTATAATAAAAGCAGCGGAAAAATTCTATACTGATCTTTGCGGTCAGTATAGAATTTGGTCAGTATAGAACAGGCTGCTCCTGAGTCCTGAGGACTCAGGAGCACCCTATTCGAAACAATAATGAATAGTATACAGAAACTCCTCCTATAACTAGAGATGAGGTCAGAAAGGCCTTGCAAGGCATGAAACGGGAAAAAGCGGCAGGAGTGGATGGAATAACAGTCGATTTAATGAATGATGGAGGAGACAATGCTTGGAAAACTGGTGGCTCTCTATACGAAGTGTCTATCGACTGCAAGGGTCCCAGAAAACTGAAAGAATGCAAACATTATACCAATCCACAAAAAGGGTGACGTTAAAGAACTGAAAAATTAAAGGCCCATTACCTTACTCCTAGTATTATGTAAAATATTTACCAAAATAATCTCCAATAGAATAAGGACAGCACTGGACTTTATTCAATCAAGGAAACAGCCTGACTTCAGGAAGGGATACTCTACAATTGATTACTTTCCTGTCATTAACCAGGTTATCAAAAAATCCGCAGAGTACAATAAGCTTCTCTATATGGATTTCATAGATTGCGAAAAAAGCATTTGATTCAGTAGAGATACCAGCAGTCATAGAGGCATTGCGTAATCAAGGAGTACAGACCGCTTACGTAAATGCCGTGGAATCTACAGAGATTCCACAGCCCCCTTAATTCTACACAAGAAAAGTAGCAAGATACCTATAAAGAAAGGGGTCAGACAAGGAGACACAATCTCTCTAATGCTATTCACTGCGTGCTTAAAAGAAATATTCAAGCTATTAAACTGGGAAGGCTTAGGAGCAAAGATCGACGGCGAATACCTCAACAACCTTCGGTTTGCCGATGACATTGTTCGATTCAGCAACAATGCAGACGAGTTTCAACAATTGATTGAGGACCTTAACAGGGAGAGTGTAACTGTGGGGATAAAGATTATTATGCAGAAGACAAAGATAATGATAAACAACTTGACAAGAGAACAAGAATTCAAGATCGCAAGTCAGCCTCTAGAGTCTGTTGAGGAATACGTTTACCTAGGTCATCTAATCACAGGGAACCCTGACCATGAAAAGGAAATTCACAGAAGAATAAAAATGGGTTAGATCGCATACGGCAGACATCGTGAGGTCGTGACTAGGAGCTTACCGTTATCATTGAAAAGGAAAGTATACAATTAGTGCATTTTACCGGCGCTGACATACGGCGCAGAGACTTGGAGGCTGACAAAGAAGCTTGAGAACAAGTTAAGTACCACGCAAAGAGCGATGGAACGAAGAATGCTAGGCATAACTTTAAGAGACAGAAAGAGAGCGGTTTGGATCAGGGAGCAAACGGGTATAGACGATATTCTAATAGACATTAAGAGAAAGAAATGGCGCTGGGCAGGTCATATAATCCGCAGACTAGGTAACCGTTGGACCATTAGGGTGACAGAATGGGTACCAAGAGAAGGGAAGCGCCGTAGAGGACGGCAGAAGACTAGATGGTGCGACGAAATTAAGAAATTTGCGGGTGCTAGTTGGAATCGATTGGCGCAGGACAGGGGTAATTGGAGATCGCAGGGAGAGCCCTTCGTCCTGCAGTGGACATGAATAGGCTGATGATGATTATGATTATGATTTTATACACCTATTTATATAACTATTTCGTTACTACTTAAATATTGTTAATGATTGACCATGTATGTATAATTTACTATAGGTATCATCTTTCCCAATCTTGTGCAATTTCAAACTACCGGATGTTTTGTTTATTAGTTTTATTAAGTGGATTTGCATTTTCCCGCTGCTTTAAGTCTTAGATGATATACTGCATTGCACATTTCACATGTGTTTACAAATGGGGTCCCCCATGGCCGTTTTTGGTTTGCGGCCTCCTTCTGTATTGCGCGTATTGTCCAACAAACAATGTATTAACACTTTGATACACATGAAAACTGAAGGCATCTTCCAGTGTTTCTCAGATATGCAGACAAGGTGTTTCACGGCCCATTTATGTAATTCATGCTTTAATGGCACTGTTTGGAATTGCACTAATCATGGAATCCACGTTGCTTCACCTCGCTTCGCCAAAATCAGCGCACTTTAGGAATCGTCCGTTCTTTCTACGCTCCGAGTTGCAAGGACGTGCGCGATGTAAGTCGACACAAGTTTATCACACGGCTGCAGCACGTAGGCGGGAGACCATAGAAAGGACGAACTACGTGGTTTCCCGCTTGATCGGCCAAGCGAGACCCTCACAACGCGCGCTCTCTCAATTGGTACATGTGGAATACCTATACGGCGTCTACAGAAAAAAAAAAATTAGTTCAGCGCAGACCGATGCGTCACGCCTGTAGTGTCATGTCTTGAAGGGTTAGGCCTAACTGGGTTAGACGGACACGATTTAAAACTCAAGAACACACGCTGCTACTTTAATCGGCCATTCTTCTTTCTCATATTTGCCAGAGCATCGTGCGTATGCACCAGTTGTTTCTCGAAATCTGCCTTTCCTTGGCACTAAAGTACGACAGAGGAGGACGTGCTTCGCCCGTTTATCCCTAGCCGAGCTGCATTATGCGACAGTGTATAGATACTGCGGGATAAGCTCTAGGTTGGCGGCAGAGCCCTGCGCTCGTGGCCGGGTGTTCCATAGTTCGAATCGCGTGTTCGATGTGCCTTTTTCACTTTTTACAGTTGGATTCATCATCATCATCATAATCATCATCATCATCCTGGCTACGCCCACTGCAGGGCAAAGGCCTCTCCCATACTTCTCCAACTACCCCAGTCATGTGCTAAGTGTGGCCATGTTGTCCCTGCAAACTTCGTAATCTCATCCGTCCACCTAACTTTCTGCCGCCCCCTGCTACGCTTCCCTTCTCTGGGAATCCAGTCACCCTTAATGACCATCGATCATCTTCCCTCCTAATTACATGCCCTGCCCAAGCCCATTTATTTTTCTTGATTTCAACTAAGATGTCATTAACTCGCGTTTGTTCACAGGGCAAAACTGTTATACACTTTTCTCTTGAGGGATAATGGCCACTTGCTATTGATGATCTGAGAATGCCTGCCAAACGCACCCCAGTCCATTCTTATTCTTGATTATTTCAGCCTCATGATCCGGATTCGCGGCCTGCTTGATTATTATACAATTTTTCCTCTGACTGCTGTAGTAGTTTCTGCGATGCTGGGTGGAATGGAACACACGTCACCAGGGCTCATCAAGGGCAGCAACAGGACGACTTAGCCTGCTGCACTATGAATGCAATGAGTATGTGCCGCTGTTCAATGAACATCTTGGCAACTTGCGTCACTGAGTATGTGCCACTGGTTGTGCGGCAAGCGAGAGATCAGTTCTCAGCATTCGCAGGCACCGATGCGCCACGCTTCTTTTCTCCGAGGCCACGTGCCGACTTCTCGGCAGCGCCACCAGATGGCGCAGCGTGTCCATGAATAAGCGCGAGAGAGAAGCCAGCTTGCAGCATTAGCCTTGCTTCACATGACGCGATTTTCGTCGCACCGGAAGTGCGATTTCTGTCACTTGCGACGAAAATCTCAGTCGCAGTGCCGACCCCACTTTCTTTGGTTGGTCGTAACGTCGCAACGATAGCCGCGAATTGCCGTCGAAATTCCGCCGAAAGCTATTTCGCGGTTTGTTTTGGGAAATGGCTTCTAGCTCGAAAGGTACAATGCGCTGAGATGTGCATTGCCGAATTCGGCACGAACGCAAAGCGAGAATAAAAAAACTTGTACCGCTTCCACTCTCCCATTTCTATGCGTTCGTTCACACGCTACGTAGTAAATGAAGCGCATTTTCACGTTTGCTTCGCACACCTTTGCGAGTTGTCAGTACTACGAGGTGTTCGATCCCCACGAGACGGCATGGCCTTTTGGGGTTGTCACAACTTTCTTTTGTTTAGTAGCGGAGCAGTTTAAATAATTTGAACCTCGGCAAGGACAAATGACAAGACAGCAAAATACCCGAATATTCAACGTTGTGCTGAACGCAGGACCGTTTAGTTGCATTCTTTTCTTGTCGGTATTGAAGCGTGAATTTCCCAATGCATCTTTGAAACGTTATCTTAGCTGCTTGCTTATTAAATTTGGCATGCCAAACGTGCAGGCAATTGTAATGAATTTTCTAAGATGGCATATTTCACTCTGTGGTTTGAGTAAAGAGCGTTGTCAATTCAATTTCTTTTCGAATATTTCATGCACGTTAAGTTGCATCTCTTCTCTAATGGAGGACTTTTTTCCCTGCACCAATAAACCTTGAATATGTTGCGGATTTTGTATCCTTACTGCACCTGTATTAACCAATGCTTTGAACGGTAATTAACTATGTAGTTAGTAAATTATTGGCTTGCTATAGTGGCACAGTGACAACGCAACTTCCTGTATGGTCATTTAGAGCTCGTGCAACAATGCGGAAATCAGGCAAACAGCCTGTTCATATGTAATTGAAACAGTATAAGACGACACGTTAAAGAAAAGCAAATAACTGTTCAGTGAAGTGTGGCTGTTGCATTCCTTTCAGCGAATCTTTGAATTTTTCAGGTACAAATGGTTCTTGCACATCCACAGCTAATCAAGTGTGCAGGGACATCTATGCCTTATATGTTTCTAATAACAATTTCTAATATATAGGTTTATGATCCCGTTTATTAGCATGCAAACCCATATGACAATATCCCCTGCGATCACTACTTTTATAAGCAATGAAGTACAGTGCGACTTTAAGAACATTTCACTCTGGGATTTTAAGATAAATTTCTGCATTTCAACTATACGCAATATGTACTTTATTCAATAAAGGGCCACAAACGGCTTTTCTTTGAAGCGACACACTCATTTATTGCAATTGTACCTGCATACAGACAAGAAAAATAATCCGTCGACAACGAAATTGTTCGTCAATTATTTCACCTACCAAAGTGGCTATGGTATTCTGCTGATAACACAAGTTGAATTGCCAGCCGTGGCAGTCGGATTTCGTTGGGAGTCTTCGGTAAAAAAAAACTCTTGCACTTATGTTTAATTCATCATCATTTATTGCACCCTTAAACTTCCAAAGGCTATTGCGTAGGGAGAGGCAAGATAACATGCCAGCTAGCATATGAGCTGCAAAGACGGCTACCCTTCCCTTCTGAAGCATATTCCCAGAAGCATCTGAAGTCGACACACCACATGCCTATACCATGCAATAGGGGGTTAAGCAATCAGGCCACGAGAGACTATATGCAACTGCTAAACACACACGAGTTGCTAATCGTGAAGGTACAAAGAGACATCAGGCACACAAAGTATACTGATGTGACAATAACACTCTAACAGTAGTATGACACTAGATAAAATTAAATACCACACAAGTGGGGACCATTCCAGGACATCCTACACCCAGAGAAGCTGAACTGAAAGCGCACTTACAGTGCAAATTTGCACGCTACAGTGTCCTACATGCCTGCATGCATTCAGCAGAAACTGTCAGGGGTTGCACGTCACACAGGATTGTCAGGGAAATCGGGAGACTGACACACGATTTGCAAGCACAAGACCGTGAATTTAAATTACAGGATACGTAGCCCTGCAGATACTCAGGGCACCAGCGGGCTCATGAGCCCGGCATAACTAAATAGTGAACGAGTTGGTGTGTATTGATTATCAACTACAGCGCACCAGACAGGCAACTGGCAAGAACTAAGCACTCTGTATGCTCACATGGTTCTTATCCGTTCCCTTCTGTTGCACTTTAGTTAATAAATTCACGAGGCTGCACAATAGAAGAATGGTGTACAAGGCCCCCATTTCAAATCCAAATCAATGCGCGCGCACAGACGCAAATGTTGCAAGGGCACATAGCACGATGCAGTATCAACAAGATGACAACAGACAGGGATGACGGCTAACCTCCAACCAAGGTTTATTGTGCAACTGAGGTGATTTATAGAGCTTAACAAAAAAATATACAGCAAGACGGCCAGATAAAAATTGGTGCTTGATGCAACGAAACATAGATAAGAACATTACAGATAGAAAATATAGACAAGAAATCCAAGTAATGAAAAAAAAAACAATCAATACAATCGCCAACCACGCGTGTCAACACCTTCAAAGAAATACGGTTCTTTTTGGAATAGCCAGACGAGCACCTTGCTTATGCTAGCGAACGCTTCCAGTTCCATACCATTGGGCAAAGCAGCCTCTTGGAAGGTAGTTGTATGCGCAGTTGGTGATCACAATGTTTCTTTCTCCCCTGGACTTGTATATTTATTTGTATTTTCTGTCTCCCCTGTGTTTGATTGTTTGGTTTCTTACTGCTTCGCACTATACGCTTTGCAACAATGCCCAAATAAAAAAAAAATTATAATGTACATAGAAGCATCATAAGGGCGGATAAAGTAACTTGTTTCAGTTAAAAACAAATTAAAGAATAGCCTGGCTGCAAAGGGCACTAGAGAACCCATAGGACCAAGAGAAAGACCGAGATGATCTAACTGAAAATATAATGAATATGCTGAGTAAATGCTGGCTTACAAGCAATATACCGAACATATACAAAAAGGAGAAGCAACAGCAAATGTGCGTTTTCCATCAGGAAACGCATCCATTGCTAACGGAGGACATGCTGACACAAGATTCTCCCAGCGTGTTCAGGTCTACAGCTTCCATAATTTCTCTAGGTAGCTGATCAGTAGACATGCACAGAATGCCAGCTTCTTCCTCTACAACAGCGCGTAACACGGGACAACAAGGTGGACGACAGGCGTGTCTTTTAGAATGATATGATGCCGCGTACTGTTTGCGGCATCACAAGTTGCGGAAGCTGCTCAAACATTTGATGTGTCGGCTTTTGCGCCTTTAGAAATATTCAGAGAGGACTTCTGTATATATTCACAGCCCACTCGCGGACTTCTATATACATGTATGTTCACACCACACGCATCGCGATCGACGAATCAGGCAAGGGCTAAGGTTGAATTTCACAACACAATTTTCATTCCACGTTCAGTAATCACGCACGGATCATTTGCGGCTTCCTGCAGGTGCAGACGTGGGCTTTCGGTTTTCTGCTTGTTGCTGCGTTTGGTGCAAGAATATGGCGAGGAGCAGGCAGTGCTTATACGCAATCACGAGCAATATACACAAATAATTTCTCCAGAAGCTGACGCTGAGCACGGGTAGCGCGAGGATGTAGTTGGGCTGATACGACGACTTCGTTGCAGCCGAATTCCGAATACTGCATATGCTATGAGGTTAGCTATGTGAACTTGCTGATAGGTCATATTGTAATTTATTGTAGCGCAGGCAGAACGACACTGACACATGAAGGAACATCATCCCTGAATAACCATCTCCGAACAGCTGTTGTTTATGCACGCCGCGTCTCTTCGCACTGAACTTCAGAAACCGCCGTTGCGCACTCTAAAACAAACTTAAACTTCAACACGTTTTAAATTACAAAACACGGATATTATTTGCTCCTAATAAAGACAGGTCAACATTATTGTAATGTATGCGTCTTTTTATTACATTAAAAAGAACTACGCGGCGTGGGCCACAAAACCTGGCGGCAAGCAACCCTGGGCATAGCACCAGTTGCATTGTTGAAATCGCAATCATGTGAAATGGAACCTCTAAAAAATGGCTGTGGCTTAGCTAAGGTTAAGCCCAGGATGCGAAGCATACTAGCCTTTATTTTAGTTGTTGAACCACTGTTTAGCCTGGTGAACTGCTGTTGCTTGGCTATATTTGGTTCGGCTAGACGAAAAAACAACTCATGCGTTACTCTGCTTCGCCTTCAAGAGTGGAACGCGACAGCGTTCTCGTCGACCCGCCAAGGGGTGTAAGACAATGGGCTACGGCGCAGCGACTACGCGCCCCGCATTGGACGCGGTGAGCGTCGAGCAACGCAGCGTTCGGCGCGGCAACGAAATGTGCGCCTGAGCAAGCGACGCACGCCTGAGCCTTAGAAACAGCTCGTTTCTAAGGCAACACCGCATTCACTAGAGGCGCTTTTGTACCGCTTTGAAGCATCGTACTCGTGGCTCAGTGGTAGCGTCTCCGTCTCACACTCCGGAGACCCTGGTTCGATTCCCACACAGCCCATCTTGCAAGACTTGAGCCAAAGCCACCTAGAAAATCAGTCTCTGTAGCACGCCGCAACCTTCGCTTCTCATTCCAACGAGCAGCTCTGTCTCCAGGAGGCATCTCTCCTCGTGAGTGTCTAGCAGAGGCAAGCGCAGCTGCTTATATACCGCCGCGACGCCGCGAGCGACGGCGCTAGTTGGAGCCCCGTTTCTCCTCTCTCGTGACGTCACGGTGTCACGTGGTATTGAAGGCGACACCGCCGCGCCTGAGGAGCTGGGTTGAGCTCTCGTAATATGCTTCGCATAAAATCGCATTGCGGCGCGTGCGGCTGTACCGATGTTCGTCGTTCCAGTCGCAGCATGTGAAACAGCCTTTACGCGCATCTCCGCGTCGTGCGAAGGCGCCGGCGCGCCAAGCATTTCGGAGGCCACGCACAGGCTTCGCGGCGGCTCCGCTAGATGGCGCCGAATGTTCTTAGGGCAGTACGCGCCTCGCACATAACTCGTTTCGACGGTGGCAGTACGTTGTGTCGCTGTAGTAATTGAAAGCTAACCGCATTACCAGCAACTGTGATCGTAAGATGGGCCCTGCCTATTTTCTTTAACAGCGCAACGAACGCTTTCCGACGCATCTGGCCAACGACACGAAATCTCGCGAAAGTAACCGTACCCCCAAAGTCAATCGCTCGAAGACACCTGCTCGTAGTGATCGCGTCACCCACCGGCGTTGATGAGCGGGCGTTCTGTCATCATTCGAGAACGCGGGGAAAGCAGTATTGGCATAGGGTACCTTTAACCGTAAACCTTCGTACCGACCGACTTGGAGTTCAATTCGAGAAAGTCGTTTCGGCTGATGATGCCTCGCTCGTGTCACCTATGCTGAAGGTACTGGGACTGCCGCACTTAGATGGAAGTGCCCGCCGTCGGGCAAAACAGCAGTGGTGATTTTTAAATTAGTTCAATATGAAAAGAGTGGCGTAATTCTTTTATCCGGGGACAAATGTGGCAGCACTTTGTGTCCGACATTAGCCACAATTTATCTCCTATGTGTTCAAAGGGAAAGACACTTCTTGACCTATTTAGAACGTGTGTACGTATTTTTTGCCTGAGGTATTCTCGCAATATTATGAAGATTGCGCTTAGTACTCTGCAATATGTGTTTCAGAATTTACGATTTCGATGTAGCTATATAGCGTCTATTCTGCGACTATGTACTTGTAAGCTGTACGTTTCTTACCATGTGCGTGTACATCTTGAACAATGAAAAGCTACCGCACTGCCTTTAATGGCCTTCAGGTGCACTCTACCTGTTTCTATTGCATAGTGGTCCGCCGGGGGGACCTCCAGCTGTTCGAAATATGTTCTGTTCTATACATCGACGGCCGAGGTGGAACACATCGCGGTTTCGACGCCGCACGTGCATCCAAACATCGGACTGCAGGAAAATGAGATACCACCGCATAAATGTGAGAGATATGTAAATGGATACCAAGCTCAAAAGCCAAACCACACCGCATCGTGTGGGAACGAAATATATGGAAACGAGCGTCTAAACCTGCGAGATGCGACGCACGCATGAGTGCACCGTGCGCTCTTCAACGGTATGCGAAAGAAATTGGGCACAACAATTACGCGCTAACAGCTTCAAACGTTCGCCGCTTCTCGCATCACAGCAAGGCGGAACGCGCTTTAGAAGGTAACGCCAAGACTAATATGAAAACCGAGTGTGACCGTCGCCGGTTCATGGAGTAAGGTAAAAGTCCTCAAACGACCGCGCCGCAATCTAGCAATTCCCCACAAAGCTGGCGGCGACCGCTCATCGCTTCTGTTCGTCGTCTGCTAGCATGATAACTTCCAATGAGTTGCAAGACCAAAATGTCCTGGCTGGTTCTGGCAGCCCCGCAGGCAGCCTGAACCGTCCAGCCAGAGGAAAAATTCAGTGGCGATTTTGCGGTAAATGCGAGAGAAATGCGCTAGCATTACGTCGCACCTCGAGTTCCCGGATCCATGATTTAAGGAGCTCACTTGACACATGCCCTGCCTTTTCGAGAAGTGCAACACGCAGTCGTCGGCGGGCAGATATGTATACAGTAAATATACACGGTGTCCCAACTATCGGGCGCCAAGATTTAAGAACATGCAAATGCCACGCAGCTGGACGGAACCAACGTGTTGTTGTTTGCCGTCGTTTTTATTTGGTCAGATGACTTTTTTTGCATTCCGCCGAATTAAATAACTAGCATTTATTAAGCAATGAACTTCTGAAGCATTATAATTAGATTAAATGTGTCAATGAGAAAACTATAGAGCAACACGGAAGAAACCCGAAACAGCTTTCTGTTGCTTAATACGTGCTACATAAAAGTGTTTTTCTGAGCGTGAAAGCAGCCCGGGAGTACACGCAGTATTGCCGCGTGACTGGCCGCTCGAGGCACTTCACGTACAAGTTTGTGAACACAGGCATACTAACTGAATTAGCAAGCATGGTGTCACGTGCGCACAAGCAAACATGAACAGATCTCACTCCATGACCGCGGAAACTCGCTGTCAAAACGATGGAGTAAGGAAGTTCGGCAGCATTGACCTCCGGCATATTTGACCAGCGTGCTGCCTCTCTCATCAACGCGAACTAAGCCACGGAAACACAGCGCGCTACGGACTCTGTCCCCGTCGCAGACGGCTTTCAAGATACAGCAGCGGCGAGGGCGCGCGGCCGCCCGGAGTAGAACCCCCCCCCTCCGCTGCCATCTTCCCGGAGCCTTGCGCATGACAGAAGACGGCCGCTTCCTCCCCGCTTCGCTCCCTTGCTAGGGCGAGATTGAGCCACGATCCCCGGCTCACCCTCGCAAGCTTTCACTGGCACAGAGATCATACAGCGCGCGGCAACCATTTTATCGCCCTTGGACGTTATAGAGCACCTCACGGCGACGGCGATGGGAAAAATGCACTTGGGGTGTCCATATAATTGCTCTCGCAGTAAAAAAAAGTTGAAACGGCATCTAGCACAAGACAATGGCGTTATATTCGCGTGTTTTCGCACACTACAAACACAGACTTCGCAGACGAACTGTGTCACAACTTGTGGCAGTCTCTAAAACAATCGGTATTGTAGAGAGAGCGACTTCAATTCATGCACCTGAATAGATGCAACGACACCAGCTTCTTGGAGCGTTCATCCTCGTTTGAAGCACCGTTGGGAAAAACGTTGTTTTTTTTGCAATTAGAGATGGCAACACGCTAACGCGTTTTTGCTAGATCAACACACATGGCCAAAATCAGAATTTTTCACGCTTAAGCGTTCCGTTTGGGTTTATGAGCTAACAATACGTATGTCGCGAAATAACGATGAGACTCTATAGAAGAGGTTAATTCGGGGCCGCAACATTCAGTGGCGTCCTGTGCGACGATGAAAGGCTCAGGACCAATAAGATCCGATTCAGGGTAGACAATGGCAGGCGCCTATAATGACGTCATGGCCTTGAGCTGTTATGTACTGCGGCCAAAGACGTGACGTAGGGTGACGACGCAAGTCAATGTACTTACTCACATAGAACAGAACTTCATTGGTTGCCACCCCGGTGCTGATGCCCTGCAGCATGCCGCAGCAGACGCCGATGAAGGCGATGGTGCAGTCCGAGAGTCGCAGCACCAAGTTGGCCCCCACCACGAACACCGAGACGCTCACCATGCGGAAGAGGAGGAAGCCCGAGTTGATGTCCGAGTACTTGCTCACGTCCCAGTCATACATCTTCTTGGCGTAGAAGAAGTTGATGCCGCGCGTGCCCTCCGACACGAACAGAATGGTGCACATGGAGGTCATGAGCAGCAGGATCTGGGCGCGGCCTCGGTTGGGCCTCCGGCGGACGCACACGAGCAGCCCGTCCACGAAGTTGCGCGGCTGCATCAGGTCGCCGAGCATGGCCTGCCACGAGTTCCTCTGGGCGTCGGTGGGGTTCTTGAGCATGAAGACGACCCAGGCGAGCGACGCCAGGAGCAAGCTCGCTGACACGATGAACACCGGCAGGTAGCCCCCGGCGCGGAAAATCTGGCCCGCCATGAACTGTCCGAAGGCGAGCCCGACCATGGCCGACATGAGGATGATGAGGAACTGGAGGGTGCGCATGCTGCCCGAGGTGCTGAGCGACGCGTTGCTGCACACGGCGGTGAGCACGCAGACGAGGCCCCCGCTGAAGCCGTTGGGGAGGCTGCACAGCACGTTCAGGTACATGGGGGCGCGCATGTTCACCACGGTGTAGATGGTGCCCAGGTCCTGCAGGATGCCGCCCAGCGTGGCCAGAAAGATCGGCAGCTTGTGCCCATACCTGGATGAAAAGATGACTCATATGATAGATATATCATATGCGATATGATAGATATATCAAAGACAGCTGTACATCTGCCAAAACGCTGAAAATCAATCACTGTCACAACTGTCCCTCTCTGTTTGATGTATCTGAGAACGACCGGGCACCTGGTCTGGTGTCTTCACTGCCAGGGCCGAACTGCCATTTTTTTGTAAACCCTGATGAAGATCGGTCCACCGATCCAAACTGTTGAAATTAAATACTTGATCTGTTTACGTTGTAGCACCACTGAAGTTCTTTACGTTTGAAAGGTAGCCTGAAGAATTGCTCTTTGCCTACAATATATATATTGTAAGGAAGATGACGAACATGCGCGCAGTCAGCAGCATCGGCAGCATCGAGCGCGCAGCAGAAGCTCGAGCTCGGGGACTGTACTCGGTGCATCGTAGAACCGGCGGTCGCTGCGAACCCGAATAAACCTCCTTTATAAGTGGTGGAGGTGCTGGGTAACATTCCACTCTACCATCCTGGAACTCCGTTCTCGGACGCTACCCTCCGCCATGCCGGACGCCGACCAGCAGACTCTTCCATCGCCACCCGTCCCTTGCGCTGGCACCGTTCGCCAGCGGGAGCCTCCCATCTTCAGCGGAACCGACGACAACGACGTTGAAGAGTGGCTGTCGTCCTACGAACGGGTGAGCGTTCACAACAAATGGAATGACTCGGACAAGCTGTCTTACGTCTCATTCTACCTCGCGGGCGTGGCCAGTCTCTGGTTCAGAAATCATGAAAGGGATATCCGAACGTGGTCGGCGCTCAAGACGTCCATTACAGAAGTATTTGACCGACCCGCCGTCAGGAAACTCCGAGCCGAGCAGCGTTTGCGTACACGCGCACAGGACACGGGTGAGACATTCACCAGCTATATAGAAGACGTTCTCGATTTGTGCAGGCGCGTGAACGCTGCCATGACGGAAGCGGAAAAGATCAAGCACATCATGAAGGGAATCGACGATGACGCGTTCCAAATGCTTCTGGCCAAGGACCCGCGCACTGTTGGCGACGTCATCAGCTTGTGCCAGAGCTATGATGAATTGCGTAAGCAGCGAGCTCTGACAAGGCGACATCCCACACCAAATGCTGCATCACTCTGCAGCCTTACCACCGGCCCAGAACAAGCCTCCCTGATAACGCAAATCAAGGATTTCGTCCGCGAAGAAGTCGCACGACAGCTATCTCTGGTGTCCGTCACTCAGGAGGCTGCCAGCACTTTGCCGTCTCACACCCGTAACGTGATCCATGAAGAGGTCGCGGAAGCGCTGCCGGCTGTTCACCAGCAGGATGTCGTGACTACACCAGTCACTTATGCTACGGTTGCTGCAATGGCCCCTCGCAGTGTGCCCGTGCGTCGCTTCCAGCAGCCTGTGCACCACCCTCCCCCTCCCGTCCCCTGGACCACCACTGCCGTCGCTAACCCGTGGCGTACGCTGGACAATCGCCCTATATGCTTCGCATGTAGGTGTCCCGGTCATGTCGCAAGGTTCTGCCGCCGCCGATCGCAGGCGTTCGACGGCGATCGCCGAGCGCCCTATGTGCCGCCTGATGCAAATGCGCCTTACGAACCCTTCGGCCCATCACCAGCTCGCTCCCCGACTGATCGCCGTCCTCGCTTCGAACGCCTCCGGTCACCCTCCCCACGTCGTCGATCGCTTTCCCCTATGCGTCGACGACCCGTCTCTAACGAAGAGGGAAACTAGACGACGCAGTTCCTGAGGCAAGAACTGCGCAAGTGTCGACATGCCGAAGTCCTCCTCCTTTACCTGCCAATGTCATTGATGTGTTTATCGAAGATGTCGCTACAGTCGCCTTAGTCGATACCGGTGCCGCTATTTCAGTTATGGATGCCAGGTTTTGCCGTTCGCTTTGTAAAGTGACGACGTCTCTGTCTGGATTGTCGCTCCGAACGGCGAGTGCTCAACCCATTCGCCCTACCGCTGCTTGTACTGCCCGTGTGATCATACAGGACGTTTTGCACACGATTGAATTCATAGTTCTTTCATAGTGCTCCCACGCCGTTATTCTAGGATGGGATTTTCTCTCACGCCACAATGCCATCATCAATTGCGCTCGGGCTGAGATTGAACTTTTCCACCTTGGTGACCTGGCCTCGGTCGATGCTCATCCTGCCGCTAAAGCTGTCGTGAAAGAAGACACCTGTATCCCCCCGTGCTCGTCAGCATTCGTACCAGTCTTCTGTAGTACAATATCCGATGGGACGGTCTTCTTCAGACCCTCTCATCACTTTGTTACCCGAAAAGCGCTTCCTTTGCCCTTTGCAGCTCTTGACCTTGCCGCCGGTGTGAGCACGATGCCCATTTACAATAATCTTTCATCGCCGCTATCACTGCTCCGCCGCGAATGCCTTGGTTACGTCGAGTCGGTCGATTCCACACGAATTGTCTCCGTCCTCGACGAAGCGTCTTCTACTGCTGCCCATGAACTGAGTGCACTCTCCGTACCAGACTCAACATCGACTGGTGTGTTCAGCCCATTCATCGCCGAAGATCTGACGCCTTCGCAGCGATCTCAACTTGTCGCAATCCTTCAGCACTTCCGCCTTTCTTTCGACGTTGCGCAAACCTCCCTTGGCCGTGCATCGACAGTCAAGCATTATATCGACACTGGCACTCACTCACCCCTGCGACAAAGCCCATATCGCGTGTCCGCTACGGAGCGTCGCGTCATTGCAGACCAGGTCGATGACATGCTCCGTCGAGGCGTCATTCAACCTTCGCAAAGCCCATGGGCCTCTCCCGTGGTCCTCGTCACAAAGACAGACGGTTCCATCCGCTTCTGTGTTGACTTTCGACGGTTGAACAAGATCACGCTGAAGGACGTCTACCCATTACCACGCATCGATGATGCTCTGGACAGTTTGCAGGGAGCCGAGTTCTTTTCTTCGCTGGATTTGTGGTCAGGCTACTGGTAGGTTCCGATGGCAGAAGCCGATCGCCCGAAAACTGCCTTTGTCACACCACACGGCTTGTATGAATTCACCGTCATGCCTTTCGGACTTTGCAACGCGCCTGCTACGTTCGAAAGAATGATGGATAATGTGCTACGTGGCCTCGAATGGAAAATATGTCTTTGCTATCTTGACGACATTGTAGTGTTCGCCCCTGATTTCCCAACCCACCTGCTCCGCCTCCAGCACGTACTCACTTGCTTGACCAACGCCGGGTTGCAACTTAACTTGAAGAAGTGTCGATTTGCTGTTCGTCAGCTAACAATTTTAGGCCATGTCGTGTCAAAGGAGGGCATTCGCCCGGATCCCGAAAAGCTACGTGCTGTTACTGCGTTCCCAAAACCTGCTACTATGAAAGAGCTACGCAGTTTTATCGGCCTCTGCTCTTACTTCCGGCGATTCGTTCGAAACTTTGCGTCAATTATATCGCCTCTCACGCAGCTCCTTGGTGGCGCCCCAGATATCTCATCATGGTCTCCAGACTGTGACGACGCCTTCACAACCTTGCGCCGTCTTCTCACGACGCCACCCATTCTTCGCCATTTTGACCCACAAGCGCCAACCGAAATCCATACCGATGCAAGCGGTGTAGGCCTTGGCGCTGTGTTGGCACAGCGTCAACCTGGCCACTCAGAAAACGTCGTCGCATACGCGAGTCGCACGTTAACCAAGGCGGAGACCAATTACAGCGTTACCGAAAAGGAGTGTTTGGCCATTGTGTGGGCGCTTGGCAAGTTTCGCCCATATATATACGGCCGATCTTTTGACGTAGTGACCGACCACCACGCACTATGTTGGCTGTCGACGCTCAAAGATCCATCGGGCCACCTTGCCCGCTGGGTATTGCGAATCCAAGAATACGACATCCGCGTGGTGTACCGTTCCGGGCGAAAGCACTCCGACGCTGACGCGCTATCCCGATCACCGCTTCCCCCGAAGGCCAGTCACGACTCCCCCTGCGAGTGCACATTATCCTCTCTGGACGTTGACACTATCGCTGCTGCACAGCGTAATGATCCCTGGACTGCATCTCTGCTCGACCTTCTCTCGGATACGTCGAAAGTTCCAGCGTCACGCACGCTTCGGCGCCAAGTGCCTCATTTTGCGATTCGCGACCAGCTGCTATATCGACGCAACTATGCCCCAGAGGGACGCACCTGGTTACTCGTCATTCCGCGAATCTTGCGATCAGAGCTCTGCTCCTCGTTCCACGTCGACCCTCAGTGTGGCTATGCGGGAGTCTTCAAGACCTACGAAAGACTTCGACACCGCTATTACTGGCGCGGAATTTATAATTTCGTTCGAAAGTTCGTCCGCTCTTGTCATGAGTGCTAGCGTCGGAAAGCGCCACCGCACAACTCCGCCGGTGAACTCCAGCCTTTACAATGCCCATCCCGACCCTTTGATCGCGTGGGCATAGATCTCTACGGGCCACTTCCGTTGACTCCTGGCAACAGGTGGATAATCGTTGCGGTAGACCACTTAACCCGTTATTCAGAGACTGCTGCTCTACCAAATGCTACAGCGCAGGAGGTCGCCAATTTCCTACTTCGCCGATTTCTCCTTCGTCATGGAGGTCCACGTGAACTTTTAAGCGATAGAGGCCGCGCCTTTTTATCTGAAGTCATCGAACAACTGCTTGCTGAATGCGCTATTGTTCATCGTAAATGCACTGCTTATCACCCACAGACTAACGGTACCACGGAACGCTTTAATCGAACTCTTGGTGACATGCTCGCCATGTATGTCTCACCTGATCACTCTAATTGGGACCTAGTTCTTCCGTTTGTCACCTACGCCTACAACACCGCGACTCAGGCCACTACCGGATTCTCACCCTTTTATCTTCTTTAGGGCCGTCATCCTTCGCACACCATCGACACCATTCTGCCCTACCGGCCGGACCCATCCGAATGCCTGCCGATCTCGGAAGCCGCCAGACAAGCAGAGGAATGTCGGCAGCTTGCCCGCCGATTCACCTCGGACGACCAGCACCGCCAAAAAGCCGTTCACGATGCCCAGAACTCGACTCCCACTTTTCTCCCGGGCGCTCTCGTCGGGTTGTTAGTGCCACACCGCACGCCTGGGCTCGCTTCAAAGCTCCTTCCGAAGTACGACGGTCCATACCGCGTTCTCGAGAGAACATCACCCGTTAATTATCTGGTTGAGCCGCTAACGCCTCCGTCCGACATGCGACGTCGTAACCGCGAAGTCGTTCACGTTCAGCGTCTCAAGCCATATCACAATTCTACCGTCCTTCCAGAAAACTAAGTCGCCAGGATGGCTCCTTTATTTCCGCGGGGCCATTGTAAGGAAGATGACGAACATGCGCGCAGTCAGCAGCATCGGCAGCATCGAGCGCGCAGCAGAAGCTCGAGCTCGGGGACTGTACTCGGTGCATCGTAGAACCGGCGGTCGCTGCGAACCCGAATAAACCTCCTTTGTAATATACACATATATATATATATATATATATATATATATATATATATATATATATATATATATATATATATATATATATATATATATATATATATATATATATATATATATATATATATAAAGATCTCTGTGGAAGCGTCTCACGTTTTCTTCGGTATTCCTTCCGTAGCCACATTAGGTGCCCAAAGTAGGCAGTCGATTGTGACCAACAGGCTTTCCTTTGCGTTTTTTTTTTCATTTCGGTGCTCTCGGCTCACAAAAGAAATCAAGACATCCCCACAAAAGAAAAAAGAGACATTGCTGTGGCGCAGTGAATTGTCGCATCGTGAAAGTTAGATTTTGTTACTTCTTCTTTTGCGGAAATTTATGCGCCACGGGTCCTTTGGCTTGCCGGATACTCTTATTATATTGTCACGTGGTCGTGACGTCAAAGAACACAGTAGCAATACTGTGGAGCACAAAACTAACTTTTATTGGGCGAACCTGTGCCCACAAAAGAGGCTACACTTATAGCACAACGATAGCGGCGAACACGGTCGGCGATCGTCGAAAATCTGATCAGCGGGTCAAGCGCGTCGGCTTTTATAGAGCAGTCATCGAATGTTCCAGACTAATCGTTGGGACCCGCGTGCCTTCCACATAGTTCTACACCATTCGCGTCAGGCGATGAAATCAGATAACACAAGGTTCGGCGACAACAGACCGCGGATAGAAGCATCGATAACTTTCCAGAAACTTCGGATACATGCAGGCGCGTCCCGCGCTGTGTGATAGCATTTGTTAGGCGGCGAAGCGTGGTCGCCCGATAAATATAAGTACACGTGTCAATACCCCCCTCTTAAATAGCATCGTCCCGATGCTACAAATATAAGAGAGCGAAACACAAAAGGACACTTATTCGTTCTTCGCGCACACAGTTCTTCGCGCACAATGGCCCTGATGGTCTCGCGCAGATCGTCCGTGGCCAGTGATTGAATTCCGGCGTAGCTTGTTGGCTTGGTGCGGCGGTCGAATTGCCGGTTCCGCAATTCCAGTGTCTTCTCGATGCTCGTCGCCTCACGAAGAAACTCGTCGACGGTCTTCGGTGGGCTTCTTACCATTCCGGCGAAAAGTTCCTCCTTTACGCCTCGCATCAAGAAACGCACTTTTTTCTCTTCGGACATTTCCGGGTCGGCGTGCCGGAAAAGACGGGTCATCTCTTCTGTGAAGATGGCGATGTTCTCATTGGGCAGTTGGCCTCGGGTTTCCAGTAGAACTTCGGCCCTTTCTTTTCGGACGACGCTCGTGAACGTCCTCAGGAAGTTACTGCGGAATAGGTCCCATGTTGCTAGTGTGGACTCCCGGTTTTCGAACCAAGTCCTCGCGGCATCTTCCAAGGAGAAGTACACGTGTCGTAGCTTATCCTCAGAGGTCCAGTTATTGAAGGTCGAGATCCTTTCGAAGGTTTCGAGCCAGGTTTCAGGATCCTCTGACGTAGCTCCACGGAAGGTAGGGGGCTCCCTGGGTTGTTGAAGTAAGATGGGTGACACTGGGGCAGCCATCGTGGTTGTCTTGGCCACAATCTTCTTGGGCTTCTCAGGTAGAAGTCCGTGCTCCGGGGGCAGCTGTTGTAGACGACGGCTTGCTCGCTGGTCCAGGACTACGTTGGTGCTCTCTTTGCGGTCCGGGCTTGGATCACGGCTTGTCGGGGGCGTCCGGTACATGGACGAAAAGCACCTCCACCAGATGTCACGTGGTCGTGACGTCAAAGAACACAGTAGCAATACTGTGGAGCACAAAACTAACTTTTATTGGGCGAACCTGTGCCCACAAAAGAGGCTACACTTATAGCACAACGATAGCGGCGAACACGGTCGGCGATCGTCGAAAATCTGATCAGCGGGTCAAGCGCGTCGGCTTTTATAGAGCAGTCATCGAATGTTCCAGACTAATCGTTGGGACCCGCGTGCCTTCCACATAGTTCTACACCATTCGCGTCAGGCGATGAAATCAGATAACACAAGGTTCGGCGACAACAGACCGCGGATAGAAGCATCGATAACTTTCCAGAAACTTCGGATACATGCAGGCGCGTCCCGCGCTGTGTGATAGCATTTGTTAGGCGGCGAAGCGTGGTCGCCCGATAAATATAAGTACACGTGTCAATATTGTTACGGAAGGACAAAAGAAGTGAAAGGAAGAGGAAGATCGCGGGACGCTGGCTGCTGCATGTTGCTGGTCAGCCATCTTATCCACATTGACTCTGTTTGTATATATATATTGTAAATACAGTCTATCTTGCTCCCAACATCCCCGTAACATATTGGTGGAGGTGCAGGGTACCGCGGCTGGAAACTGAGCTCCGCAGTGGACGTCGTATCACCAACCTCACCATGAATGACGCTGAGCTCGCGGGATCAACGTCGTTGCCGACTCCAACGTCACCACCGCCAGCTACGTCGCTGTCCCCTTCCGTTGAGGTTGTGCAACCCAAGGATCCCGGAACTTTCTGTGAGACCGATGGCGCGGACGTTGAAGAGTGGTAGGCTTTGTACGAACGCCTGAGTGGAATCAACAGATGGGACCCTACACTTATGCTAGCTAACCTGTTGTTCAACCTAAGAGGCACGGCAAAGGTGTGGTACGAAAACCACGAAGAGGAGCTAAGGAACTGGGACCAATGCAAAGAGAAGTTGACAGAGTTGTTTGGAACACCAGCTGGCCGTAAAATTGACCCAAAGCAGGAACTGGCCTCCCGTGCCGAATCCCCCACGGTGTCCTATGTCTCGTACATCCAGGATGTGCTGGCGCTTTGTCGTAAAGCCGATCACGACATGACAAAAGCTGAAAAGGTCGGGAATGTGCTCAAGAGAATTGCTGACGACGCCTCTAATGTGCTCAAGTGCAAGAGCTGCTCTACAGTTGATGCTATCATCAAGGAGTGCCGACAATTTGAGAAGGACAAAAGCCGGCGCGTCCTGCAACCATTCGCCAGACTTCCCAATACTGCCGCAACATCGACATGTGAAGATCAGCCCGCACAGCAGCATGCGTCGCCATCAGAGAACGTGGTGCGAGTTGTTCGAGGTGAACTGGACGCGATGGTGCCCGCGCCTTTCTCTTCGCGTAGCCCTGAACTTGAAAACATTGGTCTACATTTTGTCTGTGCTGTCGCCAAACCCAGAGCCCAATGAACGCCCTTCTACTATTTTCGCTCCACCCCGACGCTTCTCTCCGCGTTATCGCAGCCCGACTGAGTGGAGAACTGCGGACGACCACCCGGTATGTTTCACCTGTCGCCGTATTGGTCATGTCGCCTGATAGTGTCACAACTCGTGGCCCTCAACACCTCGCACGCTGACGAACCTGAGCCGTTTTGATAAAAATACCCGCAATGTTTCGCCCCCCGCCGAGTCTACCAGCGCCGACAACACTGCTAGGAACACATGATACAGTCGCTCACGATTGCCGCGCGGACACCAGTATCGTTCGCCGCAAACACGTCGCCATTTTCCCGTTTGCCACAGACACGTCGCCCTTCGTGCCCTGTGGCTTTCGGCCGCACCCTTTCGGAAAACCAATAAATACAGCCCTCGGAGGTGGTAGTGAATGGTCTACTACCGCAGCAAATTCTCTGTCTCTGCCCGCAAAGAGAAGTGCCATTGAAGTTAAAATAGACGGCGTAACTATCCAAGCACTCGTCGACACTGGAGTCCACATACATGTGATAAGTACTAGCCTACGCAGACGTTTAAAGAAGGTCCTCACCAAAGCATCTGTGCAAGTGCTTCGTTTGGCCGACGGTGGCGTGCTGGTTGTTCTTGAAATGTATCGTGTATCGCATGCTGAACGTAGAGTCATCAAATAAGAAATGGACAAAATGCTCCGCAAACGGCTCATCAAACCATCAGCCAGCCCTTGAGCTTCGCCTGTCATCCCTGTGAAAAAAAAAAAAGGATGGTGCCTGGCGTTCCTGCGCCGATTATCGCCATTTAAACAAAATCACGCGGAAAGACATCTACCCACTACCTCGAATCAATGACTCCTTGGACTGCTTGCACGGAGCTAAATACTTCTCGTCCATTGATCTTCGATCCGGCTACTGGACGATTTCAGTTGATGAAATGAACCGCGAGAAGATGGCCTTCATCCCACCTGATAGCTTATATCAGTTCAAAGTCATGACTTTTGACCTATACAATGCTCCTGCGACATTTGAACGTGATGGACTCTTTTCTGCGAGGCTACAAATGGACCACCTGTCTTTTTTATGTTAACGACGTTATTGTTTGTTCTCCCACGTTCGGGGGCCACCTTACCCGACTCGCTGCAATTCTTGCGGTCTCCCCAAAAGCCGGCCCTCAACTGAACACTACGAAATGTCAATTAGGGCGCCGTCAGATTACCGTGTTGGGACACCTCGTTGACGCATCCGGTGTACAACCAGATCCGGAAAAGGTTCGCTCCGTTCGCAGTTTCTCTGTGCCGCGTTCTGCTTCTGACGTGCGCTGCCTTGATGGCCTGTGTTCTTACTTTCGCCGTTTAGTAAAAAATTTCGTCGACGTTGCTCGGCCTTTGACAGATCTTCTAAAGAACACGCCATTCTCATGGGGTCCGAAGCAGGCTCACGTGTTCGCCGCTCTCATCAGGTTTCTGCCCCCCCCCCCTCCCATACTTGCCCACTGTGATCCATCTGCACCGACCGAAGTCCGCACTCACGCAAGCGGCCACGGCATTGGCGCTGTTCTCGCCCAACAGCAGAATGGTGCCGATGGCGTGATAGCTTACGCTAGCCGCTTGCTGTCACCTCCCGAGAAAAATTACTCCATCACCGAGCGCTAGTGTTTGGCTTTAGTGTGGGCTGTCGCCAAGTTCCGGCCATATTTCTACGGCCGCACGTGTGCGGTCATGAGAGACCACTACGCCCTCTGTTGGCTGTCTTCGCTCCGTGACCCGACAGGACGACTTGGTCACTGGGCTTTGCGGCTCTAGGAATTTTCATTTATTTTCAACTACAAGTCTCGACGTCTGCATAAGAACGCTGATTGCCTCTCTCGTCACACCGTGGATCCTCCTGATCCGGTTGTACATGATATAGTGACCTGCGTGATGGGTTTTACTGACATGACCGACATGCGCGCGGCACAACGACGCGACGAATCCTTACAGCCCATCATCTACTGAGTGCAATCTGGCACCACCGACGGCACGTGCCGCATGTTCGTGCTGCAGGACGGCATCCTCTACCGCCGCAATATGAACCCTGGCGGCCCCAAGTTGCTCCTTGTCCTTCCTCGTCATCGGCGGTTCGTCGTTCTCGAACAACTTCACGATGTACCGACGGCAGGACACCTTGGAGTTTTCCGTTCATGCGACCCCGTACGACGCCGCTTCTTCTGGCCGGGTCTCTCCCGCTCTGAGCGTCGTTATGTCCCAACTTGCGATTTGTGTCAGCGCGGAAAGAAACCTCCCCTGGCCCCTGTCGGACGACTTCATCCAACTGAATTTCCATCTGAACCTTTGTTTCACGTAGACCTTGACCTGCTTGGCCCTTTTCTGACGAAAACTGCAGGGAATAAGTGGATCGCCGTCGCTACTGATTACGCGACACGCTACGCGATAACAAAGGCGTTGCCGACTAGTCGCACAACTGAGGATGCCGATTTTCTCCTCCACAACGTCATTCTCCACCACGGTGCACCTCGACAGTTACTTACAGACCGCGGCCACTCGTTCTTGTGTCGACCTCCTCCGCGCTTGTGCCACTGAGCACAAGCTGCCCACCGCCTACCTACCCACAAACCAACGGTCTCAACCGAACATTACTTCTCCAACGATCACCGCGACTGGGACGCCACGCTGGCCTACGTGAAATTCGTGTATAACTCGTCCCGACATGACACCGCAAGATATTCACCCTTTTATCTTTTGTATGGTCGCCACCTCGCATTTTCGGTTGACGCCATCCTACCTTCTTTGCCACGTGTTGCAACTGAGTACGCTCGTGAGGTCATCGATCACGCTCACATGGCGCGTCAAGCCACCCGATCTCGTTTATTAGCCTTGCAGCATATGCAAAAAGAGCGTTACGACCGGTGGCATCGCGATGTTAAGTTTGCCGCAGGAGCTTGGGTGTTTCCTTGGTCATCATGTCGTCGGGTCGGCCTCTCCCAGAAGCTTCTCTCTCGCTACACATACCCCTAGAAGTACTACGTCAAATTAACGATGTCAATAACGAGATCTCGCCGTTACAGTTTGATCCATCCTCAAGTCCAACGCCTGTGTACATTTTGCACGTTTCGCCGGCTGAACCCATACTCCGCTCGCAATTCTTCGCCTAACATGCGCTGAGACGGCGCCTAAGCACCCGGGGGTCCTGTTACGGAAAGATGAAAGAAGAGAGAGGAAGGGGAAGATCGGAGAGGCTGGCTGCTGCGTGTTGTTGCTGGTCAGTCATCTTAGCCACATTGAATCTGCTTGTATATATCGTTACGCGAACGAAGGATTAACAACTGGAGACTATTTACAAATTATATTTACAAAGGATAATGCAGCGCTGGCCAGTTTAGCTGACAGCTCGAGGGCCAGGGAGCGTTCGTCGCCTTTGTCGGGGCAGCCACGTGCATCGTCCACAAGAAACACGCGATATGCATGTATCATTACCCCCGGCGGCAGAAGCATCGTCCCGGTGCGCCTAAATATCGGTAATAACAGGAGAGTAATATGGTTTGAGGCGTGCGACATGTATAACGTCGGTGGAATTCGGCGCAGATGAAGCACTCGGAATGACTGGGGCGATTTCGTAGGTAACTGGAGTCAGGACACGCAGCACCCGATATGGGCCTGTGTACCGAGACAGGAGTTTATCTGACAGGCCAACGTGACGAGTAGGGGACCACACGAGTACCAGAGATCCAGGCGAAAACTGGACGTCTCTGTGTTGGCGATCGTACAAACGCCGTTGCTTCTCTTGCGAGTTCAGGAGGCGAGCGCGGGCAATTTCGCATGCTTGGGCTGCCCTGGTGATGGCCTCAAGTGCATACTCACTGGTCTCTGCATGCTGCGGCGGATGGAAAGGATGCGTCCAGTGGCAATGTGGGTTCTCGGCCGAATAGCAGAAAGAACGGGGAATAACCGGCAGTGTCGTGACGCGAAGAATTATATGAAAAAGTGACATAGGGTAGGGCAACGTCCCAATCAGTATGGTCGAGCGAGACATAGTTTGCAAGCATGTTTCTTAGGGTACGATTCAGACGCTCCGTGAGAATATTAGTCTGTGGATGGTAAAACAGTCCGCTTGTGCTTGGTTGAGCAGGACTGCAGGATGTCGGCGATGACATTAGCAAGAAATGTCCGACCAAGGCCAGCGAGCAGTTGGTGTGGAGCACCATGCTGCAGAATCACGTCGCGTAAAAGAAAATCGGCCACATCTGTGGCGCAGCTCATTGAAGGGCTCTGCTGATGGCATAGCGTGTGGCGTAATCTGTCGTCACAGTGACCCACTTGTTGCCAGACGTGGACAGTGGGAAAGGGCCAAGTAAGTCTAGTCCAACGCGAAAGAACGGCTCCGAAGGAATGTCGAGCGGTTGAAGGCACCCGGTAGGCAGCGTCGGTGGTGTTTTTCGGCGCTGGCATTTCTTACACGCCACAACGTATTTCCGGACGGAGCGGGCAAGGCCTGGCCAAAAGAAGCGTCGGCGAATCCGCTCGCAGGTGCGGGAGACGCCAAGGTGACCTGCCGTTGGTAAATCGTGAAGTTCTTGGTGAACAGCTGACCGGAGGTGCTTAGGAATGACGAGAAGTAGGGCAGGACCGCCGGGGCGTACATTGTGCCAGTATAATGCACCATCCCTGAGAACACAAACAGGTGAAGGGACGAATCAGAAGACGAAGATTCCAAGCCATCAATGATGGCGCGCAAGCTGGCATCGTGGCGTTGCTCGTCGGCAACGTGTAGCAGCTGAGAAATGGAGAAAACGCATGCGTCGGTATCGGGGTCAGGCTCGGCGGGTGGTTCGTCCACTGGATAGCATGATAAACAGTCTGCGTCTTGATGTAATCGGCCCGACTTGTATACTACTGCATATGAATATTGTTGCAGCTGCAGGGCCCAGCGACCAAGACGGCCGGTAGGATCCTTGAGTGAGGAAAGCCAGCAGAGCGCATGGTGGTCCATGATGACAAAGTGCGTGCGATAGAAGTGCGGGCGGAATTTGGAAACCGCCCAGACGAAAGCCAGGCATTCACGATCTGTAATCGAATAGTTGCGCTCCGCTGCAGGGAGGGAAGGCTAGCGTAGGCAATAACACGATCTTGACCCTGTTGACGCTGGGCTAACACAGCTCCGACACCGTGACCACTGGCATCGGTACGGACTTCTGTAGGGAGGATAGGTCAAAGTGGGCCAGTAAAGATGGCGGGGTGAGAATGTTGGTGAGCTGGGCAAATGCGGCAGTTTGAGCGGGGCTCAACATAAACAGCACGTCCTTCCTCAGGAGATCAGTAAGCTGTCGGGCAGTCGCTGCGAAGTCTTTAACGAAACGTCGGAAGTAGGAGCTGTCTTACAAAACTGCGGACGTCTTTGACAGACTGAGGTACAGGAAAAGACGTGACAGCACGAATTTTCGCCGGGTCTGGTTGAACACCGGAAGAGTCGACGAAGTGGGCCAGCACTGTAATCTGCTGACGACCGAAGTGACACTTCGATGAATTTAGTTAAAGCCCAAGCTCGCGGAAGACTTGAAGAACAGCTGATAAGCGCTCAAGGTGTGTCTCCAATGTAGGTGAAAATACGAGATCGTCGTCTAGGTAGCAGATGCATGTTGACCATGTGAACCCTTGAAGCAAATTGTCCATCATACGTTCGAACGTTGCTGGGGCGTTCCATAGACTGAATGGCATAACTTTTTATTGATATAGACCATCAGGGATGACGAACGTGGTCTTCTCTTTGTCTTTTTCATCCACAGAAATTTGACAATAACCAGACCAAAGGTCTATTGATTAAAAGTATTTGGCGCCGTGGGGACAATCGAGGGCGTCGTCAATGCGAGGCAAGGGGTAGGCGTCTTTCTTGGTAAAGATGTCTACCGGTTTAGATGACGATAATCTATGCAGAAACGCCATGTGCCATCTTTCTTTTTAACAAGTACCACGGGCGACGCCCAAGGGCTCGACGAAGGTTCAACAATACCTCTCGCAAGCATATCGTCCACTTCACCTTGAATAACTTTGCGCTCTGAAGCAGAGATATGGCCGGCGATGAAAAGGAATGGCATCAGCAGTATTTATGTGATGCTTAACAATAGAAGTCTGGCCCAATTGGCGATTGTTGAAGTCGAAGATGTCGTGGTAGGAAACCAAAAGGCGACACAGAGCTGCTGCTTGTTCAGGCAATAGGTCCGTAGCAGTCGTGGGCCGAGATGTTGCATCAGGGCAACTAGCATCCTGTGTGCACATGGTGAAGAATCGGAGCAGACGTCCACTGAAAACGTCGTGACGTGGTCATCTGATATAGCACATGGCGTTGCAATCGATATGCCTTGGGGTAGAACTTCCTTTGTCAGGCCAAAATTGACGACGGGGAGGCATGTCCGGTTATCGGCGACGGTGACGGCGGAGTGGGCACAGTGCTATTGCGCATCAAAAGGACATCAGGAACAGGTGTGGCGACGTAAACACCATCGGGCACAGGAAAAGATGATAGCAAATCGACGAAAGTCAAGGCCTTAGGCGGCAGGCGGATGAAGGTGGTCGTACGAAAGTTGTTCGGCAGTTCGGCACGAATATGCGCGAATTGAGGAAGTTCGAGGCAAAGGGTACCGGCCGAACCGTCGATGAAAGCTGAATGCGCCGTAGGAAGGTAGACTCCGAGGATTAGGTCACGGGGACAATTGGTCAGCACTGTAAAAAGAACAGGAACGTGGCGGTCGATGATACTGATACAGGAAGTACACATTACAGCGACTTCAATAGTGCTACCATCGGCCACGCGCACGGCTAGTGTAGTAGGAGGCGTGAGAACCTTCTTCTGTCGACGACGGAGGTTACAACTCATTATGGACACCTGGGCTCCAGCATCTCTTAACGCCGTCAAATTGATAGCGTCGACGTGAAGATCAAGTAAGTTCTGGTTCGTTGGGAGCGTCAGTGGAGGATTTAGACACGACGAAGATGATGCAGCACCACCCACAGGAGCTGCATGGTCTAGTTTTCCGTCCGGGAGTGTCCATAATTGGGCGGCGACGAATAGCGGCGTGGCTGGGGCGACGGGGACCGACGGCGCCGAGGTGACGGCGAGTGAGGTGACGACTGTCGTCGACGGATACGCCTGAGGTAGGAGGCTTACGGCGAGGCGAGTAACGGCGCGGGTCGGCATATGGGCGAGGAGACGGAGAAAAGGAGCTCGAATACGCGGCGTCCAGGAGGTGCGGCAGTAGCGAGCGACTTGGCCAATGCGGAGGCAAAGCAAGCGAAGGTGCTTGTCGTCCGATGTTCTCCACTTGGTAGGGTTGCGGTATTTGGAGGGGAATACAGATCGCTGTCAGGCGGAGCTGTTTGCACCGGTCGGGCGTCAGGTCGGGAGACGGAGCAGGCAGCAGGAAAACCGAGGTTGGGAAAGTCTTGCCGCACCACTGCCTGAATCAGAGAGATCACTGGGGCCGATTGGTCAAAGGTGCGGTTAAGTGAGCGTGGATGGAGCGGCGCAGGACTTGTAGCCTCGAGCTCGCGGCGAACAATAGATGTGACGTGCTCATTTGGGGGTGGTGAAGCGGTCAGGTCGACTCAAGACGACGTCGCCGTTAGGGAGCCGGGAGAACTGGGGAATGACGCGGCGGTTTTTGGCGCTCAAAGCGGAGGTATTCCTTGACAATGACGTCGATGGTGGACACATTGTTGAAGACCAACAAGTTCAACGCGTCGTCCGCGATCCCTTTGAGTATTTGGCCGACTTTGTCAACCTCAGCCATTTGGTCGCAGACTTTCCGGCACAGAGCGAGCACGTCTTATACGCACGAGACATACGATTCAGTAGAAGACTGAACTCGGGTAGCAAGCTGTTTTCTAGCAGCCAGCTTCCAACCAGTGGGATTGCCAGAGAGGTCGATGAGCTTCTCCTTGAAATCATTACAGCTGGAGATCTCGTCCTCGTGTGTCCGGAACCAGACACCAGAAGTTCCGCCCAAGTAGAATAGGACATTTGCTAGCATAATGGTGGGGTCCCAGAGGTTGTTTTGGCTAAGATGCTCATACAGGTCGAGCCACTTCCCAACGTCGACATTATCTGCACCGGAGAATATGCCAGGAATGCGGGGGTTTTGTCGTTGTTGTCTGGGTCGCAGGAGTAGAAGCAGACGAGGTGTCATCACTGGGAGCCATGGCGGAAAGCAGGACGGTGCGGCTGCTGCGGAGCTCCGTGGCGGGGACGGGGAACGGCACCCTCCACCAAAATATTACGCGAACGAAGGATTAACAACTGGAAACTATTCACAAATTCTATTTACAAAGGATAATGTAGCCCTGGCCAGTACAGCTGACAGCTCGAGAGCCAGGGAGCGTTCGTCGCCTTCGTCGGGGCGCCCGCGTGCATCGTCCACAAGAAACACGCAATATGCATGTATCAATATATTGTAAATACAGACTGTCTATACTCCCTGCATCGCCATAACAATATTATTGCGATAGCAATTATATGGACACTCCAGGCGCATTCCTGCCATCGTCGTCGCCTTCATGTTCCTTTTAAAATCCAAGGGCGATAGCATCATAAACGCGCGCGCATGCTGTATGCGCGAGTGAACGCGTAGGAGGGGGGTGACATGGGTGAGCCGACGATGGGGGCTGAGTCTTGTGCGCAAGGGAGAAAAGCGGGGAAGAAGCACGCCGGCTCCTGTCGCGCGCGATACATCAGGGGGAGTGGAATCTGTGGTTGCGCAACATGTTTATTTGCCTTGTTTTACGCATTATGTACACTGACTTTTCTTACACAGGTAGATTTATTGGAGACACATACGTATATTGAAATATCTTGTTGCGAGAATTTGTATATACCTGTGGTGAACTTTGTTTCCAGTGGCACTTTCTGCCCTTTATCGAGCTGTATCTTGGCATTTCGAATGTACGAGCGAGAGTCAAATGAAAGTGAGCCAAGCAACTCTGCGCAATAATGGTTCGGTTCATTATGTGCGATGCATGCGCGTAGCACACAGGCATCTCTCACTTACAAAAGTGACGTGCATGTGTGAGGATAAAGGCTTTTTAATGCTCTCATAAACTGGGTTGAACATGGTTGCGTGACATAATGGACACTCCAAAAGTTGAACAGCGTGGTGTCGTGAGGTTTTTGACAGCTGAAGGTGTTACCTAAAAAGAAATTAGTCACCGTATGGCTGCCGTGAACGTTCAATATTTCATTTCATTGGATTCTTAAGAGTTGGAGCAAACGGTTGAAAGAAGGACGTGAGAGTCAGAGACGATCCAAGACCGGGCCAACGCCACCGTGCAATCACCCCCAACACAAGTGCAAAGGTTCATGAGCTGATTACACTAGAACGGAGGATAGGCATCGATGAATTGGCAGGGTGTGTGAACATCAGTGGCGGTTCGTGTCACACCATAATTCATGAACATCTCGGTTATCGGCTCTGGTAATGGAAATGGATACCCAATATTTTGAACCACTGCCAGAGGCTCGGCGCTGCCTTGACTCATCTAATCTGGTATCACAATGAGGATGACGACCTCTTGTCTGCAATTGTGACCGGGGACTAAACATGGTGCCATTACTACGAGCCTGAAACACGACGTCATAGCTTACAGTGAAAACATTCAAATTCACTACCCCAAAGCTAAGGCCGTCATTTCTGCCGGAAAGGTGTTGACATTTTTTCGATCGTCAAGGGCCATTACTGATCGAATTTGCTAGACCTGGAGAGACAATCAACCGTTTCCGCTATTGCGAAACGCCGGATCGGCTGCGTCTCGCAATCAAAAACTAACGACGTGGAAAATTCAGAAATGGGGTCATCTTGCTCCTTAAAAATGCCCGCACCCACGTCGCTGATGGGGTTAACACAAAACTGGCAAAGTTCAAGTGGCAAACGCTGCAACATCGATCATACAGCCCAGACCTGTCGCATTGCGACTTTCCCATTTTGGGTCGTTTGAAGAAACAACTCAAAGTCAATGTCGCGAGATCATTTCTACTACTGCGTTCGTGTTGTCGCAATCGACGACGCAACGACGCCACCGACAGGCACATATACCTCCACGGACTGTGATGTGATAACCAGCTTCGTGACAAGATGCGATGAACGCTTCTTCCTTCGAATAAGGGAGGTGGCGGGTTCAAACACCTTGCGGTGTATATTGTAAACCCACTACTGGTGAAACCGTGATTACGTACACCTGTATATGGCTTCTCTGCGTGGAGTGCGTAATTAGCCGCACGGCGAACTAGCGCTAGAGGTAGTTGATAATAGTGGAGGCCGTTCGACTCGGTGTCACTTTGATTCCGGCTGTGGAGTCGAATCTCGGCAGAGCAACGTGCGTGGCATTAATATGGGCAGGAGAGAATGGGTGGGAGAAGGTGTTAAGGGTATGGTGCTGCGCAAACGACAAACGTCTTTGTTGAGAGAAAAACACGCAACAACAAAATAATTTGGCTGGCTGGTTCTTCCAAGCCCCGCCAGCGACACACAGGCCAAGTTTGTAGCCTAACGTTTCAAACGCAGCCTGTTGTGGTGGTTCAGCAAATGAAGAACTGTACCCTTTTGTTTTAATGTGGTAGCATTCTTAAGGTGCTTCATGTAGTTTACAGGTGGTATGTATGCATGTGTGCACGCTTGTTACTTTATTTGTTTTGTGTACTTCGGAGGCTACACGCCGGTTTCGCGGCGGCAGCCTTTGTGCTAGATCCAACAACTGTCATAGGGAAACGCGATAGATTAGTCCCAGTGCAGTACGCGCCTGATGCATAACTCGTTCCGACGATGGCAATGCGTTTTGTCGCTAAAGTAATTCGATATAAACGCGTTACCAGCCACCGTCAACGCAGAATGCATTGCACCGCATTTTCTTAGGCGAGATCATTACACGGCTCTTGAGGCGGATAATGCGGCGTTGGCGTGAGTAGGCCATGCTCCAAGAAGGCTACGAATCTTTGACCTTTTGGTGTAACTCGTACGAATTTGGTGCTAATGAAAGCACAGTGGATAAAGTGGATTTAATTAAGGCACTCGCACCCACAATCTTTGATGGGAGTCGAACCCACGGCCTTCGGTGTTCAATAAGGCGAAGTTAATTAAGGTACCGCTAATTAAGTTAGGGTTAAATAAGGCACTCTAACTCACGCCATTGGGTGGGAGTCGAAGTCGAATGCAAGAACCTGAGATGGACAAAATTATTCCGGAACTGTCCACTGTCCCTCAGAACCCACTATCGAGTTTGGGGGCATTAAACTCCACATTAATCCCTTTTTTCCATGCTGCAAAAGAAAGAAAAGTGACCCGGTGGAGGTGCTTGGTATCAATCCCAGTACCTCTCGCATGCTATGCTAGCGCTCTACCTCCTTATATACGCCCCTGACTTGTTTTGCATGATCTTTATTTCAGGAACTGATGACTACTGCGGAAAAAAGATAAACGAGCTAAGAAGTCTATTTTAGATGCACGGCGACAAAGACAAATACACAGGGCACCGTAGAGTTCCTCTGAGCGAAAGATGGCTGGGAACGCGAGTGCACCCTTGAGTCGTAAGCGCGAAGCCGGTTGCGTAGTTGACATACAGAGATGAGCGAGGGAATGGGAACAGGCCTTTTACGGGTGCGAACAAGTAACTATGAGGAAAATTGGGGAGCCCGCAACAATTCTGGGGACCACTGCGAAATAACTGATGGGAACACATTGGAGAACCGCGTGGGGAACTATATCGCTACCGCGACGCTGTTTTTGCTGCGCGCCAGAAGTTGCCTCATGTGCTGCGTGACGCCAGCATGTTGCCCTCGCGCATTGTTAGGACACAGTTTGAGGCACTTCAGGGCAACGCTAAACCTTGCTACAGCTTTCACTAGTTGGGCCTTCGGGCGAAACTGGCGAACGGTCAGTTTGGTTATCCCTCCAGTTTTCCATTTGGCTTTCTGTCGTGGCCTACACCATAGCCTCCTGTATAACTTTTGTGCTTGCCAGATGATCGGCGAACCAATGGGAAGCGGCCGTCGTTTGAAGTTTGGTGGTGGCGCCCCTTACGTATCGCGGTTTCGAGCACATTTTTACGTTTTTGGAGCTCGCTGCTGACAAAAAAAAAACAAAAAACAACATTTGCACCAATAAAAGAGCAGCAGCATACTTCTGCTTGCCGAATCATTAGCGAAGCAATAAAAAGCAGGCGCTGTTGGAACTTCTGCTGAAGGCGCCACTTACGTTGGTATTTTAAAGCTCCTTAAACTTTGTAAATAATGCCACGCCTTGAAGAATGCCGCTTCCTCCACGCGCGCTCTGGCCGAGGCCGACGCCGCGTCGCTATTGGCCTAATAGCATCACGTGGGCCCTCGCGGCGTGCATCAGCGCCATTTTTGCTTGAGTAGCTTCTACTAGTGGCGAGGAGCGCATGTTGGCGCCGTTGCTGCGCTCGAGAAGTGTAGGCGGCACCACGGTTGAGGAGGGAGCTTGAAAGAGAGGAGAAACGAGAGTGTCGCTACTTTACGAAGTTTAAGGGGTTTTACGGGATCTCTGGCTAGGCCTCTTTACGGGAACCGCCCATAACCGCCACTCAAAACCATTATTATGCGAAGTGTGCAAACAACTTTGGTCGTCTGCTGCCGCTACTCTGGGGCAGCACCGTACCATGGTCGCCTAGGGTTGTCGCTACCCTATACACGGTAATTCTAACGTTACGTAAGTGGTGCTTCTATAGACGACGGCATTTTGAGGTCATCCGCCAGGCACAAAAGTTATGTAGGAGGCTACGCCTACACACATTCGTGGACTCACTTGTCGCACCAGGGCCCGAGGAAGATGGAGAGGAGCGCGGCGGGTGTGAGCTGCACGAGCAGGATGAAGAGCGAGTAGTTGTTGGCCACCCGTTCGATGGCGTTCTTCGTGTCCGAGTAGTTGCTGAAGTTGGCGCACAGCGAGGGCTCCAAGCCCAAGTTATACAGGCACGTCTTTGTCAGCAGGAGGTCCTGCATCACCCCACATTATATGAAGGGAAGAAAGCCTCTTATTAACAGATTCATAGACGGTCGTTTGATTTATGGCTGTGATTTCTGGCGAGTTTCTACTCGAATAATTAACGTGGTATATGGCATGGAGTTGACATTTGGCTAAAGGACAAGACAGAATTAGGACAATGAGCAAAACAAGAACAAGGTGAAAGCAGGAGCCAACGTTTCGACAAGTGAAACGTAGGCTCCTGCTTTCATCTTGTTCTCGTTTTGCTCATCGTCTTGAATTTCAATCTCCCGCCTTACCCCTGTTTTCCCGAATTAGGACACTTATTCCGCGCCCTATTTTCTCCACCTCGGTTTAGTGCCGTTTCACTCAGTGCTATTCGTTGACTACCTTTTACCTCCTTTTCTTAATATGTGTAAAGAAAACAGTTTAAGAAAATGCACTTAGGAATACTTTGCACACTTTGCAGCTTATCATGTGTCTCAACAATGATTGTCATGTATGTCCCATGCCTTTACTTCCACTAACACTGCCTGCCGCTGATATTCATAGATCAAGAACGCCATACGCGTGTATTCTTGACACGGCATTCTTGACAGGAAAATAGCAAGCGCGAAGCTGCAAACACGCACACACGCACGCACGCACCCCCCCCCCCCCCCCCCTTACACACACACACGGAAAATAGTTCTTTTTGGAGACAGGTTAAGATGCAAAGGGTGTCATTTTTTTACACTTTAAGGTGCCACCTGTAAGGTGTAACACGGTGCCTTTAATTTAACTCGACCAGCCGTGGTTGCGTAGTGGCTATGGTGTTGGGCTGTTAAGCACGTGTTCGCGGGATCGAATCCTGGCCACGGCGGCCGCATTTCGATGGGGGCGAAATGCGAAAACACCCGTGTACTTAGATTTAGGTGCGCGTTTAAGAAACCCCTGCCTTGTCGAAACCACGCAGTGACAGAGAAGAGACGTATGCCCACAATCACGGCACTGAATGCCTAGATGCCCCTGCACTATACGCATTGTTTCGGTGCTCGCGCAGGTGGTCATTGAGACACCTGCCAGTCTGGCCGACATAAGTCTTACTGCACTTCACTGAGATCGCATAAGCGACCGCCTTTCACACGGGACGAAATGTGATCTTTGCTTGACCGAGAACGAAGACAAGTTCGCGCACATATAATGTGTCCGTAACTATACAACGCGTGTAATGGTGTGCAAGGGCATTTTGTCATTCATTGCCGTGATTACGGGCCTTTGTCAGTGCGTGGGCAAGGCATGATTCGTAGTTAACCCGAGAAATAATAGAAGCGGAGGATATTTACAAGTTAGGGGACTGCTGCGTAAGCACCCCATCCATTGTTCCCTCACGGCCGGAGCGTGAATGCCTGGCTGGGCGTACAGGGCAATCGTGGGCGCGTGTTAAACAAGTGATCTGACTTATCAACGGTACACTGGCTCTGGGTAACCCCTTTTCTTTTTCTTTTTTCTCCGCCTACAAATCATGCTCGTCTGCAATTAAATGCCGTTTGAAAGTTGGTGCTCTCTATCCTTTTTCTTACATTCGCGCGATGTGCAATACCGCCGGTATGAACTACGACCGCCACGCCCGAGCTTCTACCCTAGAGTCCTGCACATAACAATAGCACGCAATGATTCGACACACAACAGCGGACTCATATGCCGTGCGTCGACGTTGCGAGACATGACGCGTGGGTTGAGGCGCGGGAAAGTGATCCGTGTGTTTAGTAAGTTGCACCCACAAAAGTAAGCTGCACCACCAAAAGGTCCCAAACCTTTCACGAATATGCAAAAAGAACTGTCTTATAGTTTGTGTCGCACCACATTCATTATCAGTACCATCTGTAGCTCTGTATTACTTGCTGTAAATCCTTATTCGTGCGCATGCTAGCGTGATCCATGCTACGTGAAACAATGAAAAAGAAACAGCTTTTAAACCAAGTTCTTTCTTCTTTGGACTCCTGTACGCGTTACCGGCTTATGCGAAAGATTTCTCACCCGTTTTATTGGACCTTACACGGTCACTAAGCAGACAGCACCTGTCGATCACCGCGTCCCGCCTCTTAGAACGCTGTCCGATCGCCGTTGCCGTGGGACAGAGATAGTGCATGTCTGTCGCTTAAAACCATATACTCGACGCCATTAATATTACTTCCGCGCGGCCAGGCGGCCGCTTCCACAGCAAGAGGGAATTCGTGTGAGCGCATCACATGCCTGACTTTCAACTTCATCACCTCCACATATCATCATCGATTGTACATCTTGTTCATGTGTATATATCATCACCAGCAGCACAGCTTGATCCTCGTGGTAGTAGCACGAGCTCGGCTGGAATCAAGCGGTTCCTTACAATATCATTTTCTATGCCACGTGACACCACTAATCCAATCACGCATGGGCAATGGCGAGAGCGCGCAAGAGTGTCAGGAGGACGGCGGCGGGTAGATGAAAGAATGGCGCTACGTCGAAACTTATTTTCTATGGGAAACTTAGGCAAGTGGCAACCGTTCGCACCTGCGTGATGAGCAGCCTCATGGCGTAGGAGAGCGTGTAGGCGACGAGGAAGATGCACAGCGCCTGGCTCTTGACCAGCGCAGTCCAGACGTCGCTCAGCCGGACGGCGACCAGGGTGGCTCCATTGCTGCACGCCAAGCAGCTGCCGCCGCCCACATCCGGCACCGCTGCAGCTCCTGGTGCCGAGGCAGCAATGGCATCGTCGCCACACCTGGCCGGAATGGAACGGGCGAAAACAACACAGACTCACTCTGGGCACCCGTTACAACCAAACAATCGAGAAAATTTATTGTACTGCACAGGAAAAACCTACCAGTCCGGATCTGGGGCCCCCTTCTGCGTTATTTACAAAATGTGTTTTTCCATTTGGAACCAAAGAAAATGATTCCTCATTCTTAATACTGGCACACTTGACATAGCACTTTCACATGCGTTAGCTGATTATGACACTATATACAGGTTGTAGCAACACTAAGCGAAGACGATATCGTTTCATCACATAAAACAACTACGCTATGTACAACATACGAAGGTCGGGAAGACCAGTTTTACTATAACGTACATACAAAAGGCTCTTTATGCGGCAGCGATGTATAAAGAACTAAGTGCAGAACACACACAAGATAAATGTTTAAAAATAGAAACAAAGAAGGTAAAAATGTAAAGCTATGGCTAGGAGTTATGAGATAAAGAAATCGAATAAAATACAATAAGCAAGAAAGAGCTGGATAAGCAGCTACTTAATAAAAAACAATGTAGTGATAATACAAAATTGAGAGTCCGAATAATAATAATAAAGATAACAATGAATCACTGAATCAATTATTAAGTCAAATGTTGATTATTATGCTCAGGAACAGCTACGGAGCCTTCGTACTGATGCACCTAAAAAGAATCGTCTGCTAATGCGTGAGGATTGTGTGGCTCGGCTGTCACTTCGTTCTTACTTAGCTTTTTCTACTTGCGTTTCCTTGCTTATGCGCACCCATGGCCTTTCCGGTGGCAAGGAATGCTTAGACTTTAGTAGAAAAATGTCAGATTTTTTTCGCTCCATCTGGCTTCTTCAATGCCGTCGTACCAATTGAGCCGAAACGCCGGGGACAAGCGCGCTTCGACGGAGCCGAGCGGTCAAACCGGAACACCAGCTGGCTTAGTAGCGCGGAGGCGGCGCGTGAGGGGAGAGTGCATCGCCGCAACGTCATGTCACAGTGCTAACCTTCCCCTTCTTCATAAAGAACCACGTCTCTGCATAGAGTTTCTAAATAAATACCGCAAAGGGAAATGTGGCGCTAGCGTCTACGGGGGTTCTCATGAGCGTTGCATCAACCTACATGGGAATGATGGGAACTACAGGCTTCGGATTGACTTCGATCTTTAGACTAGTGGCATTTGCGTGCGGCGCAGTAAACTAACCTATACTCAGTTATTATCGCGTAAAATCTAATTTTATTTCTGCAGTGTCTTATATAATGCACGACACGTTACATAAACTTCGTATGACTTTGAGATTGGAGCACGGTTTACTATGGTTTGCCACCAGGGCACACCAGGGTATGCATTCTTTTGCGATTCTCTTCCCGATTTAGCGCCCGAGAATAACTATTTACTTATTTTTACAACAGCAATAACAATCGCGCATGTACTTATATAAACATACTCATCAAGTATTTATGGAAATAAAAATGTTGTATTGTGAGAAAGTGTTGCGCCCTTCAGAGGAATGCTACAAGTGTCGTCTGCTACGATGCCTGCTCGCTGCAAACGCGAGACTTTTCTCGCAGATGACAGGCACTTGCGAAATCCCTCGCTCTTTCGAAAGGCTGCGTCGGCTGTCACGATTGCTGAATGTCTTCAAGTACATTTAAGCACATCTGCTGCAGTGCTAGCTAGGACGCTTGTAGCTAGGACGGCTAGCTAGGACGCTTGAGTATGGTTCATTATATTTTATATTGACGTACCACTTCCGAAGCGTTGCGGCGTGGCTTTGCACTTACGCATTTTGCGACACTAGACTACAGCCAAGAAGCAGCAACCTTTCCTACCACAAGTAAGTTTGTGTTCTCAAAGTCCTAAAACACGCATTTCAATAAGCACGTAAACGCGCAATCCATAATGAAGCCCTCAATAAAATTAGATTGTCAAGCCACTAGAAGTACAACTGTCTATGTCTAGCATCAGTAATGCCTTCTTTTTCCTTTTCTGAAGTTTCGTAAAGTACGCAACGCTACAGCACCTATCTAACACACTTAACAAACCAAGGTCCAAACGTTTAAAACATGTTCTTTCAACGTTTACGATGTCGTCGCTTTCTCGTCATGGCTTCGACACGAATAAATAAGGAGTGACAGAATAAATAAGGAGTGACTTGAGGACCGCACCATCGCCTTTGTCCTTATTTCTGAGTGATTATCTGTACTCGCCTTTCGTAAACGTTCAGAGTGTCCTTATAGACTTCTCAGGCCGACACATCGCTAAGGACAACTACAAAGTGAAGGAACATAAAAGGATGACATGCCGCGCCAACACGCTTTGCATTTAATGGACGCGATAAGTATCCGCCAGTGAAAATCATGCTTGAGCAGTTTTGCGCGCTTCGAAGACTCATTCGTTGCTTTCCGTTGAACTACTAACTGGTCGGACACATTGAACATACGTTCGAGGAATAAACGTTCTCAGTTATTCACGCGCATCAGTTTGCGCCGCTGACGCTCGCCTTCAATCGACTAAACATGTCACCATTCCCGCGCAACTGCGACCGGCCATCCTTCCTCACCTTCTCTGCCCTTGTTATGCACAATGCGCCACGTTTTCTACCCTACTGCGTTCCGTTGAATGAATTCGTTATTCGACGTCATCCGTTTGTGCTATCCTTCGGCACGTATACTTATGTGTGCCTCAGTTTGTTATTTACTTATTCTTTAGTTAATAGTTAAACAATAGTAGAAAAAATATTACTGCAGAACCCAACTCACGATGCCTATCGATGGTAATGCGGTTAACATTCAAGCAATGTTGTGACACACCGTACAGCCGAAGTGAAGTTTATTTTAAATCTTCAGAGGTAATTCTGCAATTTGGGACATTCACTGTCTCCGACATCGGCGTACTTCGGTATGGCACAAGTCCACGGTCATGGCGGAATGACGAGGAAGAAATGGCGTTGATGGAGCGACAAAGGTGGTGCGACGATTCGGAAATAATGACGATGGTAAAATGGCGAGAGCGTGACATGACAATGGCGTTATGATGACAATGGGATGGTGACGAGTGTATGACGACAACCTGATGGCGAAGCTGGAAGGTCGACGATGGCCCGTACACGAAGGCATGAACATGATGAATACCGCATGACAACGGAGCATGATAGCGACTGTCCGACCACCAGTCAGTGATGATGATGTCAGGACCACTCCAAAAGACCACACACCTCCCCAGGATTTCTCTCAAAAGCTGGAATCTCTATATCCCAAAGCAAAATTTGTTAAATCTTCTCAAAGTGTATTCCCTGGATATAAGCAAAAAAAAAGAAGAAAATTCAGTTACTAAGAACCAAAAAGAGCGCCAGAACGTCTCTGCGTAACTAAATTGTTTTATTAAAGCACCATAAAAAGCAAAACAGCCTGTTTAGTCCCAAAATGGTAGCAAATTAGAGAGGGAGAGAGCTATTGTGAAGAGGGAGCGAACGTCCTTCTGCGTATTATGTCATTGTTTCCAGCTTCATAGGCCAGCGTGTTGAACGATGGCCTATTACGGTCAATCTTTTTCAGAGCTCTTGTGAAAACTTTAGTCGAAAAAACACTCATTTTGAAATAATTGTAAGCAACCGTGTGCTTGCTGCTTTGCTGATGCAAAGTTGTGCGGTGTCATGGTGGTGGTGGTGAAAACGTATTGGCAGTAAAATTGCTGCGCCGAGTGGTCGGAGGCTCTTGCCTTGCGGTGCGTGGTCCTCAGCGCAGGGCTCCGCTTGCGGCTGCCCGCTCTGCGGGCTCGGTCAATCAAACTCAGCTGATCGTCCAGGCTCTCACTAACCAGCAGTTCCTCCCATCGCTCCGCTGTAGGGTGTTGTATGGGGGGTACGGCAGTGATGGCATGACGTGCCCCACGTGATATGGTATAGCGTGGCTTTAGCTGCGCACCATGGGCAGCGAGGAGGATATGCCGTAGGATGCATTTTATTGTGGATGTGCAAATTCGGATACGTGCCATTTCGTATTTGCCCCACTCTGACCGATTTCCCTTTATTTAGCGTTCGGTGTGCGGTGCCATGGCGTGGGTGCTGATGTTATGCGTTCGTATAGGGTCACAATTCTTATTCGGTTCTGGATCCCTGTATCTAATCAGATTTCTTATTGTGTGCGTAATAAGCCTAACCAGCAAGCGCCTGCCAATGGACCAGGTCAACATTATCGCCTTCAACAGATTCATTTCCCAGATGAAGCCGGACCTGCCGCCTTGGAGTGGCGTTCGGCTGCTGAGCATGGGGTCGCGAGTTCGATTCCCGGTAGCGGCGGGCGCATTTCGATGAGAATTAAATGCAGGAATTATTCGTGAACTTTTATTTCGGTGCAAAAGAATCCCAGGCGGTGACAATTAATCCGGATTCCCTCCCGCCCCTTCCCTACGGCGCCCATCATGGTCTATTGTGCCGTTTCAAAACATTGTTCCATTTTTAAAGCCGAACCAGCAAGCAACTAAAGAACGTGTCAAAAACAGATTAGTGTCTGCAGGGGTGGAAGGATTTATTAATGTGAAAGCATTATATGGCTCGTGAAGCTAAAATGCGGTGGCGTGGCCGAAGATGGTACAAAAAGTCTCGTAATCTCAGAGACGCGCTCGTGTCACTGCTCGCGCGTTGGTCGTCACCTTCTTGCACTAGGCTCCGATGCCGCTCATCGCGTCAGTGCTCCCATACTGCCCCTCTCTCTGTGAAGGCGCTGACGGCACTGGCCCACTGCCAATCCGGTGATTAAAGTGAGTTCTGTCGTGCGCTATGATGGAGGGACCTTCGAAGGAGATGTTACAGAAAGTCACGTGGCCACATAAACCGCGCCGGTGGCCGGCCTATATAAAGCGCCGCGCGTCGCGGCGCTGCCAGTCGGTGCGGTGATTTCGGTGAGTTCCGTCGTGTGCTCACACGGACGAACCTTCGACTTCGAGTTCAGTCAGTAGGTGCGCCCGGCTACTTTGTACGTCCACGCAAGTACGCGAACGAGTCCGAGGCGCGTGACGCTAGGAATCGTACAAGGGAACGTGAAAACGATACTATTACGTTTCGTAAAAGGACTCGCCATTCGAAAGAAGTCGAAATGGTTTCGCATTCATCCACGTAGGGGTACCTAAGCGCTCTTGACTTATTTTTTAATTACACACATGTAAACTGCCGACGGACACATTGCTCGAACCACAAATATGTTTTCGCCTTAGTTAGGGTAGAAATATATTGTTACGGGGTTAAAACAGTCAGGCGCGTATATACAAAATATTTACAATAATTATATCAGCTGACAAGATGGTAGCCAGCGCGCGAAACCCAGAACATCGTCTTCTTCCGACGATGATTAAAACATCTTCTTCGTCAGCGTGTCACATGACCCCTGGCGGCTGAAGCACCGGCTCGGTGCTGGTTAGGAGGCGGGCGAGTGATACAACTTAAGACGCGCGACGTGGACCACGTCGGAGCGATGCTGAGCCACGGTTAGCTCAAGAGGGGCGATTTCGTAGGTGACGTCAGTTACTTGACGCAAGACATGGTAAGGGCCGGAGTAGTGTGAAAGTAACTTCTCCGAGAGGCCAACGGGTCGCGACGGTGACCAAAGGAGAACCAGGGTGCCCGGTGCGTAATGGACGTCACGATGGTGGGTGTTATATAAGCGCCGCTGATTGTCCTGCGACTCCACAAGTCGACGTCGAGCAATATGGCGTGCTTCTTGTGCTGTGAGGATGGCACTAAGATGTGGAATTCAGACTAGCAGGCATAACGGTGTCACAAGGTAACGTAGGGTCACGGCCAAACGAGAGGAAGAATGGAGAGAAGCCTGCGGTATCATGGCGAGACGAATTATAGGCGAAAGTAACGAACGGCAGTGCAACGTCCCAGTCGCGATGGTCATCGGAGACATAGATGGACAGCACGTCAGTAATGCTGCGGTTAAGGCGCTCGGTTAGACCGTTCGTTTGTGGATGGTAATCAGCAGCAAGTTTGTGTTTAGTCGCGCACGAGTGTAGAATGTCATTGACAACTTTAGAAAGAAAGTAGCGGCCTCGGTCGGTGAGGAGCTGTCGAGGGGCGCCGTGGTGAAAGATGACATTTTCTAGGAGGAAGTCGGCGACATCGGTTGCACAGCATGTCGGAAGAGCCGGTGTGATTGCATATCGGGTGGCGTAGTCTGTTGCTACAGCAATCCACTTGTTTTCCGAAGCAGACGTAGGGAAAGGGCCTAACGGATCAACACCTACACGGAATAATGGTTCTGATGGTACGTCAAGTGGTTGCAGGCGACCAGCAGGGAGCGTGGTCGCCTTTTTGCGTCGTTGACAGAGATCACACGCAGCGACATAACGGCAGACGTCACGGATGTGAGGATGGCTTCACAAGGCCAAAAGAAGCGCCGGCCAAAAGAAGACCAGGCCAGGCCAAAAGAAGCGCCGACGAACGCGGTCATATGTCCGTGACACGCCAAGGTGACCTGCAGTCGGTACATCATGAAGCTGGGCGAGAACAGTCTGACGCAGATGCTCAGGCACAACGAAGAGTCGGGCAGGGCCATCCGGGCGCATGTCAGAGCGGTACAATATACCATCTTGAAGTTCACATATACGAAGGGAAGGATCAGGTGTCGCTGAAGTGAGCCTCTGAATAAGGTGTTGCAAGGAGGGGTCCCGACGTTCTTCGGCTCCAATTTCGCGGAAAGCAGCCAGAGAGAGAACGGTGACAGAAACGTCAGGAGGGTCGACAGGATGGCGCGACAAGCAGTCCGCATCTTGATATAACCGGCCGGTCTTGTATACAACGGAATAGTTGTATTCTTGGAGGCGCAGAGCCCAGCGGCCAAGGCGCCCTGAAGGATCTTTGAGGGACGAAAGCCAACACAAAGCGTGGTGATCAGGGATGACTGTGAATTGGCGGCCGTACAAATAGGGGCGGAATTTACCCACTGCCCAAACGAGAGCCAGACATTGGCGTTCGGTGATTGAATAATTGCTCTCCGCAAAGGAATGAAGGCGGCTGGCATAGTCAATAACACGTTCTCGTCCTTGTTCTTTCTGTGCCAAGATAGCTCCAATACCGTGTCCACTGGCATCGGTACGGACTTCGGTTGGAGCTGTCGCGTCAAATTGAGTGAGAATGAACGGGGACGCAAGCACCCCAATCAGCTCGGTGAAAGCACCAGCTCGCTCAGGACCCCAAATGTATGCAGCGTCTTTCTTGAGGAGCTGATTGAGAGGGCGCGCAACGTTCGCAAAGTTTCGGACAAACCGACGGAGGTAGGAGCAAAGGCCCAAGAAGCTGAGAACATCCTTGGTACATGTTGGCACGGGAAAGTCTTTGACTGCCCGTATTTTATCGTGATCAGGGCGTGCACCAGAAGAATCAACAAGATGCCCAAGCACAGAAATTTCGCGATGACCGAAGTGCCACTTGGACGAATTTAGTTGTAGCCCCGCCTGACGGAAAACAGATAGGATCGCCGACAGGCGCCCGAGGTGTGTCGCAAAAGTCGGAGAAAAAACGATCACGTCGTCCAAGTGACAGAGACAGATGGACCACTTGAAACCGTGTAGGAGGGCGTCCATCATTCGTTCAGATGTGGCCGGGGATTGCATAAACCGAAAGGCATCACTTTGAACTGATACAGGCCATTGGGAGTAATAAAAGCTGTCTTCTCGCGGTCCATGTCATCGATGGCAATTTGCCAATAGCCGGAGCGAAGGTCGATGGACGAAAAATATTGTGCTCCATGCAGGAAATCCAGGGCATCGTCAATGCGTGGTAGCGGATAGACGTCTTTCTTTGTTACCTTGTTGAGGTGTCGATAATCGGCGCAAGCTCGCCAACTGTTCTTCTTTTTAACTAGCACAACAGGGGATGCCCATGGGCTGCAAGAAGGTTCGATGATGTCTCGTGAAAGCATCTTGTCAACTTCGTGTTGGATGATATGTCGCTCAGTAGGCGAGACGCGGGAGGGTCGCCGATAGATCGGGCTCGCATCACCGGTGTTTATTCGATGTTTCACGACAGATGTTTGTCCCAGAGGGCGTTCTCCAATGTAGAATATGTCCCAGTATGAGGCGAGGAGGCAACGTATTTCTTGAGCACGCTGGGGCGGAAGGTCGGGAGCAATCATTTTTGTTAGGGCATTCAAATCAGAAGAGACAGGGGGCGAAGCAAGCGTTGAACACGAGGAGCTGCCACAAGTTAAAGCCGAAATGTGTTAGTCTCGGGCTGGCGTTATTTGCGCCAGGGATATTGCACGCGGGAGTACTTGTGTACAGAGTCCAAAGTTCACAAGCGGAAGGCAGGATGTGTTGTCTGAAATGGTAACGACGGTGTGAAGGAAAGCGACGTTATGCGAGAGCAGGACATCCGGATTAGGGGATACGATGTAGTCACCGTCTGGGACAGGTGCAACGGGGGAGACACCTATGTAGGTAACGGCACGGTGAGGAAAGCGAATATGCTCTGGGGAACATAGCCGAATCGGAGCACTATCGAGAGGGTCAATAGCAGCAGCTAGAGCGAGTTGCACAACACCAGCAGAACAGTCTATCAAAGCGGAATGTGTAGACAGAAAGTCAAGGCCCAGGATGAGGTCGTGAGGGCAGTGCTCTAGTACATAAAATAAAACAGAAGTATGATGTCCGGCGAAACTCACGCGAGCCGGACACATGCCAATAACGGCTGGTGTTCCACCGTCGGCGACTTGGACCACAGGCGAAGGGGCAGGAGTAAGGACTTTCTTGAGACAATTCCGAAGCTGAGCATTCATCACAGATATGTGCGCGCCAGTGTCAATCAGAGCCGTAACAGGTACACCATCCAAGTTCACGTTAATGAGGTTCCGATGTGTGGGCAAGGTCAAAAGAGGATTTTTGCGTCGGGTCGGTTTGGCAGCATCACCTCCAGGTGCTGCACCCGTTAGTTTTCCGGAAGGGTGCGCCGGAAGGAACTAGGGGACGGTGATCGGCGAGATGGGAGCGATCGGGAGAAGTGGCGACGTGGCGAAGGAGAGCGGCTAGAGCGGGTAGGACGAGAAGTGTCGCCAGAATTTGCTGGCTGCGTTTGCGGGGCGAACCGGGGAGCAGCATGAGGGCCGTGGGATGGGTGGTAGGACCAGGGGATCGAATTCCACGAAGACCGGCAGTCACGTGAGGTATGCCCGATACGGCCACAAGTGAAGCATATAGGCCTGTCGTCAGGAGTACGCCATTCGGCCGGGTTGCGATACTGCGTTGGGGCATTCAGGCTGCGGGTGCGTATGACAGTGCTGGACGGAGTGTAGTCAGGCCGATTAACTGAGCAGACATTGGTCAAGCCAACATTGGCAAATTCTTGGCGCACGACGGACTGTATCAATGAGACGGTCGCCTGGCAATTGACGGGGCCATAGGTTGGAGTCGTGACAGGAGATGTGGCTTCTATTTCACGTCGGATGACATGGAAGATGTCATCAGAGCGATTGGGTGTGGGCGGACTGCGGAGGTCCTCGCAGGTGAACGTAGCAGCCGTGTTGGGAAGGCGGGGAAATGGCTGGACAATGCGGCGACTCTTCGCTTCTTCAAACCGCCGGCATTCGGTAATGATGGCTTGCACAGCGCAAGATTTCTTGAATAGAAGGAGATGGAAGGCATCATCTGCTATGCCCTTAATGACATGTGCAACCTTATCTGGTTCGGACATCTTCGGATCCACTTTGAGGCACAGAGCGAGCACGTCCTGGATGTAAGTGAGATAGGATTCTGTGCACATCTAGACACGCGAAGCGAGGTCTTTTTGGGCGGCGCGGACGTCCAACTGGCTTGCCATACAAATCTTTGAGCTTCTGTTTACAGACGTCCCAGCTGGTAAGTTCCTCCTCGTGGGTCTGAAACCAGACACGGGCACGGCACGTGCCCACGAGGTAAAATATCAAATTCGCGAGCATGATAGTCTGGTCCCAGTGGCTGCCGGCGCTCACTCGCTCATATAGTTGAAGCCAGTCTTCAACATCAGTGTCGTCGGTGCCAGAAAAGGTTCCTGGGTCGCGGGGTTGTGCTAGAACGACGGTGGGCGTGGGTGCCGATGGGCCCGAAGCATCCTCGCCTTGAGCTGGCATTGTGGATGCAGCCAAGGAGCGCCCGCTGCGTAAATCCGTCTTGATAATGATCCCGCAACCTCCACCAAAATGTTACGGGGTTAAAAACAGTCAGGCGTGTATTTACAGAATATTTACAATAACTATATCAGCTGACAAGATGGTAGCCAGCGCGTGAAACCCAGAACATTGTCTTCTTCCGACGATGATTAAAATATCTCCTTCGTCAGCGTGTCACAATATTTTGTTTTTGGAGCAATTAGCCTTCTGTGCCGGAATGCGGAAACGATATAACATGTTTTCATTTACTGCTACGGCACTTGCCTTCTGTTGGGATGGCATTCACACAACATTCCAGAAGAATCTTCCAATGAATGCTCAGCGGCTATATTTCTGCATGTAAATGGAGAAACTGCCCTGTATTGTCTGAGCTTACCGGCCTTCGGCATGTTCACAAGAGATTTGTACACACTATGTTATCTGTTCTTATCAGAACAAAGGCAACACGACCGTACAACAACATATAATAAAGACAACACAGAAAAGAACTACAACACTTACAAGAACAAACGACTGCGTAATCCTTAGTGCATCTTGTCATTACGCCAAGGGACGGCGGTTCAAATTCAGCCATTGGACACGTAATTTTTCTTTCAATTGAAAAGATCTCAAATGAGCCTAGGCCATCTTATGGCAAAATACCTGATAAGAGGCAAAGAATGCTTCTTATTAAAGCACAATTTTTCTTGCTCCGTGACATAGTCTCCCATATAGGTGGTGTCCCCAGCTATTGTTCTCGCGGAGTAACAGACCCGTATCAACGGCTATGCTTTTACTGATTGCACGTGCCAAGCAATTGCACAGCCGGGCAATACGCCATGGACGCCATGCTCTGGACGCCAACAATTGACAGGGAAACAGAGGTATACGTAAGTATGTTTCTCTATGATCTATAGGCGTGCTTTATTTTTCTGATTCTCACCTGTTGCGGTCCTCGCTGAGCGTGCGGTATAGCAGCACGGGTGCCGCGCTGCTGCACGAAGCCTCGTCTTCGTCTCGTGTCGCGCTGGCCGTTGCGCGTGTCGCTGCTTTCATCGGCATCGGCGGGCCCACGATGACGGCGCTACGCCACCGGGCCCGTGCGCCTCCGATCACCGGCCACCCGCCTCCTCCTCTGGGGCCAGCAGCACGCCGATTGAGCGCATCGCTGCGCCACACAAAGGTTTCCACAGGAACGCACTCATTAGCGGCACTGGTGACGCTTTTGGGGACCTACGTTAAGTTGGTGGAGCGTTAAAGATACCCTAGAGAGAGACAGAGAGAGAAACCACCGAGATCAAACGCAATGTTGGCATCTAAATGACGCGAAGCTTGTTTATATTAGCAAGGTAGCAGCAGTATGTAACGACATGAGTACGGCCTCTTCTCCTTGTTAGGACGAAGGCAATCGCTCATGGTTCTCGATGGAAGGATGTTGATGAGGGGTGCATTCACCAGGGAAGTAGAACGCATATATCAATACGTTTAAAGCCCTTGTGTCACTGTGACCATTCTGGGAGACTGGCCAAGAAAAGGAAGACGCCCGGTGACACGTGCCCAGTTGCACGTATGCCAAGTGCCGAAGTTGTCGACTAGACCGGATAGCAGCTAGTTGTTTTCGACCCAGTTGCCCAAATCGCCCACTCGGCATATATACAGTAATATCATAAAAGCCAACAAACAAGGGCACCAATGTATATATATTGTCGTCGCGTATACCCTGATGGAGTATACACGCTAAATGAAGCTCCAGGCGGTTGCACTTTACGAAAACGTAAGCGGCGACGCTCAATGCCGTAACGAACTTCGTCCTGCTCTTCTTCAATCCCCTTGCTGTGCCACACCAAGTGGCATTACCCCCTCTTCGAAAAAAAAAAAGAAGGAAAACATACATAGGCTTGACGTGAGAGCGCCGAGATGGTCTAGGACGAACACATAGGCTATAGTCACAATCACTGTGGTGTGCGATATAGTCACAAGGCACTCAGGGACGAGCAACAACAAAAACTAACCGAAGCGGCTGAAAGCGTCGAATATTAGAAGTGTAAGAATCTGAGTCGCAAGCCCCAAGGGTAGCGTTGGCCTGGCGGCCTGGGGCACTGGAAGCATCCGAAGGTCCCGGCAAAGCATGAGTCAACTGGTAACAGAACAACTTGTTTATTCTAACATCGCAAAAGAGCGGGCGGTCAGGTCGACCGAAGTGGAGAGACGGGAGAGCACGTAACTCAACAGAAGAAATCGGAACCTCTCTCCTGGCGCCCGGGGGCAGCTGCTCTTATACTCTCGGCGTCGCGGGCAAGAAGGAAGGTCACGGGATGAGACCACGTGACGGCGGAGCACGGACGAGCTGAGAGGCATGTTGAGACGAGTGTAGTGACTCAGCCGCCGAGCAGGCGCCGATCAGACCTCCTCGCTTCACACTTGGGGAGCTCCTCTCCCCGGCTGCCGCGCTTTGACAAGCGTGGGCACACACACACACACGCGCACACGAAGACACGTGGCACTGAAACACGCCTGGACGCGCTTGGCGGGGAGGCTTTGCGGCAGCTCCGAACGGGCCAAAATGTCCGCCGCTTTGAAGGAAGCCCCGGCGTCCGTTGCATCCGCGCCGGCTATACCGCGCGTCGTAGGCGAAACGTAACAGAAGCTATAGTACGGTTTCAACCTCACAACCTGCACAATCTCAGATTTCGGTTGTCGACGTCGGGGAGGCTGGCTTCCGTTAGGAAGGACTTCGTAATTCACGTTACTAATTCGCTTCAACACTTTGTAAGGTCCGAAGTAGCGACTCAAAAGCTTCTTGGATAGTCCTTTTGGGCGCACGGGAGTCCAGACCAAAACTTGATCACAGGTTGGAACTCGACTTGTCGATGGCGGAGATTGTAACGGTACGTATCGATGCTCTGTTGTTTCTTTATGCGCACTCGGGCAAGCTGACGGGCTTCTTCCGCGCATTGCATGAAAAGTTCGGCATCTTGGGCAAGGCCGAGATGATCGATGATGTCGCACAGCAGCATTGCTTCTAACATAGTCTGCACTTCACGGCCGTAAACGAGATAAAACGGCGTGAAGCGTGTTGTTTCTTGCGTAGCAGTACTATAGGCGAACGTTACGTAAGGGAATATCTCGTCCCACGTCTTGTGCTGTACGTCACCGTACATAGACAGCATGTCAGTTATCGTTTTGTTCAGTCGTTCGGTCAAGCCGTTTGTCTGCGGATGATAGGCAGTTGTCCTTCGATGGGTCGTGCAGCTGAGTTTAAACACGTCTTCAATGAGCTGTGCTGTAAAGGATTTGCCTCGGCCTGTGGTGCCGTGCGATGGGGCGCAAAGCCGTAGGACGATGCTCTGTATGAAAAACTGGGCAATCTCGGAAGCTGTGCCTCGAGGCAGCACCTTTGTCTCAGCATACCGTGTTAAATAGTCCGTGGCGATGATTATGCACCTGTTGCCAGAAGATGACAGTGGAAACCGGCCCAGCAAATCCATGCCGACCTGGTTAAAAGGTTTTCCAATTGGGTCAATCGGATTCAGCAATCCCGCAGGCTTCACAGCTGGCGACTTTCGGCGCTGGCATTACGGCAGGCTTGGACGTACCGCTTAACACACTCGGCAAGTTTCGGCCAGTAGTAGGATTTACGCACTCTATCAAGCGTTCGCGTAAAACCCAAATGGCCAGACGGAGGCTCGTCATGACAGGCGAACAAAACTTCGGCACGGAGGTCTACCGGAACGACCAAAAGGTAGGTCTTGTTGGTGGCAGCGGAGTTCTTCGTGTACAAGACGCCTTGTCGTAAACAAAAAGACGACAACCCCCGAGCGATATGCCCAGGTATCGATGGGTTTCGTTCTTCCAGGTGTTCGAATATAGGCCGTAGTGAGTCGTCTGCGTGCTGCCGTGTGGACAAATCAGTAACGCTTACGGCCCCAAGAAAAGCGCCGTCGTCCTCAATGTCTTGGTCGGTAATGTTGACAAGGGCGCGCGAGAGTGCGTCAGCGTCTTCGTGTATGCGGCCCGACTTGTACGCGATGGTCACGTCGTACTCCTGCAAACGTAGACTCCACCATGCCAGTCGTCCAGAAGGGTCCCGGAGATTTGCAAGTCGGCATAACGAGTGATGATCGGTTACAACTTTGAATTGGCGGCCGTAGAGGTAAGGTCTAAATTTGGCCAGCTCCCACACGGCGGCAACACACTCTTTCTCTTTGGTGGTGTAGTTGGTCTCTGCACGCGATAGTGTGTGACTTGCGTAGGCGATCACTCTTTCAATACCCTGCTGCCGTTGTACAAGCATCGCACCGTAGAGGTAAGGTCACAATTTGGCCAGCGCCCATGCGACGGCAACACAATCTTTCTCCGTGGTGGTGTAGGTCTCTGCACGCGATAGTGTGCGACTTACGTAGGCGATCACTCTTTCAATACACTCCTGCCGTTGTACAAGCACCGCATCAAGACCAACGTTACTGGCGTCTGTATAAACTTCCGTGTCCGCCTCCTCGTCAAAATGGGCCAAAAAAACTGGTGCTGACACCAGACGCTGTCGAAGCTCGGTGAAAGCAGTCTCTTGCTCCGAGGCCCAGGCGAACGATACATCGTCCCTCGTGAGGCGAGTCAGCGGCTCCGCCATCTTCGAGAAATTTTCGATGAAACGCCGGTAGTATATGCGCAAAGGCCCAGGAAGCGTCGGACGCTTTTCTTGTCGGTCGGTGTTGGAAACGAGGCTACAGCGGCAATTTTCGTGGGATCGGGGCTAACGCCTTCCGCGCTGACCACGTGTCCGAGAAACATGAGCTCCTTGTAGCCGAAATGACACTTCTGAGGCTTAAGGGTGAGGTTAGCCGATCGGATGGCTTCGAGAACTTGCCGCAGTCGTTTCAGGTGGTCGTCAAATGTTGCCGAAAAAACAACCACGCCGTCGAGATAGACGAGGCAGCTTTGCCCCTTCAGACCAGCGAGAACGGTGTCCATCATTCGCTGGAAAGTTGCTGGTGCCGAACAGAGACCGAAAGGAAGTACTCTGAATTCGTAAAGGCCATCTGGAGTGACGAAAGCAAATTTTTCGTGGTCTCTTTCATCTACCTCAATTTGACAGTAAGCGCTCTTTAGATCGAGAGACGAAAAATGCTTAGCTCGCCGCACCCTGTCTAAAGAGTCATCGATACGTGGTAATGGGTACACGTCCTTCTTGGTAACATTGTTGGGGCGTCGATAATCTACACAGAAACGAAGCGTTCCGTCTTTTTTCTTGACTAGAACGACCGGGGAGGACCACGGACTGTGCGAAGGCTGAATGGCACCATCATCTAGCATCTCTTTGACTTGGGTTTGAGTTGCCTCACGTTCTTTCCGCGAGACACGATATGGCTGTTGTTTGATGGGGCGTGCGTGGGCGGATGTCGTTATTCGGTGCTTCGTGATTGGCGTTTGGCCCACCTTAGTAGTCCGAGCGAAGCACGCCCGGAATTCGTTCAAGAGTCCCTGCAGTGCGCTCTTTTGGTCGTCCGTAAGCTCGGAGTTTACATCGATGTCTCTGAGCGAACCGTCGTCTTTGTCCACTTCAGAAGCAAAGCACTCGACGATGCCCGTTGATGGTTCGGCGTAGGCGATGGCAGTGCGACAAAAAATGTGCCGATGCTCAAAGGTAAAGTTGGTAACGAGGAACGTTGAGTGGCTATCACGAGGTTCCACAAGGCTTCGGGCTACACAAATACCTTGGGTCAGCAACATATAGAAATGTTGCCTTCTACAATGGCTTCAGCGTCTTGTAGCTCGTTGGACTTGACCGGAAACATAACACTCGCACGCGGTGGTATCGTGATGCTGTCATCCGAAACTTGAAGTGCGGATCTATGTCCAATGGTGTCTGTCTGTGTAGTTGCTCTTGGTGTCGAGAAAGTGATGCAGCACTCGCGGATGTCAATAGTGGCGCCATATTCCCGGAGAAAGTACATCCCAAGAATTAAATAGCCGGAACACTCGCGTAGAACTAGACAAGTGGCGAGAAAAGCAGCACCGCCAATTTCTGCTCTGACCGTGCATAGGCCAAGCGGTGTGACGACCTGGCCACCTGCCGTACGAACTGGTTCCCCATTCCAGTGCAACGTAACTTTTTACAGAATTCTCGCCAGTTTGCCACTAAGAATAGAGTAAGCGGCGCATGTACCTACAAGTTCACTCATTTTTCTGCCGTCGATCAACACAGGTATGTCCAGTGAAATATTGTTCGCGGAAACTGGTTCTGGCATCATCGTGTTTTCGTTGTTCTGCGGTCGGCACGATACGAGGTCTTCAGTGCGACGAGTATCAGCGGCCCCGCCTCGAAAGGTCGCTGACGTCAGTTTTCCCGGCGTGGACTTGGTGATCGCCCTTGAGTCGCCCTCGAGGTAGTATCACGAGCAGGGAAATATCGCCGCGCAGATGGTGAGCGTGACTCGATGTGCCCGGCCTGCGCTGCTTTTCGAGGAATTCTGCGATGTCGGGTGGCCTTTGCCCGAAGCTTGGCCGAGGCGATTCAATAGAAAAACCCCGCAGTCCGAGTCGGCGGTAGGGGCATTCCCGATACACATGACTAGCTTCGCCGCAGGTAGCATAACGGTCGTCGATCGGGTGCTCGCCAAACTTCCGATTTCCTCGCGGGTGTTCGGCGGTCGTCGAAGTACGGAGTTGTCAGAGCGGCTTGCGCCGATGGCAACGCGATTGGCGGCGCAACATAAGCAGGTGCGAAAGCTTGGGCGGGGCTCAGTAATGTTTCTGCGTAAGTCTTGCGCCGGGACTCCCTTGGCAGTGGTGGTGCTTCACTGCTGGAAAGAGATGCCTGCAATGCCTGCTGTACTTCGTTGCGTACGACGCTGGCGAGGGAGCTGAATGGAGGTTGCGAAGTACCGTGGTGCTTCTGCAGCTCGTCGCGAACCACTGAGCGAATCAGCTCGCAAAGCAAGGCGACCTCGCACCTGAAGCCTACCGGCGTATCCGGAGTGCAGGCGGCATTTACTTGTCGGTTGTACATGTTCGACCGTTGCTGAAGGGTCTTCTTCATCGCGGTGGCTTTGGTGAGGAACTCCGCAACAGTCTTGAACGTATTCCGAACAAGACCACCAAAGAGCTGTTCCTTTACGCCTGTCATCAGATGACGCACCTTCTTCCGACATGCTCGGACCGGCGCGCTGAAAGAGGCGCGTCATGTCCTCCACGTACATCGTGAAGCTCTCGTTGGGCTTTTGAACGCGTCACTTCAGGGCCCGCTCCGCTTTTTCCCGGCGATCGGAGCTGGAGTAAGTCTCCAGTAGCCTGCGCTGGAACTCAGGCCAGGATGACAGGGCACTTTAGCGGTTCATAAACCATGTGCGAGCGCCATCCTGGAGGCTGAAGTAGACGTTCCTGAGTTTGGCGTTGTTGTCCCACTCGTTAAACGCTGCCACGCGCTCGAACTCCACCAACCAATCTTCCATGTCTTCAAATGTGTCGCCATAAAAAGCCGTCGGCACTTGGGGATCCAGTAGCGTGAGGCACGTCGGTGCCACCCTTTCCGTAGAAGTCACAGTGGCCGCAGTCATCGCTTTTTCCTGGAGGTTTCCAAATTCTGGGTCGAGGCCTCAAATTCGCCGGCTTGTGCTGTGAACTGGAGTCAACTCCAATTGTGAAGCGAGGTTCTTGCTGCCCAGAGGGGTCTCCTGCATAAGTTGAGCATACCCAGCAAGCTCCACCTAATTGTCGCGTATACGCTGCTGGAGTATACACGCTGAATGAAGATCCAGGCGGTTGCACTTTACGAAAACGTAAGTGGCGACGCGCGATGCTGAGAAGAATTTCGTTCTCCTTTTCTTCAATCCCCTTGCTGTGCCACACCATGTGGCAATATATATAACACTACCAAGGTTAGTTCCAGTAGTAACACATAAATACCCAAAGAGTGGGTGGGGAAACCACGCAATTCGCTACAGCCTCGCACGCATAATTCGAAGACATGGGATCGTTCCCCACATATGGCAAGTTGTTTGTTTATCCACTTTCATTGCCATTAATTAAGCATTTCTTTAATTCAATCAGTAAGTAAAAGTAAAAGTAATTTCCCCTGTGTTTTCCTTTGTGTCTTTGTTGGCTTCTCATGATATGAATATATATATATATATATATATATATATATATATATATATATATAGACATAATATAATATAAGCGGTGGCGTAGGGGTAGAGCATCCGCCTCGCGTGCAAGAGGACCGTGATTCGAATCCCGGTGCCGCGCAATTTTCACTGGATTAAATAAAACAATCCGCGAGTTGATAAAATTGCATAAGTAGGCCTGGGATGCGGCCTGATCCCGGTGACCAGAACCGGTAATGCATTCCCTCACCAGAGCAGGATAGGCCACCCTGGTGCAGTACTTGGCCACAACCTCCTATATGACTACAACAATCAAACCCCGGCTCTCAGTCCCCAGCAGCTGCGAAGCAACTGACCATGGCCATGGTCAGACCGGCGACGCAGCAGAGGGTACTAAGGATCCGTGGTTCCGGACACGCCGCCATTGGAATCTCATCCTGGAAACGTTTAACGCTAGAACGTTATCTAGTATTTGACGTAGTAGTTCTGCGGAAACCCGCAAGGTGTAGAGAAGTAATGAATAAAGGCAAAATCAGACATCCACCCTTTCGTAGCAATTGCTACAAAGGAAACCCATACGGGTTCCTCGAAGGAATAGCCTCAGAGTTGAAGAAAAATTCGTCCTGGTCCGGGACTCGAACCCGGGACCACCGCCTTTCCGGGGCAGCCGCTCTACCATCTGAACTAACCAGGTGGCTGGCAGATGGCAGGGCGAATTTGAATTACAGGAACTCTATAGCATTAACTAGAGGGCGGCAGGTCTTGTTGTGAAACTTAATAAGAGGTACAAATTGAAGGTCGAACAATTCTACGCCCCTACATTGAGTCATGATGGCCAGGAAGTCGAAAGCTTCTACAAATGTGTAATCGGCGATGGGTAAAGTCAAAAGAAAATGTACTTATGCTGATGGGCGACTTCAATGCCAGGATAAGCAAGAAGTTGGCTGGAGACAAGTCAGAGGGGGGAATATGGCATAGGTTCTATAAATAGCAGGCAAGACTTATTGGTAGAGTTAGTAGAACGATGCGGATAATCAATACCTTCTTCCGCAAGCGGGATAGCCGAAAGTGGACATGATATGAACGACAATCTTATGGGCATCAGTAAGGAGCGTGCAATAGAAATCGGTGGTAACTCCGTTAGACAGGATGCCAGTAGGCTAACGCAGGAGACGAAAGATCTTATCAAGAAACGCCAATGTATGAAAGCCTCTAACCCTACAGCTAGAATAGAACTGGCAGAACTTTCGAAGTTAATTAACAAGCGTAAGACAGCTGACATAAGGAAGTTTAATATGGATAGAATTGAACATGCTCTCAGGAAAGGAGGAAGCCTAAAAGAAGTGAAGAAGAACTAGGAATAGGCAAGAATCACGTGTATGGGTTAAGAGACAAAGCCGGCAATATCGTTACTAATATGGATGAGATAGCTCAAGTGCCTGAGGACTTCTACAGAGATTTATACAGTACCAGTGGCACACAGGACGATAATGGAAGAGAGAATACTCTAGAGGAGTTGGAAATCCCACAAGTAACGCCGGAAGAAGTAAAGAAAGCCTTGGGAGCTATGCAAAGGGGGAAGGCAGGCGGGGAGGATCATGCAACAGAAGATTTGTTGAAGGATGGTAGGCAGATTGTTCTAGAAGAACTGGCCACCCTGTATATGACTGTCATGACTTCGAGCGTACCGGAATCTTGGAAGAACGCCAACATAATCCTAATCCATAAGAAAGGGGACGCCAAAGACTTGAAAAATTATAGACCGATCAGCTTACTGTCCGTTGCCTACAAAGTATTTACTAAGGTAATTGCAAATCGAATCAGGAACACCTTAGACTCCTGTCAACCAAAGGACCAGGCTGGATTCCGTAAAGGCTACTCAACAATAGACCATATTCACACTATCAATCAGGTGATAGATAAATGTGCGGAATATAACCAACCCTTATATACAGCTTTCATTGATTACGAGGAAGCGTTTGATTTAGTTGAAACCTCCGCTGTCATGGAGGCATTACGGAATCAGGGTGTAGACGAGCCCTATGTAAGAATACTGAAAGATATCTATAGCGGCTCCACAGCCACCGTAGTCCTCCATAAAGAAAGCAAGAAAATCCCAATAAAGAAAGGCGTCAGGCAGGAAGATACGATCTCTCCTATGCTATTCACAGCGTGTTTACAGGAGGTATTCAGAGACATGGATTGGGAAGAATTGGGGATAAGAGTTAATGGAGAATACCTTAGTAACTTGCGATTCGCTGATGATATTGCCTTGCTTAGTAACTCAGGGGATCAATTGCAACGCATGCTCACTGACCTGGAGAGGCAAAGCAGAAGGGTGGGTCTAAAAATTAATCTGCAGAAAACTAAAGTAATGTTTAGCAGTCTCGGAAGAGAACAGCAGTTTACGATAGGTAGCGAGGCACGGGAAGTGGTAAAGGAATATATCTACTTAGGACAGGTAGTGACCGCAGATCCTGATCATGAGACTGAAAGAATCAGAAGAATAAGAATGGGCTGGGGTGCATTTGGCAGGCATTCTCAGATCATGAGCAGCAGATTGCCATTATCCCTCAAGAGAAAAGTGTATAACAGCTGTGTCTTTCCAGTACTCACGTATGGGGCAGAAACCTGGAGGCTTACTAAGAGGATTCTACTTAAATTGAGGACGACGCAACGAGCTATGGAACGAGGAATGATAGGTGTAACGTTAAGGGATAAGAAAAGAGCAGACTGGGTGAGAGAACAAACGCGAGTTAATGACATCCTAGTTGAAATCAAGAAAAAGAAATGGGCAAGGGCAGGACATGTAATGAGGAGGGAAGATAACCGATGGTCATTAAGGATTGCGAACTGGATTCCAACGGAAGGCAAGCGTAGCAGGGGACGGCAGAAAGTGAGGTGGGCGGATGAGATTAAGAAGTCTGCAGGGACATGTCCACAATTACTACATGACCGGGGTAGTTGAAGTATGGGAGAGGCCTTTGCCCTGCAGTGGGCATAACCAGGCTGATCAGGATATATATATATATATATATATATATATATATATATTGTAAGGAAGGTAACCAACGTGCGCACAGAGTCAGCAGCATCGGCAGCATGAAGCACGCGGCAGAGGCTCGATCTCGGGTACTGCTCGGTGCATGTTAGAACCGGCGGTCGCTACGAACCCCAATAAATCTCCTCTATAAGTGGTGGAGCAGTGCTGGGTAACGTTCCATTCTACCATCCTGGAACTCCGTTCTCGGACGCTACCCTCTGCCATGCCAGACGCCGACCAGCAGACTCTTCCATCACCACTCGTCCCTTGCTCTGGCACCGTTCGCCAGCGTGAGCCACCCATCTTCAGCGGAACCGACGACAACGACGTTGAAGAGTGGCTGTCGTCCTACGAACGGGTGAGCGTTCACAACAAATGGAACGACTCTGACAAACTGGCTTACGTATCCTTCTACCTCGCGGGCGTGGCCAGTCTCTGGTTGAGAAATCACGAGAGGGATATGCGAACGTGGTCGGCGTTCAAGACGTCGATCACAGAAGTATTTGACCGACCCGCCGTCAGGAAACTCGGAGCCGAGCAGCGTTTGCGTACACGCGCACAGGACACGGCTGAGACATTCACCAGCTATATAGAAGACGTTCTAGATTTGTGCAGGCGCGTGAACGTTGCCATGACGGAAGCGGAAAAGATCAAGCACGTCATGAAGGGAATCGATGATGACGCATTCCAGATGCTTCTGGCCAAGGACCCGCGCACTGTTGGCGACTTCATTAGCTTGTGCCAGAGATATGACGAATTACGTAAGCAGCGAGCTCTGACAAGGCGACATCCCACTCCAAATGCGGCGTCACTCTGCAGCCTGACCACCGGCCAAGAACAAGCGTCCTTTATAACCAAAATGACGGATTTTGTCCGCGAAGAAGTCGCACGACAGCTATCTCTGGTGTCCGTTACTCAGGAGTCTGCCAGCACTTTGCCGTTTCATCTCCGTAACGTGATCCATGAAGAGGTCGCGGAAGCGCTGCCGGCTGTTCACCAGCAGGATGTCGTGACTCCTCCAGTCACTTATGCTACGTTTGCTGCAATGGCCCCTCGCAGTGTTCCCTTGCGTCGCTTCCAGCAGTCTGTGCACCGCCCTCCCCCTCCCGTCCCCTGGACGACCACTGCCGCCGCTAACCCGTGGCGTACGCCGGACAATCGCCCTGTATGCTTCGCATGTAGGTATCCCGGTCATGTCGCAAGGTTCTGCAGCCGCTGATCGCAGGCGTTCCATGACGATCGCCGAGCGCCCTATGTGCCGCCTGATTCAAATGCGCCTTACGGACCCTTCGACCCATCACCAGCTCGCTCCTAGACGGATCGCCGTCCTCGCTTCGAACACCTCCGATCACCCTCTCCACGTCGCCGATCGCTTTCCCCTATGCGTCGACGACCCATCGCTAACGAAGAGGGGAACTAGACGACGCTGTTCCTGAGGCAAGAACTGCGCAAGTGTCGACATGCCGAAGTCCTCCTCCTTTACCTTCCAATGTCATTGATGTGTTTATCGAAAATGTCGCTACAGTCGCCCTCGTCGATACCGGTGCCGCTATTTCAGTTATGGACGCCAGGTTTTGCCGTTCGCTCCGTAAAGTGACGGATTCTCTGTCTGGATTGTCGCTTCGAATGGCGAGTGCTCAACCCATTTGCCCTACCGCTGCTTGTACTGCCCGTGTGACCATACAGGAAGTTTTGTACACGATTGAATTCATAGTTCTTTCATCGTGCTCCCACGCCGTTATTCTAGGATGGGATTTTCTCGCACGCCACAATGACATCATCAATTGCGCTCGGGCTGAGATTGAACTTCTCCATCTTGGTGACGTGGCCTCAGTCGATGCTCATCCTGCCGCTAAAATTGGCGTGAAAGAAGACACCTGTATTCCCCCGTGCTCTTCAGCATTCGTACCAGTCTTCTGTAGTACCATATCCGACGGGATGGTCTTCTTCATGCCCTCTCATCACTTTGTTACCCGAAACGCGCTTTCTTTGCCCTTTGCAGCTCTTGATTTTTCCACCAGTGTTAGCACGATGCCCATTTACAATCATCTTTCATCGCCGCTATCACTTCTCCGCCACGAATGCCTTGGTTACGTCGAGTCAGTCGATTCAACAAGAATTGTCTCCATTTTCGACGAAGTGCCTTCTACTGCCGTCCATGAACTGAGTGCCCTCTCCGAACCAGACTCAACATGGACTGGTGTGTTCAGCCCATTCATCGCCGAAGATCTGACGCATTCGCAGTGATCTCAACTTCTCGCAATCCTTCAGCACTTCCGCCGTTCTTTCGACGTTGCGCAAACATCTCTTGGCCGTGCATCGACGGTCGAGCATTACATCGACACTGGCTCTCACTCACCGCTGTGACAAAGACCATATCGCGTGTCCGCTACGGAAAGTCGCGTCATTGCAGACCAGGTCGATGACATGCTCCGTCGAGGCATCATTCAACCTTCCCAAAGCCCATGGGCCTCTCCCGTCGTCCTCGTCACAAAAAAGGACGGTTACATCCGTTTCTGTGTTGATTTTCGACGGTTGAACAAGATCACGCTGAAGGACGTCTACCCATTACCACGCATCGATGATGCTCTGGATTGTTTGCAGGGAGCCGAGTTCTTTTCTTCGCTGGATTTGCGGTCAGGCTACTGGCAGGTTCCGATGGCAGAGACCGATCGCCCAAAAACAGCCTTTGTTACACCAGACGGCTTGCATGAATTCACCGTCATGCCTTTCGGACTTTGCAATGCAGCTGCTACGTTCGAAAAAATGATGGATAATGTTCTGCGTGGCCTCAAATGGAAAATCTGTCTGCTATCTTGACGACATTGTGGTGTTCGCCCCTGATTTTGCAACGCACCTGCTCCGCTGCCAGCACGTACTCACTTGCTTGACCAACGCCGGGTTGCAACTTAACCAGAAGAAGTGTCGATTTGCTTTTCGTCAGCTCACAATTTTAGGCCATGTCGTGTAAAGGAGGGCATTCGCCCGGATCCCGAGAAGCTACGTGCTGTTACTGCGTTCCCAAAACCTACCACTATGAAAGAGCTACGCAGTTTTATCGGCCTCTGCTCTTACTTCCGGCGATTCGTTCGAAACTTTGAGTCAATTATATCGCCTCTCACGCAGCTCCTTGGTGGCGCTAGAGAACCCTCGTCATGGTCTCCAGCGTGTGACGACGCCTTCACAACCTTGCGCCGTCTTCTCACGACGCCACCCATCCTTCGCCATTTTGACCCTCAAGCGCCAACCGAAATCCATACCGATGCAAGCGGTGTAGGCCTTCGCGCTGTGTTAGCACAGCATCAACCTGGCCACACAGAATACGTCGTCGCATACGCGAGTCGCACGTTAACCAATTACAGCGTTACAGAAAAGGAGTGTTTGGCCATTGTGTGGGCGCTTGGCAAGTTTCGCCCATATTTATACGGCCGATCGTTTGACGTAGTGACCGACCACCACGCACTATGTTGGCTGTCGACGCTCAAAAATCCATCGCGCCGCCTTGCCCGCTGGGAATTGCGAATCCAAGAATATGACATCCGCGTGGTTTACCGTTCCGGGCGAAAGCACTCCGACGCTGACGCGCTATCCCGATCGCCGCTTCCCCCGAAGGCTAGTCACGACTCCTACTGCGAGTGCACATTATCCTCTCTGGACGTTGACACTATCGCTGCTGCACAGCGTAATGATCCCTGGACTGCATCTCTGCTCGACCTTCTCTCGGATACGTCGAAAGCTCCGGCGTCACGTACGCTTCGGCGCCAAGTTCCTCAATTTGCAATTCGAGACCAGCTACTATATCGACGCAACTATGCCCCAGAGGGACGCACCTGGTTACTCGTCATTCCGAGAATCTTGCGATCAGAGCTCTGCTCCTCGTTCCACGTCGACCCTCAGTGTGGCCACGTGGGAGTCTTCACGACCTACGAAAGACTTCGACACCGCTATTACTGGCGGGGAATGTACAATTTCGTTCGAACGCTCGTCCGCTCTTGTCATGAGTGCCAACGCCGCAAAGCGCCACCGCACAACTCCGCCGGTGAACTCCAGCCTTTACAATCCATCCCGACCATTTGATCGCGTGGGCATAGACCTCTACGGGCCGCTTCCGTTGACTCCTACCGGCAACAGGTGGATAATCGTTGCGGTAGACCACTTAACCCGTTATGCGGAGACTGCTACTCTACCAAATACTACTGCGCAGGAGGTCGCCAGTTTCATACTTCGCCGTTTTCTCCTTCATCATGGAGGTCCACGCGAACTTTTAAGCGACAGAGGCCGCGCCTTCTTATCTGCAGTCATCGAACGACTGCTTGCTGAATGCGCTATTGATCATCGTAAATGCACTGCTTATCACCCACAGACTAACGGTACCACGGAACGCTTTAATCGAACTCTTGGTGACATGCTCGCCATGTATGCCTCACCTGATCACTCTAATTGGGACCTAGTTCCTCCATTTGTCACCTACGCCTACAACACCGCGACTCAGGCCACTACCGGATTCTCACCCTTTTACCTTCTTTACGGCCGTCATCCTTTGCACACAATTGACACCATTCTGCCCTACCGGCCGGACCCATCCGAATGCCTGCCGATCGCGGAAGCCGCCAGACACGCCGAGGAATGCCGCCAGCTGGCCCGCCGATTCACCTCGGACGATCACAACCGTCAAAAAGCCGTTCACGATGCCCAGAACTGTACTCCCACTTTTCTAGCGGGCGCTCTCGTCTGGTTGTTAGTGCCACACCGCACGCCTGGGCTCGCTTCAAAACTCCTTCCGAAGTACGACGGGCCATACCGCGTTCTCACCCGTTAATTACATGGTTGAGCCGCTAACGCCGCCGTCCTACATGCGATGTTGTAACCGTGACGTCGTTGACGTTCACCGTCTCAAGCCTATCACCATTCTAACGTCCTTCCAGAAAACTAAGTCACCAGGATGGCTCCTTTATTTCCGCGGGGCCATTGTAAGGAAGATAACCAACGTGCGCACAGAGTCAGCAGCATCGGCAGCATCAAGCGCGCGGCAGAGGCTCGAGTTCGGGAACTGCTCGGTCCATGTTAGAACCGGCGGTCGCTACGAACCCCAATAAATCTCCTTTATGATATATATAGTTTCCACGAAATTCTGCAGTATCCCTCTTAGACGTGACGCGCACTGCTATGTGCCCTGATCCACAGCGCCAATATATAACCTACTTGTGCGCCTCAGGACTGGCGCACATCGGTGACTATGGCCTGAGATGATGACCAGCTGTTATGATCGCTAGCGAAGGCGTCACGCCTATTGTTTCGTTATGAAAGTTTTAACAAATATTTCCTTTTTGTTCGTGCAACTCCATCCTGCGTCAATGGAGGGAGGGTAGTGGCAAGGCAGAATTCGCAACAGAGATGCCCAGTATGGTTTTGCTACCCTTATGTTCATGTTCACTTAACCTTGCTTTCTAAGTCTTTCACATTGGGTAAAGACGATGACGAAAGAATGGAGCTTCGCTCTGGAACTTCCTTCCCTTGGGCTCGAGCAGAGGATTAGCACCTCACTAGACTGTATGGGCAACGGGTGTGACAGCCTCTCCCGGCGCCTCAACTTGTCCCTGCAGCCGGCACAGCGAGCTCACATAGCCGTCCCGACTTACAGCGGCTACAACGAGCAGCATTCAGCAGCAGCGATCAGAGCAGCACATGTTGAACATTGCGTTACCACTTGTTTTTGAGGGCTCCGCAGCTTATATAAGTACTCAGAACCGGCCCGAAAGTCTGCTTGAGTACGGACGATCCGTGCAGGAGCTGTCGCAGAAACGAGGTGAGACAGCTGCGTTCAATGCGAACGAAATGAAGATTGTTCTTTTTTTATTGCGTTTTTTTATTTTTCTATAGCGCACGCGCCTTTTGGAGCCCGCCCTCTTTTTTCTCTTCTTGTCCGCTCCCATGGGTTTCAACAGCTTCCGGCCGCGAAAAGCTTTCTTCTCATCATTGGAAGCAGCCTTCAAGTGTGTAAAGATGTTGTACTGGGGGGGTCTCCGAACGAGTCTTTTCGTTTTTAAGAGACAGAAGCGCGTCTTCGCGTCGTCTCTAGAATATACTTCAATGACCTTTCCAGAAGTTTCAAGAAGGATCTAGGAGTGCGTGCGCCCATCAAAACTATATTTCCTTGGTTCACCGTCATTACTTGCTTTCTTGCGTTACACTGCTCCCTCAGTTCTTTCAGATATTCCCTGTTCCATCTTTTCCAGCAATCTTTCGTGATTTTTGCTTATTTCTGCACATTTCTTCTATGCTGCCCGTTTTTTTTTTACCTTCAGTTATCTCTTTATGCCTGTGCTTTCCACCCATTATATCAGCGGGCACAACAGGTAGAGGCTTATCCGGTTCGCTGTGTACGTAAGTCAACGGTCTGTTAATAAGGATAGCTTCAACTTTAGTTCTTATTGTTTGCATCTCTTCTCTTGATAACCGTCTTTTTCGAATAACATTCCTCATTGCTGGTTTCATGCTTCGTACCATCTTTTCATAAAAGCCTCCCCACCAAGGAGCTTGTTCTGCGATGTATTTCCATTTGAGTTCATCTCCTTGGCTTGCTCTTTTGGAGACGTTCCTGTAGTTCTTTAATCAAACGATTGCTGTCTCTGTTGGCCTTCTTGAACGTCCTTGCGTTGTCACTGTAAATGGTGCAACAAAGCTGACTCTGTCAGCAAGAAGTGGGGCTGTTTCTTGGTGCAGTGGTCTGGCGTTAAATCATTTGCACTTTAGACATCCATGAATTTTCTTCTTCAGCTGTCTTCCTTGTATTATCCAGTACTTAGTTCGAAGCCGAGATGATTTGACGCTTATTCCTTCATGCAGCGTGAGTTGATAAATGAGGCGTACCAGCTGCTCTCGTTGCACTCTCTCTCAGCACCTCAGTGTTTTCCCTGTGCTCTGACTTGAGTAACTCCATCTCGGCAGCGTGCTTGGTCTCCAGACTCCGCTCAATGTTTTCCAGCTCCTGCTCATACTCCAGCCTTTGCGAGCCAAGCGTGTCAGTGTACTGCTCCACTTCGTGCTTCAGTAGAAGTAGCTCTTCGTATTTCAACTTCACTTCTTCCTGGTACTTCTTCTGGCTTCCAAGCAGTTCCTCCAGACGTCTCCTGTGTTCGACTTCGGTCCCTCGGAGCTTCTCCTCAACATTCTGCAGTGTAGACTCGTACTCGGCACGAACAGTTGTGGGGATGCGCGACTCTCACGCGTCCCCTGATATCTTGTTTTCCCGCATAGCTCCTGCAGTGCGGCGTCGCCGCGCGGCCTGGCGCCCGCGGCGGTTGGAGTGGTACAAGCGCAGTGCGAGAGATGGCACGAGTGTCACGCTGCTGCGGGGTTAGTTGGGTGCGGGCAAGACAAGGCGCTCCCTTTTTGGTTCGGGACAGCAAGCAGTGCGGACATGCCGTGCCACGCGTGCGCCGATGCATGCTTCTGCGAGACCGTCTCGCGTGGCCGCCTTCGAACGCGCCACCGTTCGCGTGACCGTACGCGCGAACGACCAGGCGTTGGGATCCAGCATGGGGCGAACATATTCGCTCGCTATCCGGTCGCGGTGAGTCGGACTTCTAGATTTGTCGCGCGCCTATCGGCATGTTTTGTGGATAGCAACTCGGCTAGTAGGCATTGATCTATGAAAGGTGCAATAAATGCCCTTGTGATTGTTTGCACTACTGTGTTGTCGTTCCTTTGTCCCAAGAGCACGGGAGGAGAACCCCACACAGTCTCCACTTCATCTTTCAGCCTAGACTTCTCCTCAGAATGCATAGACTCATATTCGGTGCGTGCCGCTTCCGCCTCTCGTCGCAACGTCGCATTCTCTGCTGCAAGTCGTCTAATTGCAGTGCTTCGGTCAACCGCCCAGTTCAACCTGGTCCTTGTGATGCTCTCTGCAAGCTCTACGATTTATTCGCTTTCTTTCTTGAGGTAATCAAGCGCACTGCAGAGTGACTCTGTCTTTTTCTGCTCTTCCTCGAGGGCAGAGGACAGTTTTTGGAACTCTTCACGTGTTTGTTGATAAGCTCTGCCATTTCGGCAGAAGCCTTCACCTGCTGTTCGTTGGTACACTGGCTAAGAGCCTATTCCTTTTCCCAGAGGCTGCAACGAAGGACTTCCAGCTCTTCCGTCATGCGTCTCCGCTCGTCAGCTAGCCTTGCCTCCGCCGTTTTCTCTAGCTGCTCCACTTCTTCCCGATGCTTGCTCAGCAGCTCCTTGGTACGTACCATCTGCTCAGAGAGGAGTGCCGTTTTCTCCTGAGAATACTGCTCCTCGAGGCTTGCCTTGACGTCCAGCAGAACACGACCATAACACGACTGTCTTCTACCTTCTGCTAATGCAACTGCAGTCTGCAGAAAAGCACTTGATGACACTGATAATAGACTGGCAAGTAGATGTTTTCTCTTCCTGAATTTTACCAGGAGTAGAAGCTGTGCACTGTGCTGTCAGTTCTTGGCTTCAGCACATAGACGTCGCATGCTATTTTTGACATGCACATACTTTAGCAGTATGGCGAGGCCTGGTACAGCGGAAACATCTGTTTGGCTCTTTGAGCTTCTTTTGTTGCCTTCATAAGGCATCGTTTTCCTGCAATCATCAGTATAATGAGTTGTATTCTCCCAAAGTATGCAAAACTTTGCAGCTGTACTTTGAAAACTAACAGTTCTTGCCTGCTGCTTACTCTCCATTCGGTTGCCGTAGCTTTCTCTCATTTCTGTCGACAATTCCTCTCTGCACTCTACCTGATCTTCTATGTATTTCATCATGCGCCTAAGGATATCTTCTTGACGTAAAGCCACCTTCTGATCTTGTGCTGACGATCTAGTGATCACTTCTCTCTGTTTTAACTGGAATCCAATGTAGAGATCCACTGGCAAAGCTCTTTTCAGGATCGGAAGCAACATCGATGCATAGGACTCGCTTTTCAATCCTAGGGATTCCAATCCACGTATGTGCACTTGCACCTTTTATGACAGCTTTCTTAAACCATCATGGTATTTGCAGCTTGCCACTGTATTCAAGTTAGTTCTTTCATATGCATTTCTACCAGCACGTCATCTTTTCCGTACTTGTGCTTGAGTAGATCTATGGCATTCCCATGGTTACTGTCTGAAAACTGTAGTCCCTCCACGGCAGCTGCCGCTTTTCCGGTTAGTGAGGACAGAAGGTACGTAAATTTCTGATTTTCGTGCAAGTCGGTTCTTTCGTGTACAGCTGTTTGAAATTGCCGCCAAAATCTCTGCCATTTCATTTTATCGCCGTCAAACTTCATTATTTCTAGCATTGGTAGCTTCACTATTGTTGCTTGCTGCGATTGTCTAGCTTCTCCACTAAAGTTGGGTTGCTCCCTCGCTTTTTCCGGTATTTCTTTTCGAGAAACGTGCGCGTTGATGCTGTGCAGAGCACTTATCACCTTTAACTCGTACTCAGTTGTGGTCACAAATTACGAGTCAGCTGTTTCGGGTGTTATGAACTGCTCCATCTGCTCGTCTGCTTTCTTTAGAGAATCTGCAATACCTTTGATCTGACTGGCTATCAGCGATATCGCTGTAGGATCCTGATTTTCCTCCAGTTTCTTTTCAGCATCGCTCACTAAGTTGGTTATTTGCATCCTCAGCGTCTTTCACTTTTTTCAAAATCACTTCTCTGTTCATCTTGACTAAATGATGAAACTGCTGGTCGTTCACAGATTCTAGCGGCGAAACGTCATCGGAGTCTTGGTCGCCCTCTGCGTCTGTGGCGCTCCTTGCTGTCGATGTCTCGCCTCGCTGCCATTGGTTCGCCTGCGGGCCTGGTAGTCCGTGGCCAGTTGGAAGAGTAGCCGCTATCCTGGTCATGGCGCCATGTCGCAGAAACGAGGCGAGACAGCTGCGTTCGATGCGAACGAAATCAAGATTCTTCTTTTTTTTATTGCTATTTTTAATTTTTCTTTACCGCGCGCGCCTCTGGAGTCCGCCGTCTTCTTTCTCTACTTGTCCGTTCCCATGAGTTTCAACAGGAGCTGTATCGCACAGCTAGCTCGGAAACTGCGGAAAGTGAACGGGTGGCCAGGCTTCTAATAGTGCGCCACTCACATCTCCGTTCATACCTGCAAGGTCGTTAGTATTCTAAACTGCAGAATATTGCCAGTAATGCTCGCTCTATCCAGGAGTGCTTGCTCTTGGAACTGCCATACCGGCCACCACCATAATCCAGTGGAGGACCACTCCAGCACGGAGTGGTCCTGCGGAATTCGAAGTGTATACTTGAGCGGACTACTCCGCTCACTCGAACCAGGGCTCGATGAGCTAAACCTCTTCCTTTCAGCGCGGTGCTCCGATGACTTTTCCGCTCGCCCGCTCGTACCTCTGGCCCGTAAACCCGCTCAGCTATATATCTCCATTGAACGTCGCGATCCTCTCGCATGTGTTGAGCCAGTTTTCGCGGTCTTCAGCCGATGATCTGTGAATGGTAGGTGGCTCCCTGGGTTGTTGCAGGAGGATGGGAGATATGGGTGCTGTAATTTCGGCTGTTGGCTTGGCCTTCCTCCTCCTCGATGTCTCCAGGAGAAGCACTTGCTCTGGCGGTAGTTATTGTAGTCTGAAGCCAGGTCGACGGACCATGGCGACGTTGACGATGTCCTCACGGCTTGGGCTAACTGTTGCACAACAAAGCCCCTCTACCAGATGTCACATTGTGGTGACAATGAAAAACACAGTAGCAGAAACTGTGATTCACGAAACACTCTTTATTGAGAGACCTGCGCCCATAAAACAGGTTACACTCAAAGAACAACGATAGCGGCGATCACACTCGGTGATTGCCGAAAATCTGATCAGCAAGTCAAGCGCGTTGGTTTTTACACATGACTCGCCGAAGGGTTCAGCGTAATCGCAGGTGCCCGCGTTCTTGCACAGAGTCTAGTCGACAATTCGCGTCGCACATACAATCAGATTACTCGAGGATCGGTAACAGACAAGGGTTAGAACCAACAATAACATTCGAGAGACTTGCGATACATGCAGGCGGGTCCTCCCCTGAGTGATGAAGTAATATTTGTGAGCCGGTAAATATCGGTCACCCGAGCAAGATAAACAAGCACACATGTCGACATAATGCTTTGTTCCCTTCCAGTTTGTTTCCATCTTCGTCAAGGAACATGGGAGCCCATGGCATCTCTCCGCGGAGGGTCACCACCGACGCCTATTGAAGTGTTGGCAGACGACTGACGATATAGCAGAGGAATGCCCGCGTATTTCGCCAATCGCTTTGATTTGATATCACCTGCGCCTCAGGAGTTCGTGACGCGCAGGTGGCGGGGCACTCCGCGGAGCGTTTCCTTAGGCTCCCGTGTTCCGGCTTGCATTGGCCGCGCCTGTACATTTATATTGTACCTGTTTTATTTTTTTCGAAACTAGTGGCTAAGCCTGCGCCCCTAAGATTTCAAGCGCGTGCCAGAACGTTGTTGAAAGCCACAACAAATGACGTTTCGTATTCCTACCCAGTAAACTACACTCAGCCAGTACAAAGCACAAGCTGAATCCACAACCTCAGGTATAAGACACGAAACGGCGAAGAAGCCGATAAAGCATGGCACGCGCAAAGCTTTGCTTCCTACTATACTTCATTATTATTTATTAATATAAATTATAAACAAATTATCAATACCGATGATTCTACTAATGAGCATCATTGCACACTCACGTCGAGTCATTGCATTTTGGGAAGATAATAAACCCAATTGAACGCTCACGCAAAGCTGACCTGATTCATTTATTCTGCAGCAGAACGAGCTAAATCCACAGCGAGGAAATCAGAGGACACGAAAACAGAAACAAGACCATTTTTGACAGTGCTTGTCTTCGTTCTCCTTCTCTCTGTCATTGTCTATCGTTTATGTACTGTATATTTAGCATCGAGCATTACCAACTAGCCCTGTTCCACACCTTGCTATGGTGCTTTAAGCCGTCTCCTTCTGTACCATCCATAACTCTGTTCAGACGCTCCTTCAGTCTTTTATTTAAAGGCCAACTGCAACGAAGTTTCACTTCGGCTTAAGTTGTTATAAATAAGTAGCAAATACGAATCAAGCAATCTTGGTAATACCACAGAGATGGTAATTGTACAGTTTTCATGTTAGCAGCCTTTAAATAGCACGCAAGCAGACGACGCCTGTACCTGGTGGTTGTCGCTATAACGTAAGTCCCAGCTAACGCGGGCGCCGCCATATCTCGGAGGTCATGTCAAGTAAAGGTGACGACGATGATGATGTCTTCGCATCTCTCTCGGAATGAGACCGTGACAAACAGTGACAGCCTGCATAAGTTGATCAGGTATACCATACAAGCTTCACATTCTAGCACTTTTGTATGCTTCTCTTTAATTTTTTTCTCTTCCTCAAAACTTCTATGTCTACCATGTATCGCGACCTATGCTTGTAACGAATCCAGTCATAAGAATCTGTTGCCTGCTTTTTCCCCCAGCAATACTATAAACTTCTCTTGCTTATCTCGACTGCTGACCTGTTGATGCTTCCGTCCACTTTAAATCCAAGGGCTTCTGGGAGGTCTACGTCACCAAACGGATCTCGTTAGGTGAATCCGTTCACATTCGATTAGGATGTGCACAGTGGTCATCGGATTTTCGCTGTGGCAGACACATGCCTCGTCTTGTTGCGTGTGTTTGCTCCGGTATGTTTTTGTTCTTAGGCAATCAGCTTGAGCCTGAAATAGAAAGGCACTGCCGTTAGGGTTATCCTACAGATTTTCCATTCTAATTTCTTTCCATTATTTGCATTCAATTCACTGTCTCTGTTTCTCTCATTTGCTGGTGCCTCCTGGTTGTATATCTGCACTTTCAATTACCGTGTACCGTGGTTGCCAACTTCCTCGACCTCTTCCTCCGTTCCGTGTTTACGTTTTTCATGTACAAAGTCAGTCCATTCACGTGCCACCGCCGCTTTTGCTTAGTAGCGCCAACCTTTGATGTGCATCGCTGTCCGAGGATTCGTCGCTCACACCAGTTCCGCATCCGCAGTTTCCCCTTCCGGGGCTTCTGTTTCCTGCTGTCATATTTCCGGTACTTCCGGTTCCAGAATTTTCGTTGGTTGCACGCTCGCACTTCTACGCAGCAGTGACGTTGATTCCGCATAAATCCAGAAGCTGGTACTACACAAACTCCACTTCACACTGGAAGCTGAGGGCTGGCGGTAATCGAGAGAGGTGCGTGGAGGAGGGTAAGTTGGTGGTAACTGGTCGCAAAAAAATGTATGGAGGGGTTTTAAACCCGAGGAGCCGTGCGTTTTATGTCATGCGTCACTTCCGCAGAGCGGTGATACAAACCTGTTTTTCAAATTAGGTATCTAAAAGAGATATTTGTGTGACCATTTCGTGAGGCTGGCATTTCGCGCGACAGCTGCTCTATATTTGCACTAAACAGAATTTTTACATGGCGCAAAATTGCAGTCAGCGTTTAAACATTCAGTCTGGCGCGCGTACTTCTAATCAGTTGGCAAAGGTATCTCCTAGACCATGGACACATGACAGTTGACAGAAAAGCTCTTATTGCAAACTTGTCCTGATTGAGGAGACAACGGTTAGTCACTCTGTAGAGCCTACATAGCTTCGACCTTGCTACGCCCAGTCCGGCTATGGGTTTCGAAACTGCTTGAAAATTCCTGTGAAAATAGAATGACTGAGTGTGACGTGGGTATGGCCTACTTTCAATACCTGGCCTCAAGAAACCTGTGTTTAGGTACACGGCTACTTGCCGTGCATGTAGCATACCGTCTAATAGCGAGGAAGTTGTTTGTTTATGTTGTGCCATCGGGCATATTCCGACTTCTTTTTTTGAGACTTTGAAAGTTTGTTTAACATAATGAGCGTATACAATGGCAAAGTGCACATTTTTGGGACCCAACAAATTTGTTAAATGGTCCCTTCGTGCGTCGCTTGTCTAGCAACACTTTCAAAACACATGAAAGTGTACATCTCGCGTTATGCGTCATCCTCGAGTCGTTACCAGGGTACCAAGAGATGCAGGGAAACCAGGTCGTTCCCTTCATTGCTCGCGAGGCACAAATGACGAGCACCCCTGTTTTGTGGCCCGGTGCGCGTTGCCAGAGCGACTCGTCACGCAGAGCGCACGGGACAGCGTCCATCCACACAACGAATCGCGTGACAGACGACGTTCCCGTACCTCGAAACATTCAACGGCTACGACGTTTGCAGCATCTGACAAGTACAAACACTCACACTTGCCAGCGATTTCGCGACACACCTTACAGAGCGCAGCCACGTTCGCGCATCCGGCCAGATGTACCGGGGTTACCCAACCGTCCTCCACGATCACTGGACACATACTCGCGCTAAATCCTCATCGAATCACGTTCATCCTTCTTTCCGCCACCATCCCTTCCCCGGTGAGCTGGTCCACTCCACCAGAACATCGCGCCATGTTCTGGCGACACTTCCTGTAGCACCCTCGACACATTTAGAGAATAAGGTGGTGTTCAAATCAACGCCGAAGCGACAACTCTCTATCGGCCACAGATCCAGATCTCGAAGGTCACGCTTTTGCTTACTGCATGCGCCGCAAGCGGTTGCAGAGCCGGGAAGTTCATAGACACCACGTTTTGGACGCCACCTATTGCTCGACGCCAAAGCATCACATGACGCGTTAGCGACGACTGCCCTGGCAAGAAGCCACTTGCAAATAAAGGTGACAGCTGTAGTGTCCCTTCTGCCGAACTTGTTGAGCTAATGAGCCGGAAAGTTGGCGTCCCCTCACCGTGTTTGGCCGAGTGTGGGCGACGACGCTGCTGGCGATGCCCGCGGTCATCCACGGCGTCCGCTGAGCGCTGCTGATGCTGAGTACGGCCGAAGCCGGAAGCACCTCTGGGGAACTGCGGCCGCACGGCAACAAAGCGTGGCGACGAAGGAGGCGCTCTGACCCCGACTCTTCCTTCTCTTCTTCTTTCTGAACTCACTGGCAGAGCATCAAACAAGGCGTGAGAAACAGTTTTTATCTGCCATGAGCAAGTCAAGCAAGTCAGGTTAAGGAAAAAAGAACACCCAAGAACACACGTGGAAGAGACCTCTGAAGTTATACATGGCGTAATTATGATGTACAATCGGCTCGTTGCCGGATGTCCTTGCACAAATTTTTTTTTCTCTAGGTTTAAAATTTCAGCCTGCTTGCCTTTTATGTCGTCCACCTGCCGGTCTAAGCGTGTTCTTTAAGTAACATAGCCATGTTTGTATTAAACGAGAATATAGGGGGTTAACCGAGGGGCCCGATTTTTATTAGTCCTATCATAAGAAGCCAACAAACACTGACCCCAAGGACAACATAGGGGAAATTACTTGCGCTTAATAAATGAAAATAAAGAAACGATAAATTAATGGAAATTAAAGTGTATGAAGAAACAGCTTGCCGTGGGTTCCTCTATATACCAGTTGGTTGGTCGGCCAATATCTAGCAGGATAAGTTTGCATATATATATATATATATATATATATATATATATATATATATATATATATATATATATATATATATATATATATGTAATATATATTGCTACGGCATGAGCCGGGCGAGCAGAAGAGGAAAAAGACGTTAGCGTGTGCAGCCTCGGGACGCCAGCGTGACTTCACCATCAATCTCGTCCCTTAAATAAAGCCGGTTTAACATTAACCGTAACAGTTTTGTGGTGGAGGTGCGGGGTACTTAGACCAAGACGACAGAGCTGCTGCAGCAAGTACCACGCCGGAGCCGACGCCTCGCTCGACTGCCCCAACACCACTTGAGGTCCCGATGTCCCACAGCGGTGACCAACAGCCTTATCTGGCAGCTCCAGTGCGAACAACCGGCGCCTGGATGCATCAGATGGAGCCCCGCCCTTTCTCAGGAAAATTCGGCGAGGACGTGGAGGAATGGCTCACCCACTACAAGCGTGTGAGCAAGTACAACGGCTGGAACTCCACGGCTCAGCTCGACAATGTGGTTCTGTTCCTCACAGACACTGCGCTAGTGTGGTTCGAGAACCATGAAGATATCTGCACAACGTGGGACAGCTTCGTTACTCACCTTACCGAGTGCTTCGGTGATTCCACCACAAAAAGGAAGCGGGCGGAGCAGTCATTGCTTCAGCGCGCTCAAGTCCCAGGTGAGACCTGTACTACGTACATTGAGGCAACCCTGAAGCTTTGCAGAACGGTCAATCCTCGAATGTCCGAAGAGGACAAGGTTGCACACCTTCTCAAAGGCATAGCCGAGGATGTGTACAATTATTTAATCGGAAAAGAGAGTCTCGCCTCGGTCGCCAACCTCATCAAGCATTGCCGCACATTTGAGGCCTTGAAGCTGCGCCGTATCACGCCTAAGTTCGGCAGGTTAGCAAATGTCACAACGGTGACAAGCGTTGAAGACAATGACAACAACAGTTTTCAACTTGACCTTGCGGCAATTATACGGCAAATTGTTCGCGAAGAACTTGAAAGACACACCAAAGGGGCGGATGTCGAAAAGCTTGGCTGGGCTCCCAACCAACCTCAAGAACATGCATCTGCTGTGTCCGCATTGTCTGCCATGCCAGGCGTTGCAGACTGTCCAGTCGATCAGCTGCGACAGCACCGACGTTCCTTTCCCGGCGACATGACGCACGATCAACGAACTCGTCGAGCTACCACCACGAATCGGAATTCGGAAGATCGCGTTTATTATTCGCAGCGTCCCAGGGTTGACCCCGAGGCTTACAACGTCGTCGCGCATCACCTGTGTGTAACAGCTGTGGCGCCTCAGAACACATTGCTCGTTTTTGTCGCTGGCGCCGACAGACAACAAGATATGGCCCACCACCAACTTAGCCTAATTTTGAACGTGACAGTTATGACGACCGTTGGCCGACAGATCCTGATACTGCAAACACCACAGGCGCGCCACCCCGGAATACGTTCCGTCAATATAGTAGAAGGAGTGGCTCGCCAGCTTCGCACCGCAGCCTGACGCCCCCAACCAGTCACCAACGCCGTTCACCGTCACCACGGCGACGTGCTGCGTCACCACCGCCGTCGGGAAACTAGCCGGCGCGGCCGATGGAATTAAGGTCGCCGGGGAGTCTGCGTCTCTGCGAAATACTCCTCTGCCTATTATGATGGTGAAGAACAAAGTGGGTGTGTTAATTGATATTATACCTGCAACAGCATTAGTGGATACTGGTGCTACCGTTTCCGTCATGAGTGTGACTTTCAAAGAGAGGCTGGGTCGGAAAGTTATGTTCCCGTGGAATGGTGATGTGACGTTTCGTGGTGTCAGTGGAGAGTGCCTAGTTCCCCTTGGTATTTGTGTTGCAAGTGTTTTGTTCGGAGGAGAAGATCTTAAAACAGAATTTCTCGTACTACCGTGGTGCACTCATGATGTGATTCTCGGGATTGAGTTTCTTCAGGATTGTGGTGCATCCGTTAACTGTGGCACAGGCGAAATTACTTTGAATAGCGCGCTTCTCGCCACCCTTGCCGACACATCCTTACCAGTGAAAAACTATTGTGTTGTTTCGGAGGATTTGCTGCTACCGCCTTGGTCGCTGTCACGTATCCCTGTCAACTTCGATGCTGCCGACCTTTGATCGTTTGACGCGCAAGTCTAGCCACTTACGTCGAGCTGCGCAAAGAAAGATATACTTGTACCACGCTCTGTCGTGAGAGTAGTGAATGGCGCCTCAAATTTGTGGGCTTTCAATTGTTCTTGCGTCCCTGCTGTTCTTCCGCGTGATATGAAGCTCGCTGAATTTGACGAGATTACTTACAGCTCCATTACAGTTCTAAGCGAGGAGGAGCAGTCTCGTACTAGCGATCCTCACCAAAGCACTTCTGAAGAGGAGATCCTATGGATGATCAACAAGGCGCTGCCCTCACGTGAGCGCCACGCTCTCGCACAAGTTTTGTGGGCACATCTTTCTGTATTTGATTTCGCACAAGGCGACAAGCAGGCTTCACTCCCTCGTTCTCGTGCTCGCCACAGAATTGACACCGGATCTGCGCACCCCATTCGGCAACAGCCTTACCGCGTTTATTCAACAGAGAGGACAGTAATTGCTGAACAGGTGAAAGACATGCTGCGGAAAAGTGTTGTTCAAGAGTCCTCTAGTCCGTGGGCAGCACCAGTAATCTTAGTAAAGAAGAAGGATGGATCGTGGTGGTTTTGCGTTGATTACAGGAAACTGAATGCAGTCACCAAAAAGGATGTGTATCCACTTCCTAGAATTGATGATGTCATCGATTGTTTACATTCCGCTGCCTACTTTTCATCACTGGATTTGCGATCAGGGTATTGGCAGATACCCATGCCCCCAGACGATAAGGAGAAAACGGCCTTGGTGACACCAGATGGTCTTTATGAATTTAACGTCATGCCGTTCGGCCTTTGTAACGCACCAGCAACATTCGAACGATTCATGGATACTATCCTCCGAGGACTTAAATGGGAAATTTGTTTGTGCTACCTCGATGATGTGGTGATTTTTGGCAGCACATTGAGTGAGCATAACAGCCGTCTCAGTCTTGTTCTGGATTGTGTCAAACAAGCCGGCTTGATCCTAAATTCCAAGAAATGTCGTAAACGGAGATGTTAGTACTTGGAATCTGGTGGTACTTGAGCCCTTGAGTGGTTTAGGGGCCCTTTAGTTCATTAGTTGTAGCCCATAAGTGAACGCGATGAAGTGTTACAACTCAGCTATGAAGCCAGAACAGAACAGCGTGCTACGCTCTGAAACGGCGGCGCCGACCGGCGACTGCCGCGAATCACGTCACAGCGGCCCCGACCAATCACGGGCAACAGCGGCGTTCGCGCGATGCCCTGAGGCGCTGGTGCGCGTTTTCTTGAAAAAACAGCCGCTTGCGTTTGTTTCCGCCCTTTTTGAACCAGATATTCGTGTTCAGGGGACTCAAAACTGTAGAATGCCGCAGAGAACTCATTTTTTTTTTCGGAAAGTGTTTCAGCTTCCCTTTAAGGCGCAGCTTTCTTGCCTTCTCGAGCAGGGCATCCCGCTTCTGTCGTCGCGTGAACTGTACAATAATGAAGCCTGGCTTCTTTCTAGCATGAACACGGGGACGAGCCGGTTCAACGTGACCATCCGGTTCAACGATCGCCCCTGAAAGCTGCCCAAGTTTGCAAAGAACAGCAGTTGTATCCTCGCTGGGGCTTCACTCGATACCTTTACCTTCGATGTTTTTGTTCCTTGAATATTGTTCAGGGTGTGGTAAACGAGACTCCGCGACCGCAAGGCGTCTCTTGATTCAATAGGGTTCAGTGCGTGGCTTGCTATTTTCACCCTTCAGCTCAGCGTTTTCCGCCTTGATGGCGTTGCAATTCTGCCAAATGTCTTCGAGGACAGAATTCAGGTGATCGAGGTTCGGGGCAGCACCCTCGACCGAACCTCGATCACCGAGTCTGCTCACGAGGCTGCGCGTGAACTCACCGACCGCGCTTCCTCTGCAAGGAGCACCGACTCCCCTCCTCCCTACGGCCACAGGGACGCTCCCGCTACTCACAACGAGATTATTAAATTCTTCTACATGTCTAGAAGGGTCTTTCCACCCCCTCACCCCAAGCTGAATAGGGCGCAAGCCGTTTCGCTTAGGCTTCTGCAGACCAGTACGTATCCGTGTCTGTCCGTTCTTCACGAGGCTTACCCGGACGTGTATCGCGACGACGCCTGCCCCTCCTGCGGGCAGACCTCCACTCTAGCGCACATGCTGTGGGAGTGCGGGTCGACATACCCCAAGTTCATCAAAGAGGAGTGGGACTCGCTTCTGCGTAGCCCCGCTCTAGAAAAGCAAATCCTGGCTGTCCGGCGTGCCCGCGACCGGGCCGGTGGGCTAGACCTGCCGGTCCCGACGTGGGACTAGCCAGGTGCGCGACGAGTTCGCGTCCTCGCCGGACCTGCAATAAAAGTTTCTTCACTCACTCACTCATTCAGGTGATCCATACTGCGAATATCATCACGAAGTTCCGTTCGCAGTGCTTCCATCTGCGCGCGGAACTCCTTTTCTACAACCTCACGCACGGTCTTTAGCTCCTGCTGCAGTTCATCTCTTAAATCATTGATTAACTCCTGCATGACTAAAGACAGCACACACATACACAGACAAAAGAAAGGTGCAAAGTGAAACTAAGCAAAAGAAGCAGTGACAGCTACTGAGTAAAAGGAAGAACAAGGACCAAAAATGGCACACGTGCGCAAAAACTAACCGGCAAAATAGGCAATGCGTGAGATGCTTTGGCCGCTGCGCTGCCACTGCTGCCAAAGAAATGCACGCCCGCTGAATAGCTCCTTTTAAGCAGTCCGGTGATGCTGACAGTGCCAAAGGCCGCAGCTGAACCACCCGTGCCCGGAGGCTGGCAGTACGCAGTCGTCCCTATGCGCTGAGATGAGTCAGCGCAACCGAGAGCAGCAACAAAGTTTCCCGGACTGTCTCCTGAATCCTTGCAGTATCTTGCTTGCTGAAGATGGCAGCGGAAACGAGTTGTAACGTAAGCAGTGCAGATGCATGAGATGCCTTGATCGCTACGCTGCCGCTGCTGCCAAAGAAGCAATGTAGTTTACTGTATCCCTGTTCTTGTGGTCAAACAATGTCAATAAAACCTTGCGCGATGGTTGGTTAGCGTGTCACTGCAGTTCGTTTGACTGAGAACCGTTGCTTGCTGATGTGATGAGTGACGGGTTTAACTCGGGTTGTGGGAAATAAAGCGTTTTGTTGGAAGTCAGTGCTCGTCTCCTGCCTAGTTTTATCTGTCCTTGTTTGCACCTGCGCTGCACTTCCCAATTAATATTACACACTAATGCGAACGAATCTCAGAAGGGCTATTGCGTTGCCGATTCATCGAGTGTAGTCCGAGCCGTAATGAGTTTACGACGACGTAAAGACACTGTTTTTAACAAACTACACGCATTGCTATGCTCAGCTTATATGGGTAAACAAGTTATCATCCTATGCTGGGTATCCGGCCACAGTGGCGTAAAAGGCAATGAAGCTGCTGACTACAATGATATACTTCAGTAGTATTTAGCGGCGCTGACATACACACACCCGTTACAGCCCCAGACTATAAACCACACTTTCGGCATGAGTGAAGAAGGCTTGGCAGTAACAGTGGGATACTGAGGTATTCAATAAATTACACCTGATCAAACCTAAATTAGGCTTCTGGATATTTGAGAAAACAGCACAAGGAAGTCCTCCTCTGCCGATTAAGAATAGGTCATACCTTCGGTACCCACTCTTACCTACTGACTTGAAGTGATCCTACGTCATGTCGAAGATATGGTGACAACCTTACACTTTCCCACGCCATCATCCAGTGCAGAAAAATAGAAACGCAGCGGAAAAAGTACTTTCATTCAGCTTATCTTCAGCATGTTCCATTGCATTCAGCGCTCTTTCTTAGTAACGAACCGATTTTTAACCTGAAAACAGTTTTTAGCTTTTTAGATGAAGTTAACATATTAGAAATAATTTGGACTGTTCATGTGTAGCACAGCCTCACCTTCGAGGCGGTAGCCGCAGTGGCAAATTTTAAAGCGAAGCTTGCTTTGCCTCTTCCTTCGGCTTTCCGACTGCAGCTGCTGCTGTGGGGTGCTGTGGGCTGCTGTGGCTGCTTCTGTCGCGCACACCGCCTCGTGGGGTGGTTCGGATGGATGGATGAATAAATGGATGGATGGATGGATGGATGGATGGATGGATGGATGGATGGATGGATGGATGGATGGATGGACGGACGGACGGACGGACGTACGGAGGGATGGATGGATGGATGGATGGATGGATGGATGGATGGATGGATGGATGGATGGATGGATGGATGGATGGATGGATGGATGGATGGATCGTCCCATTTAGAACAGGGCGGTCGGTTGCGCCACCAAGGTCTTGCTGGTAGTGCCTGATGTGTTACCTAGGTTAAAAAAGAAATGAAGAAAAAAACCAATATGAACTCCCGCAACCAAATTTTCTGACCACCTATTGCGAACTTTGCTTTTGTACGTCTCCGTTTTCTGTCGTTTCCCTACTTTCCTTCCACCAATCTTCCAATCGCCTCTTACTAATCTCTATTGCGGACATCTTTACATATCCAATGCTCTCGGTAAACCCAAGGGCTTCAAGGAGGCCAGTGGTGCCTAAATCGACCGCTGGTCAGATGTCTTCACATTCCAATAAAACATGCTTCATCGTTTCCCTAGCTTTACCGCCGCAAGCACTATGCTTCTTCTTCTTTCTTATATCTCGCTTTATAGGTGCGTGTTCTAAGGCATCCTTATCTCGTCAGCAGCGTCGAATGTGCACAATGCCCTCTGGAGTTCCCTGGTCATTGCCACCTTCGCCACTTGACAGCTGTAGTTACCAATGACTCCCCTCAGAAGCATTGCAGAAACTGCAGCGCTTTCCTTTCTAATAACGTGCGAGGCCAGAGGGGAAGCAGACAGAACTGCAGAGAGGAGAAGACAAAAAGAAAGAGAGGGAGGAGAAGAGGCAGTTCCTATATAAGGGAGGGGGGATTGTGACGTATTCTGTGCTCTACGCTGACAAACAGCAGGGGTGAACGCAAGGTAACGTTTAACATCAACTCACCACTCTCGTGTTCGGCTAAACCTTGAAGAAATTAAGCTTTAACCATCAGAATCACCACTAATTATCGTCAATCAAAGGATCCAGCGCGAAAAGCTTCGCTCACATCGATTCCCACAGTGGGTGGGATCAGCTTGATTTTTTACAGCATGTGCTTCTCCGCCTTTAACTTCAAAAGCCCTGTGGAGGCAATAAGCGCTTGTTTATATTTTAGTACGTTGTTTCTTCGTAACGAAGCTTTTGTGCTCATATCTCGTATCATCAGTCATTGACATTAGTTTGATGATTATATATTTTATGCATTTCGCGGCGGCCCATATTCAGGCCTCTTTACAACCACATTATAACTACCATTTGCAAGTCGTTTGGCCATTTCATACAGAAAACAAGAACAATTTATTACCTTGTGTCGTGGCGCTCTTTGGCCGTAGCTGGCCCTTGCGCCATTAAACACCAGACAGTGCCAACGAACCTGCCCCGCCATATTGTGAATGATGTGTCACTTGATATTTTTGTTGCGAATGTAGAATCTTTCTTTTAAAATGCTTTTGTAAATGTGTTGTAGCCATAGTTTTCTTGATTATGAGTCATAAATTGTATAATTCTACAGCTCTGCATATTTTTGATTCCATTATTTCTATAAGTTATGTATCTTCATTCATGTTCCGGAACACCAAACCTGTTGTACCAACCATTGTTCATTCCACTCCTGTCAGAGCCTGAGAAAGGCTCACAGTATTATGAAATAAATAAATAAATAAACATCATGACCATCACCGATTCCCCGATCGACTGTTACAAAGCCTTCTTAGCATCCCGATACTCGCACTCTTTTTTTATATATATTCACTGCGCGTGCGACAACTAAGCTGATTATGCACGTATTATGAACACGTGTTCTACTGAGTCTACCTGAGGTATATTCTGCAGGCGGCAGGTAGGTGTATACGTACTAGATACCTTAAAGAAAACACTACAATTCATCATTTTCTCACATTAAGGGACAAGGGAACATCCTGTAGCCAGTTTTCTATGGCGCGAAGGTATGCTGGCACTCGATTATATACAGAGGTAATGTCATTTTCTGATGCAAAAAGAAAACGAAATTTTATCTGGGCAGGCATATGTGTATATGCCTTTATGACAAGCTTAGTTATACGTTAAACATTAAAGCTTAAGGGACCACTCCTTGCGGAACCGAACACGACTATGCGGTTCCACAACAACATCCTTTCAAAGAGCAATAAAATTATCCGTCATTTAAAAATTTACTAAGCCATTATGTTATGTATCATGGGAAATGGAGGTTTCTTAATCTATTCGATAAATCCTCGTGTTCTACACATCATAAGATTTTGACATGTCCCAAACAACCATTCCCTTTATTGCTCAGCAAATCATCGCGTTCATCCGTGTAAGGATTGCCCCGTAACAATATATTCAGACAAGAGATCGAGAGGTCATAAGAGAAAGGCAGCGAGGTTAACCCGACTGAGCCTGGTAGGCTACCCTGCGCTGGGAAAGGGGATCGAAAGAGGAGAACGAAGGAAGATGTTCACAGTTTGCACTGTTACACAAACAAGCGTTCAGACAAGATTGCCTGAACATGAATGACGTAGATTCGGTTGCGCCCAGCACGGGAGAAATTTTGAAATAGTTTTCTAATGTGAATAGTATTCTTCGCAATGTCAGGCCAGTTTTCTCTTCGGCTGTCTAGCTATCCCACCAAAAATTTGGTGCGATTCCGATGGCAATGCAGCGTAAAAATGTCAGCTGATCTCGAAGGTAGTGCCGCCTTGAAATGTGGCGCATTCGAATGGGTGTGCTACTGGGTACGCGCCGCTCGTCAATGATCATCTTTAAGAGGAAGCTTTAGCTCGGGCCCAACTCCGACGCGGCGTATTCAAATACATGTAAAACGCAAAAACGTTTTTCTGAGATAACCCCTGGACCGAGTTTAATGAAATATGTTGCATTTGAGAGAGAAAGTTAAATTCTAGTGACTGTCGGAAGCGGAATTTCTATTTAGGGCTGGCGTTTTCTTAAAAAGATTTTCAAATATTCGACAGTTTGAAAAAATAGAGACACGAAGTTTACAAATTCATAGCTCTGCATCAAGAACAGATATCGCGGTTCTGTAAAAGGCATCCATTAGATCATTCAAGGCGGACAAAAACAATACGTCATTTTACATCTCACGTGAATTTGTTGTGTTGTTTAAAAGGGTTCTGCAAAAGCTGTATTTCCATATTACTAAATTTTTTGATATTCATGTCTAACATATAAATTTTGTCCGCTTTAGATGCACTATTCGATGCAATTCATAGAATTGTATTATTATTTTTCGTTGTTGAGTTACAGAGTTGTAAACTTGATAGTTTTGTTATTCAAAACTTTTTGATTTTTCACAATTCTTAATAAAACATTAACGACCTAACTAAAATATTCGAAACAAACTGTCACTATATTATAAGTTTTCCTTTTAAATGCAACAAACCTCGTCAAATTTGGTGCAGTGGTTGCCGAGAAAAACGAATTCTCCTTTTACATGTATTTAGATAGGAGCACCCGAGCTAAAGCTTCCTCTTAAGACCAACTTGGATCAATGTGTGCGCGCACTAGGTTTGTGCTGACTTCGCGGTGGCGCAGCCAGGAGGCTCAGCGTCTCCAAAAGGAGGTGCGAGAAAGGAGCTCAGCTGCAGTGCGCGTCTCATGCATGACGTGTTTCGGCTGTTCGTATGCTCGGACAGTGCCTGATTCTGCCCGATTTTTTTTTTTTTTTGTCATTGACCAAAGCTGGCGTCAAAGAGAAAGCGACGTGCACCCAGTGGCCCATAGACAGTGACCCAAGTTTGTCTGAAAGAGTTTCATTGAAACGTGACCTAACCAGTGACCGAAATCGGCCTGACAGTTGGTTTTGAACTCAGTTCCTTCAGCGCAGCATCCCGATTGTCCGCCCGTTATACTATGGACTATCGAGCGACCCAAGCTGTCGGCAGAACGGTGAGAGTCATAAACTGAGAGATACGTAGGTGCCAGAAAATGCGTGAATGCTAATTCAAGAACTAAAAATGCTCATGGGGCTAATGAGCCGTTCGTTATCATTTACTATAACATTAAGAGGTGTGTAGAAAACACGGAGAAGGCGGGGGATGTAAATTCAAGACGACTAGCAAAACGATAACAAGGTAAAAGCGGGAGTCAACTTTTCGACAAGTGGACAAGTCCACTTGTAGAAATGTATATATATATATATATATATATATATATATATATATATATATACATTTATATCATACATAATATTAATACATTAATATACATTAATAATATGATATAACATTTTACTAGAGATAGATAGTGTACTCTTCAAGATTTTAGAACATATGTTATCGCGACCAGCAGTGGAAGATAGCTTAAGGTTAGTAATGAGACGTGCGATTCCCTCAATTGTGATGTCAATGGGCGCTGTAAATCGAAATTCATGATCAGGAATAAAGGGCACTTTGCAGTAATCTTCAGCAGTAAATACAGATGAAAAGAACCTATTGAATTCAGATACACTCTCTTAATCCACCCGCCGTGGTTGCTCAGTGGACATGGTATTGGGCTGCTGAGCACGAGGCCGCGGGATCGAATCCCGGCCACCGCGGCCGCATTTGGATGGGGGCGAAACGCGAAAACACCCGTGTACTTAGATTTAGGTGCACGCTAAAGAACCTCAGGTGGTACAAATTTCCAGAGTCCTCCACTACGGCGTGCCTCATAATGAGAAAGTGGTTTTGGTACGTAAAACCCCATAATTGAATTGAATTGAACTCTCTTGATCTGATAGCACGATTTGGTCATCAGTTTGTAGCATTATGTGATGGATAGTGTTACCCGAAGCAATCACTCGGCAAAATTTTCTAGGGTTAGAAGCTAGCAATGAATGTAGGTCGCGGGAGTAGTACATGTCCTTAGCAGAGGCTGGTTCAGCGTAGTACTTCTTTAAACGCATTTTAGAATCAGCCCATAAGTTAGTATTCCGCAATTTCTGAGCACATTTGTATAAGTGTTTTTTTTTTCTATTACGTAGAGCACGAATGTAGTTACTAAACGAAGGCTTAGACTTATCATTCGTTATTGTGACTAGAGAAGCGTACTTGGCTATTACAGCTAAAATGACGTCTTTAAAGAGTATCCAGTTGACGGCAATCTTACGACTTGGGAAGGACCGCAAGAATGTTTCACTAAAGAACGTACCCAGGTCAGTATTTATTTTAGTATAGTTAGCCTTGTAATAATCACGAATCTGTTTAACCACGACTTCCGTGAATTTTAAACACCTCTCAATATGTAACTGAATGCAGTTTATGGTCACTGGAACCATCGAGGCGAGAAATTGGACAGACTGTTTAAGGAGCGTTAGTTAATATCAGATCTAGAACATTACTTCCTCTAGTGGGCTCTCTGGCAACTTGAAATAAGTTGAAATCTAAGGTTAACTTATTGAACCCAGCCGAATTGTTACAAAAGGATGATAGCTGCGGCCAAACAATGTTCGGAAACTTAGTTAGTAAGTTAGTATGCCGAGTATGTAGATATCAGCAGAAAATTGCTTTCTAGCCTCGTCAATACTTTAACGTAATTGTTCTACAAAGTATTGGTCATAATCAGGAGGGCGATACCAAGGACCAATTAATAATTTGACAGATGAGGATGGCGGCTTCGGCGAAGGCCCGTGCCCAGCGGACTTCGAGAACTCGGCGTACGCTCTCTCAAAAGAAGTAAGAGGGTGGAACACGCGTACTGCACGGGAGAGAGAAACCATCAGCGGTCGATAAACTCCAAAGCAATTCTCCAACGAAAGACGTATAATCACACCGAATAACGTGACAAAGAGAAAAGTGACTGATTCTTGCACTATCTGAGGCTGTGCGCAGCGGTCACCGGCCAGCGAAAGCAGCGAGAAGGAGATGTAGGAGTTCGTACGGTATCTTGCAGGACGTGTTTGTCTATGGTCTGCATAAAACAATCGCTTCAGTGGCTGGGTTGACGATCCGCAAGCAACGCCTTACGCTCACCTTTCAACCTCGAAGCGTCAAAGCTGGACGACATAGGAAAATTTGTCTTTCGACGTGCGCGTGTCAGGCCCGTGTGTAAATGCAACAGCAAAAACGAATGACAGTAGTTCACGTGCTCCGGCAGCTGTACTTGCAAGAGGTAAGTTTGTTTATGGACAGTCAACGTGGATGTAAATACACGGGAGAGGTTTACGCGGTGATGCACTGCAGTGATCGCTAGTGGCGTTGATCGAGCTGATTGCTTAGCGTGGGCGTCGGCTTAGCATTGTTAGCGTTGGCCGACATTAGCTTTAAAATAATCTTGCCTCTCGAGAGTTAAGCATCCTGTTGGCTATGCGTTGCAAGGCAACGCATAGTAAAGCACTCGGTGTAGCGTCATATGGCCAGATAAAAGAATTGGTAGCGGAAAAAAACAAATCATTGACCAATTTTACAAATATATGGCGTTTTCTCAAGAGTACGAATATTCTTTAACGCGATAGCCTTAAGGAGCCCGCGTAGCTGAAAATCCGATGTCACTGTTATGCGTCCGGCGTCGGACATCACTACGACAGAAATATTTTCGAACCACACATACCCAGGCCATCCATATGACGTAAGGAATTGATTGAACTAATTGAATTTTTCAAGCTAAAATACGTGGGAAAATCGTAAACTACGAGTTACACACAACTTACAGACATGATAGCTCTCGGATTGTAATTTGAATATACGAGAACATATATTGCTGTTACGCGAGAACTCAAACAAGCCCCTTTTCCAGCGTTTCTACAATGCATAGCCCGGAGATGGCGTCCGCCTTTTGTGCACGCCGGAGCGTAAATAGAGACTTTTAGCGTGTCCGGTATTCGGGCAAGCGCGGGCGGTTTTCCGGTTTAGCGGGAGCGTAAACGTGAGCGGCCAGATTGGTGGCGCCAGCTGGTGGCGCAAAGCTCAACCCCGCAAACACAGAGCTAATTACTATATTCTGCTTAGCTGCTGGCGTAAATTTTCGACATTGGCGTAATCGTGTTCACAATTACGCCGCTGCCAAAAATTTGCACGAGTGGCGAAGCAGGATATGGTGAGTTACTGCAGTTTTAGCTATGCGTTCGTCTGGTTGAGCTCTACAACACGAGGCGGCTTCACCGTTCACGTTTACGCCCCGACCATCCGGTAATCCGCCCAAACCGCTCCCGTTTACCGGAATAGCGTACAAGCTAAAAGTCTCTATTAGAGACTTTATAATAGAGACTCCAGTAGTAATAGTATAATAGTATAATAGAGACCCTCTAGTATAATAGAGACCCTAATAGAGACTCTATTAGGCCCGCCCGCTTCCTTGAAACACTTCCAGATGGCGCTCGCCTCCGCCGCATCGCGGCACATGCAAGTCTCTACCTGGAAGCACGCCTTCGTGCATGGCGTCCGCCGCGAGCGTTTCCCGGTAAACATTACGGTTACACACGCTGCAGTTGCCGGGAAGCGTGCGTAGCCAGCAGGGGTCTTTGAATGCTATCACGTTTCACTCTTCGAGGCGAAGCTTAAGCGTCCTCCAAATTTTTTTATTACTCAAAATTTTTGAACGAGCTCAAGACACGCACTTATATATAAAGCACCGTTACAGATTTCTATCAGGTCATTTTATCTCGTAACATTGGTCACTCACCTGCTTCTTTGGTTACAATGTCCACACTTAACGTGGCCCATAGCATGCTGAAGTTCCAAAACATTGACATAGCATGAAGCGACCATTCCGCATAATTTTGGAGCAGTTTTGTATGCAAAGTTTTGAGCCAAGCGGGTTTTGAAGACCACACTAAATACGTTTTTGACCCACCATGGTGGCTTAGTGGCTGTGGCATTGCACTAGTAAGCATGAGGTCAAGCCAAGTCAAATCAAGTCTTTATGTCAATTACGAACTTTCGAGGTGTTACAGGCGAAAAGCGGTCGCAGGCCACTTGAAAGTGGCCTGCGACCGAAATTCGTTAAAGCAGCTAAACACCGTGATAAAAACTGGAATGAGATGAAGACGCGACAACTTACATTAGAAACTGCATCTTAACAGACAAAGGGAGACAAAGCAGTATATATAAAGAACTAGCAGGCTGCTAATAAAATATACCACTAAGCTATTTAACTAATAACCAAATTAAGAGCGATACAACAGCAAAGAGAAAGAGAGAGTGAGAGAGGAACTAAATAGCCATTTCGCAGATGACACCAAGTGAAGCTAGTATAAAAAAATAAAATAGCTTTAGCGACGAAGTTTAAACAGGTACAGCATTTGCCGTTCAGTATAACTGGTAAAGTTATCATCATGGTTTTGATATTTATTTAGTAAAAAAAGTAGCACAAAAGCACTTAATTGTAAAACATAATTCGTGCGCCGATGGGGAACCCGCCACATGTACGTAATGTGTGTGCGTAAGTCCGTATGGTGAATTCATAGGTTAGGGATTTTCTTAAGAAAAATCTGCAATTGGTCGCTCGAATAAAACAAAGAATAAGCCACCCGAAAATGAAATATTTGATGCACACTTATTGAATTATGACGTAAGAACGGCAAGTCCTCTGAGTACATTGGCGATGCAGCTAAGGGCTCTATTCTGCATAAGAAAGATTGTATCCGCGTTTTGTGCAGTGGTTGCACCTTTAACCAGTGCACAATAATTTTAACGCGAAAGCGTTAAGGCATAGAGAAAGAAGTTCAACAAGAGGGTATACTCTTCAAGAACTGGCAACAGGAAACACGTCACGCCTAGTTTCAACTCCATCCGTTAGTTGACGCGAGCATCAGAAAAAAAGAATGTGAAATAAACTTACAGACAACGTTTTATTTTTATTTTTTATTCTTTCCCACTAAAAATGAAAAAGCTTTGCGTGTAAATGAACTTATACTTTGCGACTTATTTTTGTTGCGTTGCCTAGCAACAAGCTATCGGCACGCCAGACTCGCGTGCATACGTCACGCGCCAGACAAGCCCCAGGAGTGAGCGAGGCCGGCTGGGCATGTGAAGCTCGCGTGCTCGACGGCCCGTCTCTTTTGGATGTACCCCATTTTTTGGGCTCCCGGCGTTCTTTTGTGTTCCGTCTGCATTTCGGTACGGCACAACTGCACTACTGGGCTACAACAAGGTAAGGAATTTTGTTTGACAGTCTGCGACGCACTTCAAGCACATTTAGGCTTACTGCACAAAACTGAACCTATATAGTGACGCAATTATCGAAAAACAGCTCCGCCGTCCGAGCCAATTAAATTGAGTTAATTATTCGTACTGGGAGATGCTTGCAACACTTTCTATGAGCCCAAGCCTAATTAAAACTTATTTCTGTAGTTTTTGTGCGCGCTCGCCGCACCTGGCTTTGTGACGAAAAGCACCTTGGCCGTGTGACACAGTTTCGCGTGTACTGAATCTTACCGGGACAAGTTGTGGCGCTTTCTCTGACCCCAGACATTATTGTTACTAATATCGCTACTTTTTGTGATATTTTTCAAGCACAATGGCCGCGCCCGGCGTAGTGGCGCAGTTAGCGAAAGGCAGCTCGGCTGTGTGCCGCAGTTAGTTTCGCGTGTACTGAATCTTACTGGTAGAAGTTCGTGACGCATTCTCTGACCCGAAAAAGTATTGTAAATCATTCGGTAACTTCTTGGGATATTTTGAGGCATGCTCGCCGTGCCTGGGGTTGTGCAGCTGTTAGCAAAAAAGCAAGCCGGCCATAGTGAGTTAGTTTTGCGTGTACTGAATTTTAGTGGGACAAGTTTATGACGCATTTTATAGCCCTGCAACAACATATACCTTATTTCGGTACTCACGCTTGTCGAAAACGTGACGAGCGATTGCCGAGAGTGATAACACGGGAGTGTTGCTTGCGCCGGCAGGACGCGTTAAAGATAACACGGAGGAGCTCAAGAACTTGACATTTATGTATTCTGAGCGACTGAAAACAGGCTTTGCACCCACGAGTCTGTCTTGAGTGCGTCTAGAAGGCATTCTGCGAGCGTGTAACATGTCTGGCTGAGCCTGTGTTGTAGCCACCTCTGTGTACTTGGCGTACCATAGCGTCGACTGAGGCCAAGTTTTGGAAACGCGCAGTCACCCGTATATTTGTGCTCTTAAAGTGCAGGAAATAATGCCCTGGAAGGGAAGGATGCTTAAAAAACGGATGTTTTCTTCACATTTTAGGGCATTGTTTGGGAGGAGTCTTTGCTGCGAAATGTACGTAAAAGTGAATTTATCTGTAATGCCGCTCATTCACCACTTACGCACGTTTCGCCTCTACACGCAATACTCCTGTTAGGTCAATATACCAAAATGATACATGCTTGTAATTTACTCTCTTTCAGCTGATGGCATCCGGTGGAGCTTCGTACGGCAACGACTGCTGCTTACCTGGTGCCACAACTTTGGGTGAATGCTGAAAAACCCCGGAACGAGCATTTATGTAGAGTAAAATAAACATTTCATCATTTCAGAAGACTTCTTTCGTTTTCTTTATGAAATTGCACCTGACAGATTACGCGCCATCTTGTAAAGGTCGTTTAATTGTTTCTACTAAACAATTAAACGATTCCACGCCAAGGCCACGCGAAGTTCAGCAGAAGCAAGAAAAAAAAAAATGCCGCGCCGAGCAGCGGAGCCAGCGCGGCGTGTACCAACTGTTGTTCAAAACGCGCGCGCCCCGAACCGAAACCGGATGGTGTTAATACCATCCGCTTGGTGTGCTACAGTCAATTCGGCTGCTGGGCTCCATGGGAGCGTCCGCTCTTGTTGGAATTTATTTCTCTATGGTTAAGGGCCCCGGGTCGCAGAAAATCCGGCGTCGGTGTCCAGCGTCACACGTCGCGGCGGCAAAAGTAATTCGATATAAATGCCAAACCACGCATGCCCAACCTTTCTTCTACCACCGAAGTTGCTCAGACCTAGTCTTTCATTCTTTAAAACGTTATTCCTCGACATTTCGAGAACGACAGCCTACAAACAAATGTAATGAGAAAAAACACTGACAGCGCATCTCTGTTATGTTATCTCTTCCCAGGGGGAAATATTAAAATTGCGAAACAATAACGGGAGATCAACCCATGCAAGAGGCCGCGTTCCTACCGCAAAGCTTGCCCTTCGTGTATAGCGTTCGCCGCCAGCGTTTCCCGGTAAACGTTGTACTTGCATAAGCTGCCGTTGCCGGGAAACACCAGTTACACTACAAAATGATTTCAGCAGTGAACCAATGTAACACGTTCGCTTAAAATTGTTATAAAACGTAACACTGGTTATAATATTCTTTGCGACTATGTCAACGTGCATGCCGCCGAGAAGTATAGGTTCATAAATTCTGCCATCTTTGTTTACGGCCTTAACACTGACATAGTATATTAAACCATTGAATCCTTAAAATATTTCAGTTTGACCAGCTGAAAACATCAGAGAACACCATTTATGCGTTCGTTGTAATTCTGTTGCGTCGGAACCAGATACATATATGCTTGTGTCATCAACATAAAAAACGACGCATCATTGTTAACTGGAACAATATTGTTAGTATATACGTTGAAAAGCAGCGGTCTCGTTATACTGCCTCGAGGTATGTTCTACATTATACGGTTTGCAATAAAATAAATGTTCACCAATAGCAACACACTGTTTTCCACCAGTGAGATAAGAACGGAAATGTGAATGAGCTACGCACCGTAAACTGTAAGAGCGCAAGTTATCAGACAAGACATGATCACTCAGCGTATCGAACGCTTTAATTGTAAGGGAGGATACAGTGTTACCATTTTTTGTTCACTATTTCAATTCATTCGTTCTTCTCATTCGAGCAAGTCTGGCTAGATTTAAGTTGTAGGCCATGCTGGCATTCAGAAATTATATTATGCTCACGAACATAGCTATGTTCAGGGTTTCTTTTTTGCTTTTTTCCCCTAAAACTTGTTTTAAAGTAATCTATCCTGCTCATGCTTAAATTTAATATTTTCCTTGTACTCATACACTACTTGCTTTTGCATTACTTCCTAATAGTATATGTATATATTTATAAGTTCACGCCTACCCGCCTGTGCAATCACATGGGAGCGCCCACTGCCTCCTATCGCCTTTCATGGGTTTTCGGACTGGTCAAGTTGCCTGCGCCCACATTTTTACCCTGAACACCCACCAGAGAAACCGTTTTATGGGATATAAAGCCATTCATTCTTTCAAAAAACGTTGCTGATGCGGGGAAACAAGATTCTATTTAACCCATTACCAAATACTGGTGTAACAGACATTGGCCTGTAGTTATTAACACCATATTTGTCTCCGCTTTTATGGAACTCTGAAACTTTGGGAATATTAAATGAATCGGGAAAGCATCCTGTTTCTAAACTATATTAAACGTGCATTGTACGCAAGGAGCAAAAAGACCATAAAAATACATAAAATGTTTCAGTTTGACCAGCTGAAAACATCAGAGAACACCATTTGGGCGTTCGTTGTAATTCTGTTGCGTCGGAACCAGATACATATATGCTTGTGTCATCAACATAAAAACGATACGCATCATTGTTAACTGAAACAATACTGTTAGTATATACGTTGAAAAGCAGTGGTCTCGTTATACTGCCTTGAGGTATGTCCTACATTATACGGTTTGCAGTGGAGCATCGCAGTGTTGCCCAGTAGCATGACGTTTGCAAAATACTCTTTGAAGTGTTCTGCGAAGAACACACGGGCAATTTTCCCAACACTTAGAGTTATTTCTGTTAAAATATTTGTAGTTGTTTTACAATTTAAAACTTGGTTGATAATATTCCATTTTCAGTCTGCACATCGCCTCTCAAGCTAAGACAAAGCATTGTCGTACTAGAGTATCATAACATTCTCAAACTCTGCGGTTAATTTGCATTAATATTTTTTGAAGGTGAAGGAAGCGTTATTACCTTTCCTGGTGAAACATTTCTTTTAAAGATACGGCTCTTTTATTGATTTTTTAGGAAGTTCCAAGCTAATTGAAAGCTTTCTGCTTTTCTTATGGCGCTAGCAATTATATAAACACTCAAGGCGCATTTCTTTCCGTTGGCGTCGGCGTGAAGTTCTGTATAATGTCCAAGGGCGACAGTACCGCCACCGTGCGCCGTCTGCTGCATGTTCGAGTAAAAAACCCGCGAGGAGAGCCGACAATCGCAGCTCAACACGGCGCGCAAGAGGGAGGAAAGCTGAGAAGAAACACGCCGTCTTTCATGTTGTGCAAGGCCATGGCTGGGATGAGAGGGAGGGAGCGAGGGAGATGAGGAGGTGGCGTTGTTCTCCGGTATCAACTGCGCATTTTTTCGTCCGCGCGCAGTGGGAACCGTTGGTCGCGGCTCAGTCTCGCGCGCACGCGAGGTGGGAAAGCGGGGAGAAAGCGTGGGAAAGAGGGAGGGTGGCGTTCCACTCCAGCAAAACTGCGTACTTTGCGCGGTAGCACGCCATATTTTAACGCGACAGCGTTAAAGAGCTCGTGTCGCAGAAGAGCCGGTTGTCGTCGGTGTCGGCGTCAGCGGCGTTGGCCGTGAGCGATAAATCCCGGAAGGCACTTTATAAATAAAAAATGTCTTGCAAGATGGGCTGGTGGGAATCGAACCAGGGCCTCCGGAGTGTGAGACGGAGACGCTACCACTCCGCCACCAGTTCGATCGCTCAAAGCGGTACAAAATCGCCTCTTAGGGAATGCGGCGTTGCCTTAGAAACGTGCCGTAGAAAGTTATACTGCGGTGTATGTCGGTAATTATGACCATGTAAATTACAGAAGTCGCAGTTTCACGAGTAGCGAAGTACGTTTCCGCTACATTTCTTCTGTGCTCTGCGCACACGCAGAGCCATCTCTCGGCGAACACAGAAGACCCCCTCCTCGCAATGTACAGCACTGCCCCGACACGTGGCGTGCCAATCACCCCATGATCGCGTCCTCCTTCATGGCGCGTAGCGGCCCGGCTCTCAGTGCCGATCGCGACGTTTGGCTCGCGTAGATCGCTTGAGTAGGCGGTGCGAACGGCGTGGGATAACGCTATCGCGTTCCACTCTTGAAGGCGAAGCTTAAGCGTCCTCAAATTTTTGAAAGCGATTTGCGCACGGCTCATACCCTTGTGCATGCTTTGTTCTCGCCGTCAGTTTGCAACAAAAAATGGTTTACTGCCATTTTTAACAGACAGAACTTCAGAATCATGACTTACATATGTGAACTATTGTGCTACCTCGCAGTCGCTTTGGCGTCTAACATGAGCATCTTCTACTCGGCCACGCAATCTATTTCAGTTTCTAAAGTAATGGTCGTAGTTATTCGTGATCAGCATGTTAATGCCTCATGGTACTAGCTCTCCGACATCATGATTACGTCAAAGAGAAGCGAAACCCACAAAGAAATATCGTAAGTTCATCGTGCTTTGGAGTGGCAGAACACGCACTAATATCATTGGGAGCTCGGTCAAAGAATACATGTTTTGGAAGCTTGAGAACGGAGAGTCGACTGGCTTTATTCAAGAGAAAAAGCAAGTTTGCGGAGCCACCTCGGTTCCAAGAGAGAGCAAAGAGCAATGACTCGCCCCCGCCCCCCACCCCTGCCAGGCGTGGCGAAGTGACGGATGGTCGCTACATGGGCTCTACCCCCCCCCCCCCCCCGCCCTCTAAATTGCCGGTGGCTTAGGTGTGAATAGCGGATGGAATGAAGAAGTCATGCTTAAGAGAGGCTTGTTTCACGCGGTCGCCCGACACTGTCCCATCCTTGCCGCGAACGCCAGTCTTCAAGTTTTTTTCTAAACGTGAAACCGCACGAAAGGGCCCTTCATAGCAAGGAGTCAATGGTGCCTTGATAGAGTCGCGCCGCAGAAAGACGTGCATGGTTGTGTCCATTGTCGAGAAACTAAACACAAGCTGCCCGCTGGCTTTATGGGGGGTTGTAGGTAGAAGCTGGTCGAGCCAGGAATGAAGCCTCTCTCTGTGCTGCGCGGCCCCTGGCGGAGTGTCTTGCTGGTTGCCGAAAAACGTGGCCAAGTCAACTACCATAATGGCAGCCGCAACGTCGCCTATCGTGGTGCAACAGCCCAGGGAGCCACCGACCTTCCTCGGATCATCGTTTGCAGACCCTGAAAACTGGCTGGAAACGTATTAAAGGGTCGCTACATTTAACAACCGGAACCGAGACGACAAGATGCGTCTTCTCATTGGAAGACGCCACCAGGACGTGGTTCGAGAATTGAGAAACCACGTTAACAACGTGGGGCGAGTCCCTACAGACCTTCACAAGCGTCGTGCGCAAAGAGTGAGCACGCCCTGTACTGGAAAGCCGAGGGCAACTGCCAAATGAGACCATCAGCATCTTCACGGAAAAGATGACCAGTCGTTTTCAACATACCGAGCCGGAAATATCTGAGGAGAAAAAAGTCCACTTCCTGACGCGGGGCGTAAAGCAAGAGGTGTACGCCGGACTGACCCGTAACCCGCCGAAGACCGTAGCTGAGTTATTAACAGAGCCAACGACGTGAGGAGACGCTTGAAATGCGCACTAGACGATATAACCGCGAAGTGCTTTCACCAAAGAGCAAAATTTAAGCACTAGGCTTCGGTGAGCTCCGAGAGACCATTCGAACAGTAGTAAGCGAAGAACGGCGCAGGATGTTGCCTTCGACGCAGCCTCAAGTAGCATCCATTGCTGACATCGTCCTGAACATCGTCCTGCTGACATTGCTGACAACGGGTACAACATTGTGCTACGGCTGAACAGTGTGTTTGTCGCGAAGTGTCCGTGTATTGGCGATGCCTCGTTGTTATTCTTGCCGCAAGGTACTGCACGATATTGACTTTATTCTAACTTGTGGTCAATGCGAGCTTTCTTTTCATTGCGGTGAATGCTCAGGAGTAAGCGAAAACCCGGTGAAGGGTAAACGGGAGCCGTACAGGAAGGGCTGGAAATGTCAGGCGTGCAGGGCTGGCGGACGTAAAAGTGGCACCAGCACGCCGGCACCAAGGACAGACTCGGAGATTCTTACAAAACTTGCAGAAATGGATTGTGAGCTCAGTTCACTCCTTGTGACACCAAACAAACTGACAGAAATCGAGAAGTCTATGCAAATGCTATGTGATCAATTTGACAAAATTCAAAATCGTCAAGATATCCAAGAGAAGGAAATCAAGGAAATCAAGTAAGGTAGAAAATATTGAGCGTAGTGGCGCTTCAGAACAACTCTGTCGACTTGAGTCTGACCTTGAAGCCCTCGAGTGGCGCAGTAGAAGACTAAACATTGAAGTACATGGAATTGCGGAAACCGAGAGGGAGAATCTACTTGAGAAGGTTAATAACCTAGGTGCACAACTGGAAATGCAACCCACTACAGCCCAAGATATAGTCGCTGTTCACAGATTGCCGGCTAAGACAGGGAAAGCGCGCGCGAGTATCTTGCGCTTCGTGCGCCAGGAGGCTAGAGACGCTTGGATTGCCAAGCGAAAGGTTGTGAAAGAAAAGAGAAACAGGGTTTTTATTAATGAAAAGCTAACCTCACGAACCAGAAAGCTTCTTGCTGCCACAAAAGAATGGGCCAAGAATGCAGACTACCAGTTTGTTTGGCATGCAAATGACAAGGTGCTGATGCGCAAATCCAGTGGTGAACCAGCGACGGTAGTGAAAGACCAAAAAAGTGATCCTTGGTGGCGATTATAACATTGACATGAGTGCATGTAGTGTTAGACAGCATGGCTTATTAAATATAATCTTGTCGAATGGTTGTATAAATGTTATAGAATCGAGTACTAGAATCACAATGTCCTCGGAGACTACGTTAGATCTATTTTTTACAAGTTATGATCCTTAATATGTAAAAAACGCTGTTTTAAGCTGCCCAATTGGTAATCATAAAACAATATGCATTTTTCTCGAGCGCCAATTAAAAAAGATTAACAAAAAATAACTAGATTATTTCAGAACATCAATGCGCGTACAATGGCAGCCTTTCAAACAGAATGACAACGAGTAAGTTGGGAGGACGTACTTGAGGAAAACAATGCGGAAAGAGCCTACAATATCTTCATTGAAAAATTCTCAGCTGTGTATAAGAAACACTTCACCGTCAAACAAAATTAACCCAAGTCGTGCCGAGAACCATGGATAACAAGAGATCTACTAAAGAAAATAAAAAAACGCGAGAAGTTGTACGCCAGATTCATTAAAACTCGTGAAATTACTGCTCTCCAAGAATTTAATCTTTACAGGAACAGTCTAAACAAGGAAATAAGGAAAACCAGAGATAACTATTATCTACAATCTTTTTTATTGTGTGATGGAAACTCAGAAAAGCTGTGGAGGAACCTTGATAATATAATGGAGCGGACACTACGCACAGAACCTATTGAAAAAATTAGCTTAGGAGGTCGTCTACTGTCCGAAACAGACATGGTGAATGCGTTTAACGAATACTTCCTGAACAGAGAAACACAAGCGCATACGCGCCCGAAAACCACTCTCTCCCTACCTGGAAGCTCAAGCACACTCTTTTTCCATCCAACTAATGTTGACGAGGTTTGCTCCGTATTTATGGCAATGAAAAACTCTAAAAAGCTGTGATTCAGACGAGTGCAGATAAAACCCATAAAATATGTCATACACGATACAGCCCCCATTCTAGCCCATATCTATAATATCTCTATTGCTGAAGGCATCTTTCCATCAAAAATGAAGGTTGCTAAAGTCATTCCAATATATAAGAAGGCAGACAGGCTCAATATTCAAAATTTTCGCCCCATATCAATTTTGCCGCACTTTTCTAAGGGCCTTGAAAAAATATAATTGATCCAGTTAACATCCTTCTGTGAAAAATATCGCATTATCACGAAAGCTCAGTATGGCTTTCAAAAAACAAATCAACACAGTTAGCACTACTAGACCAGAAAGACCATATACTGCAAAATTTTGAAAGGAAGCAACTGACAATAGGTATATTTACAGACTTTACTCAGGCCTTCGATCATATTAACCATAACCTATTATTAACAAAGCTTGAGACGTATGGTATCAGGGGCCTCCCACTGGAGTTAAGTCATGTTTAAAAAAAGACGGCAATATGTTGCACATAAATAACTTTAAGTCGGTTTCTGGAGAAATAAAAACAGGAGTCCCACAAGGAAGTATTCTTGGACCGCTGCTTTTTAACTTATATATAAACGATGCTGTTCTGATCTATCCCAAGGCAAAATTTATCATATATGTGCAGACGATACTAGTGCGTTCATTTCATCGGCATATTATACTAGTTTAATAAACAGCGCAGACCAGTTTCTCCAGAACATATCCACCTGGTCTACAGAAAATTATCTAAAATTAAATTCAAATAAGACAAAACCCGTCATTTTATATGCGAAAGGCACAAAGAATCCACAAAGCCACACTTTAAAGAGGAACAAAGGGAGCATAGAAATAGTAAATGAAATTAAGGTATTAGGTACATACTTCTCTAGTACGCTAAACTGGGATCGACAAGTAGACTCTGTAGTAGAAAAGCTTAGCCGTATCATAGGAATGCTAAACAAGAACAGATATCGTCTACCACCAACCGTAAAAATATTAATTTACCACTTACTATTTGCATCACACATTAATTATACACACCTTGTGTGGGGCACAACTGAAACTAACCTCAGGAAAACACACTTACTACAGAAAAAGATCGTACGTATCATTGCAAACGTGCCAAATCACAGTCACAGTGAGACCTCTTTAAACACTGCAACATACCCACAATCTACTCTCTCTACAACCGCTCTCTCCTTCGTATGTGGCACTCAAACTCTGAAAACAGCGTATTCAATGAAATTGCTTGTCCGGAAAAAAATACAGCTACCTGTATTACCCGTCATGGAGAATATTGGTCTATACCCGCTTCAAGAACCAACTGTGGCTTGCAAATGACGAAAAATAAATTACCAGACTGCTTAATTCATTACATGTCGCTGGCATTGACATCATTAACATAACACGGTCAGAACTGTCGTTACTTATCAGAACCTTCTCCTAATTAATGAATCAAGCGTAATTTCTTTTTGACCTGTATTCACATGTGCGTCTTGTTAAATGTTTGTAATTACATAATTTTTGCTCGTCCTTTTCTTTCTCCTAATTATTCTAATATTAATCGAGCGTCATATCTTTTCACCTTTAATTATGCATTGTCAACGCGATTTTCACTTTTATTTACGTATTGCCAAGTGTATGTAATGTGGTGGTTCGTAATATCTGCATTGTTTTATTTGCCATTATCCAATTTATTTGTTCCTCTATAGAAAATTATCTTGATTTGATTAATGATTGTACTTAATATTTATATGTAATGTTCTTTGCGTACGGTTGATTGCGCTACTGACTGCCATCATGGACACCTCAAGCTGCCTCATTGCAGCTTTTATCTTAGCCCCCGCCATTGTATTTTAACAATGGAAACAAATAAAGAAAGAAAAAAGAAAGAAGAGACGAGATTCAAAAGACACTTGGAGTTCCCTAATCGCCGCGGCATCAGCCGGAAGCGATGACCTGCGCCGCAGAAACCCGCCGTCGCGCTCCCCCTCCATCCCTCCGTTAGAACCCCTCAACGCAACAGTTCCGTCGCTCGCCGCCGCTGCCGCCAGCTATATACAGGCTGGTGAAAAAGCTCCCGCCTGCTCCAGAAATCGCGTGTAAGGAACGAAATGGGCAAAACGGAAAGAATCGCCAAACGCTCTGTACTGTACTGTACTGTGTACCGAACTGTGAAATAGAAGCTGCCCAAGTACAAGGCTGAGAAACCTCGTAGACTCACAAAGCACATAAAAGAGACTATGCTCATAAGAAGCGAGGGCCAGCTATAACGATTCAGCAGCTCGGCATGTTGTCGCATCATTACCTTCACAGATGAGGCATTGTTCACTGTCAAGGAGATTTTAAACGACCAAACGATATGACATTGGCAGTGAGCCTGAAGAGAAGCCAATGTCGGTAGAACTGTCGTCTAAAGAGTTTCTCACCAGTAATTAGGGATTTTTCTTGAGCCAATCACTTTTGACGGAAACATGCCGCTGGTTTTCTTGGAACAGGGAGCCAAAGTGAACACCGCAAATTATCTGGTAGAGGTCTTCAAGCAGGAGGTCCTGCCTTAGACCGAATTACACGTCGGAAACAGTCAGTGGACGTATCAGCAGGATTCTGCTCTGGCTCACAAGGCGCAGACAGAGCTTCAGTGGGGCACGATTTTATTTCCGCTTCAGAATGGTCTCCAGACAGCCCATATCTGACTAAACCCGCTTCACTATTCAGTCTCGTCTTTGTAAAAAACACAGCCTGCTTCCCCATCATCGCAGTTTGGCTGCTCTTCGTCTAGTATGAGAAAAAGTGTGTTATGAATTAGACGTACACTACATCCGTGCTGCCATTGATGTATTTCCGAAATGACTCAAGGCTTGCAAGATGGAAGTCAGGCTCCAGCCGACCCGAAGTAAAAAGCCGTTTATTTAACATATACAACCAATATATATAATGAAGAACAGAAACGCCCCCCGGGGAATAAAGAACTGAAATGAATAACGAAACTGAATATAACATATACTCCTTCCCTTATTTTAGTGGTTAGTTGTTAGTAAGTATTAGTAAGGAAAGCCCCAAAGCATGCACACTGCACTTATTTACACATATTTACAACCTATGTACACAATGTCAGACCGCGAACTAATTGGTCTGATAGTCTTGGAGCCAGGCCGGTGGCCGGCGCTCTCGGGTCGGCCGCGTTGGACGTCGCACTGGCGACGGGCTCGTTGACTGCTGCTGCGGCATGCCAGGAGACAGTGCCTGCGTCCTGGGAGAAGGAGGCTGTAGCACGGCAGGCTGTAGCACATCGGGAGACAGCGGCTGCGGCGTGGCAGGCTGCAGCGCCTCAGGAGACCGCGGCTGCGGCGTGGCAGGTGGGCCTGGTTCCCAGGTGCCCCTCTCCGGAACCCTGGAAAGCTTGGAGGCATTCCACGTACGGCCGTCTCCAAGTCGGAAAGAAACTGGTGCCCTCCTCTTGACCACCTCAGTTGGTGAAGAAAAGGCGCAGTCTCCCTTGAACCGAACGGACGGTTTTTTTGATACGGACAAAATCGCCTACGGCTATCTTCGTCTTCTTGGCGGCTCTCCTTTTGTCCGTGTAGTGCTTGCTGCTTTGCTGCTTACGCCTAACCCTTTGACGAAGTCGCGCCAACTCCTTGGCTGGGTCTTCAGCAAATGCTGGTGCTGAGAAACCCACGACATCCAGCCTGGTTCGGGGCATTCTACCATGCAGAAGGACTGCTGGGGCGACCCCGGTGGTGGCGTGCGGAGCACAGCGGTAAATGGCAAGGTATTCTGTGACAGCTTGCCGGAGTGGTCGTCTTTCGAGGAGTAAACTTGAATGAACTTCTTCAATGTGCGATTAAAACGTTCTATTTGCCCATTGGCTTGGGGGTAGTATACCGAAGAATGTGAAAGACTGATGCCTCTTCTGGTATGGACGTCTTTGGCGGCCAGGAACTCAGCACGAAGGACTTGATGGTTTCCAGGCAACTGTCGTCGAGGGTGGCCTGCCTGAACTTCTCCTTAGTCACGCAGGCTGGCTCAATGAACGAGACAATTTCTTCCTCCTTAGCAATCTCTGCCTCCGAGGTAGGTGCTGGTAGCCGAGAAAGTGCATCTGCTACAGTGTTTGTGGACCCCTTGCGGTATTCAACAGTGAAATTGTAGCAAAGCAGTCGTGCACTCCAGCGCGCGATTCGCAGTGGGCGTCTTCCATGTCCTTGTGACGACAGCGAGGACACCAGTGCCTGGTGGTCTGTTCGAATTGTGAAATGGCGACCCCACAGGTACGTGTGCCATCGCTCACACGCCCAAATGCACGCAAGAGCTTCTCGTTCACCGACTGAATATTTTCTCTCCGCAGGCGACAGTGTACGAGATGCGAAAGCGACTGTGCGGAGCTCGTGGCCACTTTGTTGCTGCAGGACTGCTCCCAGCCCACAGTCGGACGCGTCGGTCGACACAATGACTGGCAATGCTCCTTCAAAATGCTCAATGCTTCAAATGCTTCAAATGCTTCAATGCTTCAAATGCTTCAAATGCTTCAATGCTCCTTCAATGCTCCTTTTTTTTAAGAGAGTGCCGGCCACCGGCCTGGCTCCAAGACTATCAGACCAATTAGTTGGCGGTCTGACATTGTGTACATAGGTTGTAAATATGTGTAAATAAGTACAGTGTGCATTCCTTGGGGTTTTCCTTACTAACTTACTAACAAATAACCACTAAAAATAAGGGAGGGAGTACGTTATATTCAGTTTCGTTATTCATTTCAGTTCTTTATTCCCCAGGGGGCGCTTCTGTTCTTCTGCGGTCTTGCCAAAAATGATGTCATCATCAATGTAGAACAATACGCCAGGGCAGCGGTCAAGGATTTTCGCCATCATCTTCTCAAATGCCGGTGGGGCAGAAACCAACCCAAAGCAAACTCTTTTAAAACGGAAAAGGCCATCATGAGTGATGAAAGCTGTCAGATCCCTGCTGTCAGGGTGCAAGACAACCTGATGGTACACTCTAAGAATAGTTTACGCCCTTTGGCTTGCCCCTTCTGCCACACAACGATAATCGTCATCTGCCTTGATGCGTTTCCTTTCTTTAACGCTGCGAGCCCGGTACTTTCCAGTAACGAACAGCACGTGCGTTATCAGAAGGGGCACTCCAAAGGGTGTAAACTGTTCTATGCTGATAACGCGCGTGCCGTTCGTTGCTGGAATGTTCCGGGCTTGCAGCGTTAAAGAAAGGAAACGCATCAAGGCAGATGACGATTATTGTTGTGTGGCAGAAGGGGCACGCCAAAGGGTGTAAACTGTTCTTAGAGTGTAAGCGGAAGCCAAGTCAAGTTTGTAGAAGTGTGTAGCGCCTACCAAAGCTTGAAGCAGCTCCTCTGTATGGGGCAATGGGAAACTGTCTGGAACAATAGCTTTGTTCGGCTCTCGAAGGTCTACGCATATCCTGATGCTACCATCTTTCTTGTTAACAACAACAATGGGGGACACCCATTCAGAAGCATCGATCCGCTCGATGATGCCAAAGCTCAGCAACCTCTGAAGCTCATTTGATACTGGGGACCGGAGAGAATATGGCAGACGGCGAAGCTTCGAAGTTACAGGCGGCACGCCTTGCCGTGTCTTGAGGCGATGCGTGAACCCCTTAGCAAGACCCAACTCTGGACTGAAAAGTGAACTGAACTCATGTGCTAAGGCTGGCGGAAGAGCTTTGTTACGGGGCTGCGTGCTTGACGGTGTGGAAATAGAACAGGATAGCGGGTCAACAACATTCGGCTGCGGAGCAACGGACGTGTATAAGCACTTGAGAGCAGAACCCTCAATGCGAAGATCCACGGCTTTAATGCCGTCAAGACCGATCAGACAAGTTCCTCGGTGAACAGCATAAAAACGTAGTGACGCTGTGCGGCCTTTAAACCGAACGTCTGCCTGGAAACAACCTAGCACGGGAATCGGCCGTTGAGAGCAGTCAAACAGATTAGCATGCGGAGCAGGCAGGAGCGGAACGCTCTGAAAATATTGACTGAATTCTCGCTCCGACAGGATTGAAACAGACGACCGTGAATCAACAAGGAATGTCAAAGTGACATTCGTGACTTGCACTTGAATATAAACTCCGCTACGCGCAGAACGTTGCACAGTCAAAACTTCCTCAGCACTGCTGGATGACGAAACATCTTCATGAAATTCAACTTCACGGACTCGGCCTTGCATTTGGGTTAGCTTGTGGTTGCATACCCTTTGAAAGTGGCCCTTGCGACCGCAAAACGAACAAGTCTTGCCTTTGCGCTGGTCCCTGCGGCGCTGGTACCTGCATGTAGCGTCTGATAAATACGCTGGCCCTCCACCCCCAAACAATGCAAAAGAATAGCCTTGCGTAGTAGAGGACGGCAGAAAGTTAGGTGGGCGGATGAGATTAAGAAGTTTGCAGGGACAACATGGCCACAATTAGTACATGACCGGGGTAGTTGGAGAAGTATGGGAGAGGCCTTTGCCCTGCAGTGGGCATAACCAGGCTGATGATGATGATGATGAGCCTTGCGTTGCTCCGGCTTGAATGCGGCGGCTCCGGATGCCAGCAAGTACACGTTGAACATCTGCTCCCACTGCTCCCATGGCAATGACGAACGGCCGGGCGTCGAAAAGAAAAACGGTGGCAGAGCAAGCCCCGTGAAGCTCATGGTGGGTGGATACGGACGGCGCAGCGGGGCTGGGGGTACGTTCACGACAAGAGAGAGATAATTTTTAATGGCAGAAATGCTCAGAGGCCGGCCCGAGTGAAGTACCTCTGTCCTGCTACTCCACGCTAGGCAAAGGGCTCGTGGGAATAACAGAAAAAGGACGCGAAGAGGAAAGAGGGCGGTGGTATGGTGAATGTGATGACGATGATTAGGGCTTCAGAGCATACTATTTCTGTGCAACGCCTACGTGCACACGTCACAACAAAGCACAGTCATCTTGGCGGGCAGTGGTAGAAGTTACTGCTGTATAGCTAAGAGAGTGTGGATAGATTATATAATTTTTGCAGTTGCCAGCGCCACTGGCGCATATCAACCAGACAGTAGCAGCTGCAGGGCGTCGATTAGTTGTCTTTTGAGGACAGAGTCCGATGGTGATTTTTCGATGCACGGTCCTTGCTCGCGCTGGCAATCTAAAACCCGCGCGCGCGGCGGCAAGCGTGGCCAAACTTTGGATTCCGGGCTTGCGCGGCTCGCTCGAAGCAACGGTTCTGAAAGTTATGTCAATGCCGATTCAACTAGCTTCTGCTGGACCTGCGCAATTGGAGCTAGGGAGCTCTCGTTTGGACCTACAGCTTGTCCACGTCGACGACGGGATCGTCTCCTCCGGTGTTGCACTGGCGCTGCCGCCTCTTTGTGGGATATACTTGTCTTGCTGATATGGTTCAGTACCTTTATATCTTTTCTTCGTTTAGGACAATCCTTGGAATTGTCCTCGTTGGGTGCATCGCAATTCGAGCATTTCATTTCCTTTACTGTGCATGAAGATATGTCATGGCTGCCAGCACAGCGAAGGCATTCCGGTTGGCCTGTGCAGACAGGGCAGACATGGCCTAGCTTTAGGGACTTGTAACATTGCAGTGGCCGGGGCACATAAGGACGCACCGCGTGTCTCACGTAGCCCACATTGGTATGATCAGGTAGCGTGTCTCCCTCGAAAAGGCGCTTGGCGATCGCCGAGCGACCGAAGCGAAGAAAGTCGATGACCTTCACTGCTGAAGCGACACGCCTCTGTAACTCTTCGTCGCTGATGTCTATCACGACATCGGAATTAACGTCTGCCCTAGTGCAACCACCGTGCACAATGAACGAATGGACTTCTTTGTGTCCTGGTATGCGCACGGTTTTCAATTTTTCTAGGGCAGCCTGCGTCGCTACTTCTACGGCGACTGTGTTTTTCTTTGTGTTGAAACTCACTTCGTTAATTCCTTTCGGAGTCACACTCGCTCGCCTGTGAATTCTGTGTACAGGCGGGCGGGAATATCCAAAGTAGCCTGCGAGCGCGTGAAGCTACAGCGCACACTTGGCAGATGGCGTTACTAGTAAAATATTGCACGATCTATAATCCCTGGCTGTTTACGGCTAGTTATGCTCCTTTTTGACTAGTATATTGACACGTGTGCTTGTTCATTGGGTGACGGCATTACACTGTCTAACAAATGCTATCGTTTACTGCAGGAGGCGCCTGCATGTATCGTCAGTAATGTGATGGATGGTTCTATCCGTTGTCTGTTGTCACCGAACCTTGTGTGATCTGATCGTATGTATGCGCGACGCGATTTTCGTGTGAAAATACGCGGGCACCAGCGATTACTGTGGAGCCTTCGATGGTATGGTATGGATAACTTTATTTAGGTCCTGAGGGATCAGTCTGGGACTGATGTGGGCCGCTCCCACGTCGGTACAGAGAGGCCGAGCCCCTCAGCCGTCACACGGGCCCTCTGGACAGCCCTGAGTAGGTCCACCAGCACTTCACTGTGCCTTCGATGACTAATTTATAAAAACCGATGCACTTGACATGCTGATGAGATTTTCGACGATGGCCGACTGTGTTCGCCGCTGTCGTTGTTCTTTGAGGGCAGAGGTTCGCCCAATAGAACGCTAGTTTCGTATTCCTAGGGGTGGGCAGCGCAATCAAGGACGTTAAAGAAAAACTGCTGGAGTGGAAACAAGGTACCGAAGGTAAAGCCACCCTGGAAGGGCAAAATATAACTATAAATAAACGATAAAAATGGCGAAGAAGCGCTTTTCGCACACTTTTCACGATTTAATCCTTTGTCTAATCATGCCTTACTTTACCAAACAGATACTTATCAACGTGTGTCTCTGTAATACTAGTTTTAGTGTGAAATCTGAATGTCCTGGCATATTGTATTTGGAAGAACATTAACAATATTCAGAAGTTATTATTTTCGTTGGGAACAACCAGGTTTTATTTTGTAATTACCCTAGCCAGAGTCTTAATCTTTAAGTGGAGATCGCCCAACCAGGCTCTACTTCAGATGAAGTAGGGGCAAGCATTGGCTTCACCTTTCCTAGTTAGAAGTTACGGGAGCTTCCACTCCAGCAGTTTTTATTTAACCTTCTTGAGCGGAACCGGTACGAAGGACAAAAGAAAGTGGACGACACGAGCGCAGACTAACCACTCATAAGTTGTTAGACTGCGCTCGTATCGTGTGCTTCCTTTCGTCCTTCGTCGGGGTTGCGCTGCCCAACTATAGCAATATGCTCATTCACCAACTCGCCCAGCTCTCTGTTTTAATTCAGCTAGTTTCGTCATTCAAAGTTTTACTGCCTCCTTCATCGCCGCCACTACATGACAGATCATGAAGGCCATGCTTTTGTCTTTTGCAAGCTCCGGAAGCAAATTCAGGAGCTGGACATATATCATAGCTGTCATATGGTCAGTGGGCCTCTTCAAGTTGTCCTGGACTGTACAGGACTGCCCGAGATGCGTCATATGCAACGCTTGTTGGCTGAAATCATCGCCTCGGGCAATCTAGGACTGTTATGGACGGATAACTGGCAAATGCCCAAGAACGCCCGTCTCAGTGACAGGAAATAACGAATCTTAAAGGGAGTGCTTTTGCGTCCTTCGTAGGACAGGAGCAATACATGAGGTTCTAGTGTGACCCCCAGCGACGGTTAAGTCCATAGAGAATCTCGAAGACCATCCTTCTTGGCGCCGGAAACGACTGCAACAGCCGAAAACACGTCATGGCAGTCATGACATTAAAGATACTGTACTGAAGGCACTGGGCAGTGGGCATGGTGCTGGTGTGCTGGTGCAAGAGAAGACGACGAGAAGTGCTTGCTTCCCCGTTACGATATAGCGCCGACCTGTTTACGCCTAGTGCTACAACCTATATCTAGTTACCCTTCTGCTAGGCGAACACCCCCATTGCATTTGGTGGAGGTGCTGGGTTTCTCTTCGACATCCTGGAACTCCGCAGCCGAACGCTACCACCAGCTGTTGCAATGGATGAACCGGGACCGTCCCAGGCTGCCGCTCCCGTGCCCCCCGCCATCGTCTGTTCTGGCGTCCTCCGGCAGCGCGATCCGGCTATATTTAGCGGCACAGATGACCACGACGTGGAAGACTGGCTCGCCGAATATGACCGTGTAAGCGCCTATAATAAGTGGGACGACCGCGCCAAGCTCACAAATGTCATCTTTTACTTGACTGACGTGGCAAACCTATGGTTCCGCAATCATGAAGCCGATTTTACCACCTGGTCGGCTTTCACGGCAACTTTGGCGGAGGTCTTCGGCCGTCCCGCCGTTCGCCGGCTTCGCGCTGAGCAGCGCTTGCGTGGTCGAGTTCAACGCCAGGAAGAGACCTTCACTAGTTATATTGAAGACGTGCTCTCGTTATGCAAGCGCGTCAACTCATCTATGGACGAAGCTGACAAGATTAAGCACGTCATGAAAGGCATCGATGACCAAGCCTTCCAGATGCTCGTCGCGAAGAGTCCGCGGACGATTGCCGAGGTCGTACAGCTCTGTCAGCACTACGACGAGCTGCGCAAGCAGCGTGCATCAACGCGCGCTGCTCAGCAGGACACCACGGATCTATCTCCGTTGGATTTCGGCCGCGACGCTGCCGATATCTCTGCCTTAATGCCGGAGATAAAGCAGTTCATCCGTCAGGAAGTGGCACGCCAACTCTCTCTGGCGAACAGCACACCCGAGCCGTCGACAACCTTGGCTCCCTCGCTTCGCCACGTCATTCAGACCCAAGTTGCCGCGGCGCTGCCATCTGCCCCTCCTCCGCAGCCTGCAGCTGGACCGCTCACTTACGCTGACGTTGTTGCCCGGCCTTACGCTCCTCCGGCTCCTGATGCCTACCGGGCCACTGGCACCTTCCATGTGCCGCCGCCACCTTCACGCCCGATGGTCGTCCCTTACTCGGCCGCTGGAGCCCCTGTCGTCAACCCGTGGCGTACATCTGACAACCGGCCAATATGCTATTTCTGCCATTTTCCGGGCCACGTAGCACGATTCTGCCGCCGTCGCAGCCCCCGTTTACCTGCCAGTGGGGGCGCCTCAAGCTACAGGCCTGCTCGACTTCCGCGTCAGGACCCATCTAGCCTTCCTCCGGACTCATCTTACAGTCGCCTCCCTTTCGATGCACGCCGGTCACCTTCCCCACGTCGCCGATCCATTTCCCCGATGGTTCGCCGACCCAGCCCGGCCCGTGAGGAAAACTAACAGTCGCAGTTCCAGAGGCAAGAACTGCGTTTACGTCGAACATTTCAAGGCCTCATTCTAACCCGGTGAACGAAATTGAACTGTCCGTAGACGGCGTCACCGTACACGCACTTATCGACACCGGAGCCGCCGTTTCTATTATTAGTGAGAAGCTTTGCCGCAATTTGAACAAAGTGACCATTCCCCTTACCTCTCTTTCTCTGCGTACGGCAACCTCGCATCGCATTCAGCCTTCAGCGTCGTGCACAGCCCGGGTTGTCATTCAAAGCGTTATGTATGTTATAGAATTTGTCGTCCTACCTCGTTCCTCACACGACGTTATTCTTGGATGGAATTTCTTATCTGTCAATCAAGCTCTTATCGACTGCGCTCGTGCCGAACTTACGTTATCCGTGCCGTGCTGCGACCATGACGACCATTCTTCTCCTAAAGTTGTTGCCGCCTCTGACATCGATATCGCACCTTTCTCCGCCGCTCTGGTTCCTGTGTCATGTAACTCTGCTGCGAACTCATCTGTTCTGTTTACACCGTCGGCCACTTGTGCGCGCCGCCGGAACTTTCTAGTTCCGTTTGCTGTCGTCACTTTTTGCGACGGTTCTGCTGCCCTTTACGTGTGCAATCCGTCCGCCTGCCCATCATCCCTACTCCGCGGCGAGTGCCTGGGTACCGCTGAAGCTTTCGATAGCGTTCTCCCGGCCACCATGTTTGGCGACACGGCATCACTTCCGATTTGTTCCGTCACTAATCCTGCCGCGACTGATGCCCCTGTAGACGTCTTCGCTCGCGCCGTCGACGCAGAACTCACACCTGCGCAGCAAACAGAAACCATCAAACTCCTCCAACGTTTTCGTTCCTCATTTGACATTGACCAACCATCCTTGGGTCGAGCGTCCGCAGTCGTTCACCGTATCGACACCGGTCAGCAAACACCATTGCGCCAGCGTCCCTATCGTGTGTCGGCTGCTGAACGCCGTATCATCGACCAGCACGTTGACGACATGCTGGAGCGTGGCATCATCCAGCCCTCTAACAGTCCCTGGGCATCTCCGGTTGTCCTCGTTAAAAAAAAAGATGGCTCCATTCGGTTCTGCGTCGACTATCGCCGCCTTAACCGAATAACGCGCAAAGATGTCTATCCTCTGCCGCGCATCGACGATGCTTTGGACTGTCTGCAGGGAGCGGAATTCTTTTCGTCGCTCGATTTGCGCTCCGGGTACTGGCAAGTGCCAATGGCAGAGGCCGATCGTCAAAAGACAGCCTTCGTAACGCCTGATGGGCTATATGAATTCACTGTCATGCCGTTCGGCCTCTGCAACGCGCCTGCCACTTTCGAGCGAATGATGGACACCATTCTTCGAGGGCTGAAGTGGAAAACGTGCCTCTGTTATTTAGATGATATTGTGGTTTTTTCCACCGACTTTGGGTCGCACCTCAACCGCCTCGAGCAGGTACTTGCGTGCCTCTCCACTGCAGGACTGCAACTAAATTTGAAGAAATGCCACTTCGGCGCTCGTACACTTACTATTCTCGGCCATGTAGTTTCAAAAGACGGTATCCTTCCGGACCCCACAAAACTTAGCGCCGTATCCGAGTTCCCTAAACCAACCACCATGAAAGAGCTTCGCAGCTTCATCGGCCTGTGCTCCTATTTCCGACGCTTTGTCCGTAACTTTGCCTCTGTCATTGCCCCCTTGACGCAGCTTCTCACCGGCCGTTCTGACCTATCAGCCTGGTCCTCGGCGTGCGACGACGCATTCCAAGAACTACGACGCGTTCTCACCTCGCCTCCAGTACTGCGACACTTCGATCCCTCTGCTCCAACTGAGATCCATACGGACGCTAGTGGTGTCGGGCTCGGCGCTGTTCTTGCACAACGCAAGGATGGCTTCGAAGAGTACGTCGTCGCGTATGCCAGCCGCACCCTTACCAAAGCCGAGGCGAACTACTCAGTTACTGAGAAGGAATGTCTGGCCATCATTTGGGCTATCGGCAAATTTCGTCCTTATGTGTACGGGCGTCCATTTGACATCGTGACCGACCATCATGCCCTATGCTGGTTATCTTCACTAAAAGATCCAACTGGTCGGCTTGCCCGTTGGGCATTGCGCCTACAAGAATACGACATCCGCGTTGTTTATCGCTCAGGCCGAAAGCATTCAGACGCAGACGCTCTATCCCGGTCACCCCTGCCCTCTGGCCCTGTCCACTCGTCTATTTCTACCTGCGGTGCCTTCGCCCTCAACATTTCCGACATGCCATCAGAGCAGCGCAAGGACCCGTGGATCTCTTCGCTTATTGACTTCCTGTCCAGCCAGTCGCCAGCACCGATCTCTCGGACGCTTCGTCGCCAAGCCACGCACTTCATCATTCGGGATAACCTGCTGTACCGCCGCAACTACAATTCCAGCGGCCGTAAGTGGTTGCTTGTTATACCCCGACACCTCCGCTCCGACATCTGCGCCACGTTCCACGACGACCCACAATGCGGCCACGCTGGTGTATTAAAGACATACTCTCGCCTGCAGCTTCGGTACTACTGGCGCGGTATGTACCGCTTCGTTCGCCAGTATGTCCGGTCATGCCACATATGCCAACGACGCAAGACGCCACCTCAACATGCCACCGGCCCCTTGCAACCTTTACCATGCCCCGCGCGCGCGTTCGACCGCGTCGGCATTGACCTATACGGTCCGCTTCCCAACACTCCAAGCGGCAACCGCTGGGTTATTGTTGCTATCGACCACCTCACGCGGTACGCTGAAACTTCAGCCCTAGCATCTGCCACAGCAAAAGACGTTGCCAGTTTTATCCTTCAAAATCTGATTTTACGCCATGGAGCACCTCGAGAATTACTGAGCGACCGCGGTCGCGTTTTCCTCTCTGACGTCCTTTCAGCATTGCTAAAGGAGTGTCGCATCATTCACCGCACTACCACAGCATATCATCCTCAAACTAATGGGATGACCGAACGTTTCAACCGCACCCTTGGTGACATGATGGCCATGTATGCTTCATCTGACCACTCGAATTGGGATCGCATTCTACCTTTCGTCACCTACGCTTACAATACCGCCACGCAAAGCACCACTGGGTTCTCCCCTTTCTTTCTCCTTTACGGCCACGAACCTTCATGCACTATGGACACGATTCTACCTTACCGGCCAGATGCTTCGGAGTGTACGACTGTTTCTAGAGCGGCTGCTTACGCCGAAGAATGTCGCCAGCTCGCTCGTTCGTTCACATCCCAGGACCAGTGGCGCCAAAAGCTTCGCCACGATTCATCCACTACGGCTCCGTGCTTTGCGCCTGGCTCGCTGGTCTGGTTGTGGGTGCCCTCTACTCCTCCAGGCCTTTCCTCCAAGCTGCTCTCCAAGTACCACGGTCCTTATCGGGTACTGAAACAAACATCCGCGGTCAACTACCTCATCGAGCCACTGGAAACGCCTTCCGACCAGCGTCGTCGGGGCCAGGAAATTGTCCACGTCTCCCGGCTCAAGCAGTGCCATGACCCCCCTGTGTTCTCCTGTCCTTAAGTCGCCAGGATGGCTACTCTTTCGGTGGGGAGTGATTGTACTGAAGGCACTGGGCAGTGGGCATGGTGCTGGTGTGCTGGTGCAAGAGAAGACGACGAGAAGTGCTTGCTTCCCCGTTACGATATAGCGCCGACCTGTTTACGCCTAGTGCTACAACCTATATCTAGTTACCCTCCTGCTAGGCGAACACCCCCATTGCAATACCAATGTCCGTGTGACTATGCAAGTGCGTACCAAGGAGAGTAGAACGAGTGTAAAGTCATACAGCTCGCATGTGAACGTTTAAAGTGAAGTCACAGTGGTGCAAGGACAGGCGACACCGCTTCGGCTACGAGAACGCACGTAAGCTTGCGGCAGAAATTATCACAGAGCGTCAGCTGGTCGTTATGGTAAATTATGATATAAAACAATATGTGATAACATTTGTTTCGCTCTGGTATTTTTGTTTGCCATCAGTGCAGGAGAAAACTACAGGTTTTCTTTCGCCTCTTTCTTCGTCATCTTTTTGTCGAAAATTTGCACTTCTTCGTTTGACGCACCGTGGCTAGATGTTTTTTGGCTACCAACTAAAGCTTTTGCCGCGGTTGGCTACTTTCTTGGTTGCTCTTCAGAATTTTTCGGCTACTTTTTCTCCAGAACACGTGGCAACCTTGTCGGGCCTGACGAGCGCTCGTGGCTTCCGACATGGCGGCGACGTCGCGTGCAGATACCCTTCGGAAACGGCGAATCTCGACGGGTTCCGATAAGTCCGCGTCAGAATTTTTTGACGGTGGTAGCAGCGCAGACTCGGCCTTTGCTTCGAGTTGTTCATGAATTTGACTTCGCCCCACCATCTGCTAGCCGCCTGGTTAGCTCAGATGGTAGAGCGGCTGTCCCGGTTAGGTGGTGGTCCCGGGTTGAAGTCCCGGACCAGGACGAATCTTTCTTCAACTGTGAGGCTTTTCTTTCGACGAACCCGTATGGGTTTCCTTTGCAGCAATTGCTACGAGTGGGTGGACGTCTCATTGTCCCTTTGTTAATTACTTCTCTCCACCTTGCATGCTTCCGCAGAACTATTACGCCAGCATCGATGTTTTCAGGGAGGTTTCTCGTTTTCGCAAAGATTTTTTATTAAATAATGTTTTTAAAAAGATTTTTAAAAATATTCGCTTCAATATAATACCATAAGAAGGCACATTCCTTCTACAAATTTATACCATATTCTTATGTCAAGCGCTTCCTGTAGCAGTAAAAAGGATCGTTTACTAGGCTACCCAAAAACTGCATATTTTCCCATGTAAAGGAAACTGTTAAAGCATGGCACAGTTCACCAGAAAGGCGAACCTTTGATATCTATAGCAGGGTATTAGACCACTAAACGAAGTGAGGTTCCTAGTTTTATCGGTCGTGCAAAGTGCGGTGATGATTCGCTTGTTCATTAGCCAGTACAGCCTCACGCACGCACAGGCAAATATGAACAGGTCACATTCGATTACTACAAACACTCGCTTTCACTACGCTGGCATGATGGAGAGCGCGAACGGAGGGCAGCGAACGCTTCTGCTGCCTCTCCTTTCAAGTTGACGCGAACTATAGGCGTGCGCGAAGACAGCGCGCATGCAGCCGCCGTCCATCCCAGCTCGCCCGTAGTGTTTGCGCCCGCGCCGCACTACCACCAAGGTACGGTACGCGGACCACGTGTGTTCTCAGCCGAGCGCACAGCCATGCGCAGCAATGAGCGGGCTAGAGGAGGATGTGTGTGCACCTGTGAGCACACCTCAGCACGTGACCCCAAGATTCGGCGCGCATCAAGCCGCCATCTTCCTCGGATGACCTTCGCAATGCTTTCCCTCACACCTCGGCATAAGGCGCGCTGGGTGCCATAGGATCTTATCGCACTTGGACTTCATATAGAACTTAACGGTTACGGCGACAACGGCGAAAATTTGTTTAGGGTGTTCACAAGTTTGCTATTGCAATGAGACTTCACTAGCCATCGCAGCCTAGTGGCCGTGGCGTTGCGCTGCTGAAGTTGAGGTTGTGGGTTCGATCCCAGCTGCGGTGGCTAAATTTTGACGTGGACAAAATGCAAAAACGCTCGTGTAATTGCATTTAGGCGAATGCTTCGCAAATTATTCCCCCTAGTCCCCCTCGTAATTCTATGGTGGTTCCGGCACGTAAAACCCCAGAACTTAATCTCGAAATTATGTTTTGGACAGCCATTGTACAAATCTCCTTTGTGAGGATATCTTTAAGATTGTTGTCTTTACCAATTTAAGCACTGTGCTTCTGCTATCGAATTGTGCCGACCTACGAATTTCTTCCTTTAGAGTTAAGGACAATGTTCAGCAGAATAACGTTTACTTTCCCCATTATTCATAACGAAGTTCAAGTTGACGCGTCTGATTTCTTCCAGCTTTCAAAACGTGGGAGCTTCAGGCACCGGCAAAAGATGTATATCGCACTACCCACTGGCACCGAATGATGCTCTTACATACATTTTCTTCCAAGAGTAGTGAGGAAACGGAACATGCTTCACGATTCTTATTTTTACGCGCTCCTTAACAATTTAAACGGATTTGTGTATTGCAGTAAAGCAGTGCTTTAACTTATCTATTCTTCTTACGCGGAGCAGTGCTTGCACCGATTATCTTGTACTTTGTTTTTTTGTGTCAACTGTGGGATATGTAAAACGACATCACTGCAACCTTTTTTTAGTCCCGAAAAGATGCACGTGAAATCATTGTCATTTGTCATTAGCTGTATTTCCAAGCCTGTAATGGCCCTCTATTGGACTGACAGTATAAACAAACAATCAAGAAAAATACCCATTCTGGGCGGGGACTAATGAAATAAGTAAATTGCTGCTACGGAAATAAATGCTGGCGATTACACCAAGGCGGCTCCTAATTTTATTTATTTATTTATTTATTTATTTATTTTGAAATGGGGTTTATTGCAGCTCGTCGGGGGATCGCAGGTAGCTCTAGTTCACGAGTCCTAGCGCTTCGCATCAACAGCCCGAGCTCGTGTCTCGCGCCGCAGCGGTGGCAGTCCGCACAGTGCCACATGCGTATTGCCCACTACAACTACAGTGCCACAGGCATATTACCCACTACAACTTCCCCCGCGGCGAAGAGGAGCCATCCTGGCGACCTAAGGCGACGATACGATAAAGGGGTCGTGGTACGGCTTCAGGCGGCTGACGTGAACGGTCTCGCGGCCACGGCGGCGTTTGTCCGAAGATGGCGTCACCGGTTCGACCACATAATTCACAGGCGAAGTACACGCGACGATCCGGTACGGACCTTGATATTTCGGAGCAAGCTTTGGGCTAAGGCCTGGAGCTTGAAAGGGCAGCCGAAGCCAGACGTGAGAGTCCACGGCGAAGGACTGTGTGGGCTGATCGTTGTCGTGGCGATCTTTGTGGATTCCTTGGGTATCCGACGTGAACGAGCGAGCCAGTTGGCGGCACTCTTCAGCATGGCGAGCAACTTCGGAAAGAGGGGTGAATTCAGAGGCATCCGGGTGATATGGTAGTACGGTGTCGAGGGTAGTGGATGGTTCACGCCCATAAAGAAGGAAAAATGGTGAGAAGCCTGTGGTAGCCTGAACGGCGGTATTGTATGCGTACGTCACAAAAGGGAGGACATCGTCCCAATTGGAATGATCAGACGCAACATACATGGTGAGCATGTCCCCAAGAGTGCGGTTGAATCGTTCCGTTAGACCGTTAGTTTGTGGGTGATACGCCGTAGTGGTGCGGTGAATAGTGCGGCACGCGGCGAGTAGCTCATTAATAACTTCGGAGAAGAAGACACGGCCTCGGTCACTGAGCAGTTCTCGCGGTGCGCCGTGCCGTAAGACGAAATGCCGTAAGATGAATGCGGCCACGTCGCGAGCAGCAGCCGAAGCAAGTGCAGCAGTTTCAGCATATCTGGTCAGGTGGTCTACGGCGAAATTATCCAACGATTTCCGTTAGCACTGCATGGAAGAGGCCCATAAAGGTCGATGCCAACCCGATCAAAAGGGCGTGCAGGACATGGTAAAGGTTGCAGAGGGCCTGTCGCATGAGAAGATGTCTTCCGTCGCTGACAAGCTGCACATGATCGAATGTATTTGCGGACATAAGAATACATGCCGCGGAGCCGCTCGTAGGTTTTCAGGACGCCAGCATGAGCTTGTTGTGGGTCTGCATGGAAATACGTGCATATGTCGGAACGCAAATGGCGAGGGATGACTAGCAGCCATTTGCGACCGTTTGGCTGATAGTTTCGGCGGTACAAGATGGCGTCCCGTAGCACGAAGTGGGTGGCTTGGCGACGAAGGGCTCGAGGGCATGTAGACGTTGAAGAACTGCTAAGAATGTCAATGAGAGAGACAATCCACGGATCTTTTCTCTGTTCAGACGGCATGTCAGTAACAGCAAGCGTAGCAACCGGGCACTGTACGGATGAAAGTGGCGTTTCGTCGGATCGCATGGGCGAACGGGAGAGCGCATCTGCATCAGAATGTTGGCGCCCGGATCGATAAATGACGCGAATGTCAAATTCTTGGAGCCGAAGAGCCCAACGTCCGAGACGCCCCGACGGGTCTTTCAGTGACGCAAGCCAGCACAGCGCGTGGTGGTCTGTCACAACGTCGAACGGACGGCCATACAAGTAAGGGCGAAATTTGTTTAAGGCCCAAACTGTAGCCAAACATTCTTTTTCCGTGACAGAATAATTGGTTTCTGCCTTCGTGAGGGCACGACTCGCATATGCAACCACATATTCTGGAAAGCCAGGCTTCCGTTGTGCAAGGACGGCTCCAAGACCAACACCGCTGGCGTCGGTATGAACTTCAGTCGGTGCACTCGGGTCGTAGTGGCGTAGAACAGGCGGTGAGGTAAGCCGACGACGCAGAGTGGTGAAGGCTTGGTCACATGCCGGAGTCCAGTCGCGAAGGTCACCAGGGCCAGCCAGGAGCTTCGTCAGGGGAGCGATGATGCAGGCAAAATTGCGCACAAAGCGTCGAAAATAAGAGCACAGACCGACAAAACTTCGAAGCTCTTTCACTGTAGTTGGCCGCGGAAATTCTGCGACAGCACGAAGTTTGTCAGGGTCGGGAAGGACGCCGTCTTTGGACACGACATGGCCAAGTATGGTAAGCTGGCGGGCTCCGAAGCGGCACTTTTTCAAGTTAAGTTGAAGGCCGGCGGTGGTAAGGCAAGTAAGGACTTCGCGTAGACGAGAGAGGTGAGTGGTGAAATCAGGGGAGAAAACTACCACGTCGTCTAAATAACACAAGCAGGTCTTCCATTTGAGGCCTCGTAGAATATTGTCCATCATCCTTTCGAAAGTCGCGGGTGCATTGCAGAGACCGAATGGCATTACTGTAAACTCATACAGGCCATCAGGCGTAATGAAAGCTGTCTTCGAGCGGTCGGATTCATCCACTGGCACTTGCCAATAGCCCGATCGCAAGTCCAAAGAAGAAAAGAATTCGGCACCATGAAGACAATCCAGGGCGTCATCTATGCGTGGTAGAGGATAGACATCTTTTCGTGTAATCTTGTTGAGGCGACGATAGTCCACACAGAAACGAATCGAGCCATCTTTTTTCTTAATGAGTACTACAGGAGACGACCAAGGGCTGCAGGATGGCTTGATAACACCACGTTCAAGCATGTCTTCAACTTGCTCGGCAATGACACGACGCTCGGTGATATGACACGCGGTACGGACGCTGGCGTAATGGTGCGTGATGTCCCGTGTCAATGTGGTGAGAGACGGTACTTGTACGGCCTAATGATGCTTGGTTGCAGTCAAAAGAGACATGAAAAGAATTTAAAAGAGTAATAAGCCGCTCACGTTGCGTCGGCTCGAGGTCATCGGCAATAGAGCGACAAAAAACATCCGGTGGGACTCGGTTAGATGACACATGGGGCGTCAGTGCTGTTACGTTGGCAGTATCGACGTCGTCGGCCATGGGGAAATGCACAATAGCGTCAGCGTCCACAGACTCGATGGTACCAATAGTCTCGCCACAGTGCAAAGCCAAAGTGTACGAATTTGGGTTAGAAATCAGTATTTCTGCAGCCCCATGGTGAACCGTGAGGAGGGCGAAAGGCAACAATATAGGCTGGCGGCGAATGAAGACGGCAGCGGGTGAAAACATGACCGTCGCTTCGGCAAGCGATGCGCATGAAAAAGGGACAAATACCGCGCTGTGAGGGGGAAGGTCAGTATCTGAAGCTACACAGATCCCGGTAACATCATGAACTTGAAAGTCGTGAGATGGCAAATCGCACAGAACGGAGAACTGAACCTCAGCACGTGCACAGTCAATGACGGCGTGATGGCGCGACAGAAAATCCCAACCGAGAATCACATCGTGGGAGCAACAAGTTAGCACAAAGAAATCAATCGAATACAAAATGTCTCGAATCAGCACCCTGGCAGTGCACATAGCGACTGGCTGAACTTGTTGTGCACTGGCTGTTCTAAGCAATAGTACTGAAGGCATCATGGTCACTTTCCGTAATTGACGGCAAAGTTTCTCACTAATCACGGATACAGCAGCACCTGTATCGACGAGCGCAAGACATTTGATGCCATCAACAGACACTTCAATAACGTTAGCGGGGGAAAAACGAGGACTTGGATGTTCCGACGATGACGCAGTTCGTGCCTCAGGAACTACGGAAATCAGTTTTCCGCCTCAGTAGTAATGGCACTGGGCCTACGACGCATGGGTGAGAGTGAGCGCCGACGAGGTGAAGGCGAGCGACGAGTATTGTAGAACTGTGACTGCGGTGCTGGTATGTCATCAGCAGCGTAGACTTCCGGTGGTGGTCGCTGAGGCACACGGAATGGTCGGAAGCCGGAGCTGGGTGGTCGCGCGGTGCCCACGAAGGCCGGCAAGCGCCGGCGGCAGAAGCGCGCTACATGTCCCGGTGTACCACAGGCAAAGCATATTGGGCGGTTGTCAGGAGTGCGCCAAGGATTTGTGCCTTGCTGCTGTGCGCTGAAAAAGGGAGCCACCTGCTGGCGAGGCGAAGGCGGATGAGAGAACACCGGCTGGAGAGGCGCTGAAGGCGGAGGAGAGAATCCCGGCAGACGAGGCGCCCGTGCAGCGGCTTCAGCATACGTCAGAGGCCGGGAGCCGGCTGACACGGAGGTGGAAGAGCTTCGGTCACTTGCTCTTGAATTATCTGTCGGATCGCTGGAGCCAAATATTGAGAAGGCTTCTCCGTGGTCGGCAAAATCAAGAGCTGTCGCGCGACCTCCTCGCGCACAAATTCTTTTATTTGCGTCAGCAAAGTTGTGTGGTTGTCGCCAATAACCAATGCTGCTAACGAGTCTTCCGTAGGCGGTGGGCGCCGAGCTAAGATGCGTTGTTTCCGTAGCTCGTCAAAACTTTGGCACAAATTGATAACTTCGGCCACGGTACGCGGATCCTTCGCTAACAACATTTGAAATGCGTCCTCATCAATGCCTTTCATAATGTGTTTTATCTTGTCCTGTTCCGCCATTGACGGATTCACGCGCTTACACAGGTCAATGACACTCTTCGATGTAACTTGTGAACGTTTCACCGTGATGTTGCGCGCGCCCCCGTAAGCGTTGTTCTGCGCGAAGCTTGCGGACAGCGGGGCGCCCGAACACTTCTGTGAAACTTGTCTTGAATCTGCTCCACGTTGTGAAATCGTGTTCGTGGTTTCGGAACCAGAGGTTCGCGACGCCGGTTAAGTAAAACAGCACGTTGTGCAACTTGGTGACGTCGTCCCACTTGTTATGCTGGCTCACCCTTTCGTAAGATGACAACCAATCCTCCACGTCATGATCATCGGTGCCGCTAAAGATGGCAGGATCACGCTGGCGCAATGCACCGGAAACGATGACCGTCGGAGGCTGTGGTGCATCTTCCTGGGTGGTTTCGTCAGGCATGGTCGCAGCAGTCAGTAGCGTCCGGCTTCGGAGTTCCAGTTTTCCAGGTTACCCCGCACCTCCACCAAATGAAATGGGGTTTATTGCAGCTCGTCGGGGGATCGCAGGTAGCTCTAGTTCACGAGTCCTAGCGCTTCGCATCAACAGCCCGAGCTCGTGTCTCGCGCCGCAGCGGTGGCAGTCCGCACAGTGCCACATGCATATTGCCCACTACAACTACAGTGCCACAGGCATATTACCCACTACAATTTATTTATTTATGTATTTATTTATTTATTTATTTATTTACTAATACTGCATTTTACACGACAAGATAACACAGGATCAGGGAATCGGCTTCATGAATTAACTTGAACACAAGCAATACAGTATCAAAAAAATGTAATCACAAAAAACAAGAATCAATGTCACAGGTCGGAGAGCAGACTGAAGTAACGAAACACACGGTTAATTCGGTGACAAATTCGTCCTTAGTCTGTTCACGCGATGAGGCATCAAGGTCATTTCGAATCTGGCTGGTGTGGTGGAGGAAAGGAGAATTTATAGCCCAGTGAAGAATAATAGTTAAGGAATTGCTACACCTATTTGGTAGGGGATAGGGGTCAGTGAAAGTGATATGTGCTTTGGAGAGCGTTATTCCATGAACAATTCTGTGCAATGTAACTATACGGTGAGAGGTGCGTCTATGGGCAAGCGATACAAGAAATAACGAACTAGCTTGCAATGATGGGGAAAAATAACGATCATACTGTTTGCCAATAAATCTGATAGATTTATTTTGAATTTTCTGACGCTAAATTTTAACATTAGAATCGAGCGGTCATCAAGCGAGTGAGGTGATAATCGCCGCATGTTATTAGGGATTTATAAGCGGTTACATAGTTTTTTGGCACTCCGCAGGTTCGTTTTTCGATAGCCAAATTTTTGCAGCGCCTTTTTGTTAATTTGATCAATCTTGCTGTGCCATTTTAGATCGGCTGTGAATGTGACCCCAAGGTTTCTGAATTCACTCGTCAACAGACGCCAGTTGGGACGATTCATTAAAGTAAGTACGTAAACGGTAGTCGTTGTTATTTGTAAAAATCACTGAAACACTTTTTTAAAGCTTACATTTGCCATTGCTCGCTTGATGCACGAGACCGAGAAATGTTTTTTCTGTAATTTGTCTTGTGTATTGTATTTCAGCAGAGAAAACAGTGATCAGCATTATACTTACTTTAAGAACATGGTCGCAGTAACTTGAACGATGTCATTCATAAAGGCAATAAGGAGCAGAGAAGGCAGGACCGAACCCTGTGGCAGACCAGACGTAACAGTTAACCGCATTTTTTAAGTGCTACGAACTGCGTGATGCGTTTTCTCGAGCTGCGATTGCGGAGAAAAAAACGAGACCGTTCGCGGAGTGCCAGTGCTCGACGGGTTTGCCAGTTCCGCATTTTCTATTCTCGCGTTATCTCCACGCCCCCTCTCCTGCTCATCCGTAGTTTTCACTCGCGAGCAACGAGCGCCCAGAGTCGCGGCGCGGAGGAAAGTGACCGAAGAAAGAGCGCTGGAAAACCTTCTCTCCGGACCGGTCCGTTCTGAAGGGTCGCGCAACGCTCGCAACGGGAAGTCGCCAGCTGAGCAGGCGTCGCCTCTCGCTGTGCCATCGCCTCGACGGCCGGCTCATAAGCGCTGCGAACGCCCTATCGCCTCGGCTTGCGATTCATCCGCCATGGCGCAGGCAGATAGGATCGGATAAGCGACCGGAGAACAGTGCTGCTCCCCTCGGCTTTATCGCTACCAGCAGGCCGACGATAGAAGCCGGCTCCCGCTCGGCGAGCGATGCGTGCTCGTGGCACGTGAGCGTGCGAGACTGGCGGCGCGGCTGATCGCGGCGCGTCTCTCTGTCGTCATCGCCAGCTGTTCGCGGGGTGAGGCGACGCGCTTTCCGCTAGGGCGTCGCGCGCGCGTAGTCAGCGTAGTCGGGGCGAGCGCCACAGCAGCCAGGCACCCTCGCACGCGGGCCCGCGTCACGTGCGGGCATCAGTCTGTGATGACGGTGTCGTTCTCCTGCGAGCGGGCTAGATGACGACGATGGACCCACCGTCCCCTCCCAAGGATCCCGTGCGGCTGGGTCCCGTCCTGGAGGAAAGCGTCGCCTGCTGCTCTTCGGCATCGGTGGTGCTGGCGCCTCCGTGCGATGCCGAGAGCCGCCACCTGAGCTGGCGCGAGCGATGGGTGCCCTTCTTCCGGGGCCTGGGCCTCGAGTCCGTGCTCTTTCTCTACACCGTCACGTTCGCCATGCGCTTCGTGGTCACCCAGCAGCTCTTCATGGCCAAGGCGTGCCTGTCGGCCTACCCCGACGACGTGTGCGCCACGCTGAGCCAGCAGAACGCCACCGTGCGCGACGCGGTCACCCGCAACGCGAACGTGCACAACCTGCTGCTGGTGCTCGCCGAGTTCGTGCCCGCCGCGGTGGTGTCCGTGTTCCTCAGCTCGTGGTGCGACAAGCACGGCAACCGCATCCCCTTGCTGCTGAACCTGTGCGGCGCGTTCGCGCTGGACGCCGGCACCATAGTCACCGTGCTGGTCTTTTCGGCGCCCATGTACGTGAACGTCGTCCTCGGGCTGGTGTGCGGCATGACCGGCGGCCTGGTCTGCATGACGGCCATCGTCGAGAGCAACGCGTCGCGCTCCTCGCGCGAGGACATGCGTGCCGTCAAGTTCCTCGTCGTCATGAGCGCCCTGCTGGTCGGCGTCCAGTTGGGACAGCTCATCTCGGGCGAACTGTTCAGCGCGGGCGGGTACCTGCCCGTGTACTGCGTCTCCCTCGGCATAGTACTGAGCAGCATACTGCTGGTGCTGGTGTTCAACGCCGGCACCTCGTCGTCGACGTCGCGCCTGCGCGACATGCTCAAGGACTTGCGGATGCACAACTTCAAAGAGGGTTTCGACGCGGCCTTCGGCTGGAGACCGCACGGACTCAGGCACCGGCTCGTGCTGCTCGCCCTCTCCCTCGGCGTCATACTCTTCAACGCTGAAAGTCAGTACCTCCCCTTCTCTCTCTCTCTCCCGTGGAACCTTCACGTAGCAGTCTGCACACTGTAGTATGGTTCTTACGAATAGGCTGCTGCCGATCGTGACCAGCCGCAGTGGCAATTGGCAGCTGTGGCAGCTGTGCTGGTAAAGCTCCAGGTCACGGGTCCGATCCAGACCGTGGCGGCCGAATTTCAATGTGGGCGATGCGCAAACGCGTTCGTGTACCGTTCATTGGGTGCACGTTCGCATACATGCAATACATACATGCCCCGCGTACCGCGACGAGAGACAATTTTTTGAGCACCAAATGGACATGATTTGCCACGAACCGTTAACGTTACCGAGCATCTTAGGTCCAATGCCCGGCCCTTCAAAACAGCGACGGGTTTCGGATTTATTGTTCAATTACCTGACAGAAATTGGTCAAATAGGAAAGCTTTAAAAATTGCATCCTTCCTATACAAAAGCTTAAATTTACCCGCCATGTCACCTGTAATTATTAGTATCAGGTCCACTCGGACATTTCATATTTACTTTTATCCTTTTTTTTCTCCAACTCTTTTCTGGAATCTTTTAATCCCATTCCCCATCCCTATACAGAGTAGCATGCCAGCAGTTATATACGCGCCGGCAAAATTCTCTGTTTTTCCAATAAAGAGCCCTCTCTCTCTCATGCAATACGCAGAAACGCTTTTCTGAGACAACCACTGGGCCGCTTTTAATGAAGTTTATTGCATTTGAGAAGAAAAATGTAATTCTAGTTACTGTTGCAAGCGAAATTCTGATTTAGGTACTGGATTGTTTACAAGAATTTTTTTGAAAATCGGTAACTTAGAAAAATATAGAAGCAAGAAGTTTAGAAATTCTCAGGTCTGCACCGAGGACAGATAACGCAGTTATGTATAATGCATCTGTTAGAGCCTCGAAAGCGGACATATTTGATGCACCAATTTATATTTTTCGTGAGTTTGTTACACTGTTTACGAAGGTCTTGCAAAAGTCCGAATTGCATACTAATGATACGCTTGAGACCCATGTTTAATACATCAACTTTTTCCGATTTAGATGTACTATGAGATGCAGTTTGGAGAATTATGATATCACGTTTCATTGCTGAGTTAAAGCTGTAAACACGATAGTTTCGTTTTCAGAGAATTTGCGATTTTCATCAATTTTTATTAAATAATTGACATAAAGTCATATTTGGCTACTAACGCTCTCTAGATTTTAAGTTTTTCTTTAAACGCAATAAACGTCATCAGATTTGGTGAAGTGGTCGCCGATAAAAGCAATTTCTCATCTCCCATGTATTTAGATAGGAACGACGAGCCTCGGAGATAAAGCTTCTTCTAATCGTTCTTCCCTGCAACCATTGCACCAGGTTTGATGAGGTTTGTTGCCTTCACAAGAAAAACTTAGTCTAGTGACTGTTGGTAGTGAAATTTCGATCTAGGCCGTCAATTTCTGAAAGTCGCAAATTTTTCGAGGTCGAAACTATCAAGTTTACAGCTTTGTATAAAGCGATATCACTATTTTGTAAATAGTACCTAATAGTACATCTAAAGCGGCAAACATTTATGTATTTACATGGCCTTCACGTAGACCACTAATGTGTGAGTAGAACTTTTGGAAAATCCTTGTAAACCTTGAAAAATCACATAAGATGTAAATTGTACATCAAATTTGTCCCCTTAGGATGCTCTAACGGATGCAGTGTACAATAGTGCGATATCTGTTCTTGGTGCAGAGCTATGAATTCGTAAACTTCTTGCTTCTATTTTTTCTAACTTACCAATTTTTCAAAAATTTAAGGGAATTGAAGTCCTAAATCAAAATTCCGCTTCAAACAGTCTCTAGAATTTAAGTTTTTCTTTCAAGCGCAACTAAGTTAATCAAAATCGTTCAAGTGGTTATCTCATAAAATTGTTTCTGCATTTTACATGTATTTGAACAGGCGGCATCGGAGTTGGGCCCGTGCCAAAGCTTCCTCTTTGCAATCCCAGTCGGTCGGAATCAGCCCGGAGACCGCCACTGCAGTGTGCCCCATACCCACATCGGGGTTTTTAGCACATGAAACCCCAGAGTTTAATGAAATGTATTTTTATCTTTCTTTTTTTTTACCAATCATGTCAGCGAATAGGCGACTACAAGTTTAGAGCCGTGGTTCTGTTTACAAAAAGCCGGTGTGAAACGAAACACATGCCCGGATAAGCTGGCATGAGCAACGAGCTTCACATTTCTATCCTGCAAATACTGGACCGGTGCTTTCGCCGCTCAGTTAAGACGAAAAAGGAGGAATATGGCTCGCGAAGTTTGACGTGGGGCTTCTTCACAGGTGGCAGAGGCGGGGTGTGTGTCTACTGGATTGGATTGAATTGGAGCAAACTTTATTTGTGCCTGCAGTCTACTCCTGGAAACGATGGCGCAGCAGACGACGCTCGCTCTGGAAAAGCACACTGTGCGCGGGCGCGGCCGCAGGAACACAGATGAAGTCGCTTCGCGCCCTCATAACCCGCTGATATGCCACGCGGTCTACGTGTAGTTTACGGTATGCGGTTAGCAGTCTCAGTCAAAGGTGCATGCATTTAATGCGGCCCACACTTTCTCGTTTAGCAGCGAAATTGCTGCAGCCGTAAAGAGTGTGGACACGTATGTTCGGTCCACTTGCAACCTTACACGTCGTGATCGCGCAGCTGAGAGAAGAAACAGAGAAAATTATGGGACAGATGCCACGAGCTTGGTTATCCGCGCTAAAAAGGAGGCCTAATTATTAAAGCAAACCTCTAGCAATGCCAAATCACGAGTCGAAGCGAGAGAAGAGAAAATTTCAGTGAGCCACAGCCTGAATAAAGCCCTTGGCGAAACATTTTCTTGGAGACCACTACTAAGTCTTTTCCGAAATGGCACAAATCCGGACCGCTTGGCGTTACTACCTCATCATGGAATAGAAATTTGGTGTTAACGTTTTTTTTCCATCGTTTTTCGTCGTTTTATTGTCGATATCTATCCATAATCGTCTAGAAGCAGCAAATTAGTGCATACGCTTTGGGAGATTCACTTGCGCCAGGCAGCATAAGTATGTTTGTAATAGTTAGAGCAATACATTGCGTAGTGATTGTACATTCAACCCTTTTTCTTGCGTTTCATTAGGTCGCAGGTATATGACATTCAATAATTTATTCGACTACTGTTGTGCTTAGCGCTAACGTTTCAATACATTTCTAGCCTCGAAGAATTTAACTGAAATACGTTAGCTATTTCAGAAGAAACGTCGGGTGAATAAATCGCAGATGGAAAAACAAAATGCACTTGGTCCAAGAAAGGCCGGCATGACGCTGCCAAGAAAGAGCCAGCTGCAGTGCCGAGCTACTAATCAGTAGATGATAATGTGGAACGCGACAAGAACTATTCACCAAGACCAACCTCATCGCGTGAAAAGAGCACACGGCTGAACTCGCCCTCAGCTCCACATCCGGACGGAAACAGTCATGCGCACTGCGGTGTCTTGAATGCGCCGCGTAGTTGAGCTTTTTGAGGCAGTGAATGTGAATTTTGTTGCTCGCTCGATTGCTATGGTTACTGTGGAAGTTATTCGCCCAGATCAAGTGCAAAGTACTCGCTAATATATCGATCGCACTGTCGGCGTCGCTGTACAGATTGCGGTTGTGGTCATAGTCACGGTCACATTGTAGCCGGGAAATCCACCTGGAGATCGCACTTATATACCACGCTCCGTAGCGCGTTCTCCGGTGCTCTGTGTACTGCAAGAAGGAAAAGTAGAAACGAGAATTCGGCTCGATATCATGCAGCACATTATCTAAAGAGAATGTCCTTTTCCCCATATCCAACAATCCCATAATAAACTACGTAATCGCCATATGTTATTGTAATCATATGGTACATGCCCCGTATGAAATATGGAAACGTGCGAATTTTTATGCGGGGAAACCGTGTATTTATATATTGGATACGGAGCCTATAGCATGAGATATTCGCCATGTGACGTATGAAAAGATACGAGTTTTTATGCGTGATTAGTGGATATTGCGAGTAAGGGTTTTTCTTCCCGTATGGCTGCACTGTGAAGCGAAATAAAGCCACAGAGAAAATTAACGTTTTTATTTTTTACTGGAATGTCAAAATAAATGTACCGGAGGGTTAAATTTCCGAAAAGGACACGTTCATCATTTCGGCCTACAACAGCGCACAAAAATCTGGACGGATTGGAAGAACGACACCGTCTGTCCAGGTTTTCGTGCGCTCTTGTATGCCGAAATGACAAATTACCAACTATCCCAAATCGCAGTTTTATCGGCGTAGTCACGGCGGATAGAGAAATCGTTGCGATGAAAACCCGACGAAAGTGGAAGAAGCCATGGTTCTCCCTGCAGCGGCAACTGAACCGACGACCTTCGCATGCAGCGTGAAGTGCTCTATATGTCAACAGCTGTGGCGTCCACTTTAATTTGTTTTATTATACATTTCAAGAAAGGCACAAGTGCCTAAGGCGCCGAAACACGCGACGTGGGCTCCTGTACCTGAATTGTACCCAAATGCACAGCAGATAGCAAGGTTCACATCCAGCAAGTCCGTAGCACAGTGCTACAATTTTTTAGAACAGCACTGTCACGCATATGTGTTCATACACTGTATGTATTGTAATGATAAACATACCAAACAATAGCCAATCGCTGACATTTTATGCGCGCGTACTTGCAACCTGACTTGATATGGGCCAATGCCATTTGCGGCCATGGCGGCAGATGTGAAACATCCATTAAGCCGCAGGTGTCACGTGCAAGTGTAACTTTTTAAATATTTTGAGTAACAATATCAGGTGTATATGCTTTATACGGGGAAAAATACATTCTTTTTCCAGAGACATTCTTTTTCACTGCACTTTTTGGCGGAGCAGTAAACGTGAAGTGAAACAGCTATTATATACACTATATATATGTATATACTATTTATACATATTCCTACACCGTAGTTTATCGAAATTGGTGCTAGGCACAGAGATATATCAAATATCTGTGCTTCTTGCACGGGCTGACTTCAATGTGTGCGCTACAGCATACCCCTGGAGTTACTAATCGAAGATTGAGTTGTGAAATTTTGTTTTTCAACCTATTGGCAATTATCGCACAATTTATAACGTCTTCTATATACTGCTGTAAATCTGGCTTAGCAAAAGTTGTCCTTCTGTCTCAAATCACATATTTTAAAAAACAGCAGGCAGTCTTCGGTGATTCATATTCTACAAACGCACGTCATTACAAACACACGTCAGGTCAATAACAAATATTGCACCCGGTGTCGTTAAATTTGTGCACCACCTGTGCTAAGCCGATTTTTGGCTGTGCTGCTTTTGCTGTATATCGCATGGTCAGGCAGTGTGAACGACCGATTTCCGCATAGAAATCCAATTTTCAAAAGTCTTCCAGCATGTTTTGACAGAAGCTTGTGTAGCTGAGATTTATCAGTCAGTCGTAAAAAAAAAACGTTCACCACAAACAAGATATCGTCATATTTAAGCTATTATTTTTCTGTTATTGTTCTTGACGGCGTTCATCCTTACTTTTGACTATGTCTTACAGCATATTTAACAGCACCTTAAGAAAGAAAAAGAAAAGACATGTTGCTTAATGAGCACATTTTCCGAAGAACTTCAGTTTGGCCTAGTTGGTGTTTACTGCATGTCATATTGACCGCAAATAGACTTTCCTGTGCACCACTTTTTAAGGAGATAAAGATTCTGGGGAGAAGCCAGGACCAGACTGCACGCGAACTAATGTAGGCTTGTCACACAAAAAAGAAAGGCCAAGACTGTGTTAGTGACACTTCCATTAGGTTGTTTCAATCGGAGATAGATTTTTTTTTATAATTGGTTGCCCCGCCAGGCGGATGAGTGTTCTCGTTTGCTGCGTTCTGCGCATGTTCTATTTGCCTACGTGTGCCCACGGGTAACCGCGAATAAACCAGTTGAAGGTTACCGCCCGCGTTGTTTTTGTGTTCTCTTCCGCTGTGCCCGTCTTTATTTGCGGTCAATATTATTTGCGCATATTTTAAGAACATTTCAAGCAATGTTCGTCAGCTTTCGTTCTATTCTGACCAGATGCACTGGGATGAATAAGTGGGACAGCAACAACACAGCGCAGGCAAACGCTGCGGCGGCCACTTCGGTGCTGACGTCATCACACGACGGTCGGCGCTTGCAGTGTTTCCGATCTTTTGTTGCCGGGGGTGCGCGCTTCCATTTTTTTTCTTTTTCGGCACGTCGCTTCCTATCGTTTTGCCGACCTTGTAGCACAATCTAGGAGGCCGATATGTGCCTCGCCGTTCAAACGTATGCGCGAGCGTCGACATTGTCGTGATAGCGGTGTCCCGGCATTGATAAGTTCCGGGGAAAACAAAAGGCAGGATGCTCAGGGCCGGCGTGCTTCTACAGGCTGTCATTTCTTTGTCGGCGCTGCGGCGGTCTCGAATTAGTTCATTAGTGTGCGAGAAAATAACGTAGTTGCCTCCTAATTTGCTCGATGAAGGTAAACTCAATATCGAGCGAATCGTCACTTTATGAAGCGTGAGAAAAATCATCCGCGTGCAAAGCGAAATGAACGGGATACTCTAATTAAGGGAACCGGAGCTTGCTCGAATTACGTTAATATTGTTCGACTGAGTGGTGCGTTATGCTTTGTCTGCGTGCGTGCGTGCTTTCGGCTAGTCTAAACATTACCGTTACGTATATTCTGTGTCGAAATATATATCTAGATAGTCAATTCCATTCGATAGTGTCGGCTTATACATAGAGTGCACGGGAGGCAGCACAAGTGAGCACTAATGCTTCGACCACTGTGGCTGATATTTTGGGCGCTAGGTAATAATATGGCGATAAATTCGAGCGTTGATAACACGTTTTGCCCTGTTCTCTTGTACTGCTTGTGCCAGGCGATATTTGAAAAACGAAATATACAGAAAAGTATTTCGAAAAACATTACTTTTCGTGTATCATGAGATACGCACGGATATTAAGGGCTTCCCCTGCATGAGGGCTCTTAAAAGCGCACAGTGTCGCGTAACATCGGTAGCCCCCGATTCGGCGCTTCGCCCAGTTTTATGCTATAGTTAGCGGATCGGTAGTGAAACGTTCGCCGGAGGTTCGATCGCTCTTCGCTCTCGTGATCAAGTTGATCTTGTGGATGATAATTATGATGATTTATAGTGTTCAGTGGTACAAGGGTCAAGTAAGGCCAAAGTGCGCCAAGAGATGCCGTTGAGCGAACGAGGGACTCGATGACCGGCGGAAACCAAATGTAAGATGGCTGTATAGAGACCTAAAAGTGATCGTTGTATAAGTGCGTAAAACATGTACTTGCGTAACGTGTACAATAAAAGTATGACAATGACTACAGTGAGGTGTACTGTGTGTGTGGATGACGTATAAACTGAAACTATTCAGTTACTAATAATTTTCAAGCAGCACTGCAGCATCTTCAGCGCCCCCGAACGCAAGGACATGGAAGCGTGTGCTGTGGATGCCAATGCCGCAAAGTAGGGCTCTATTAAGAAGCCCTGTTACGGGTCGCTTGGGTGTATAACATCTAATACACGAACGTCATTGCAACAAAATTTAAAACTGATTTCACATCTTTGCCGAGAAACAATGCTGGCTGTCGCGATCAGTGTTAACTTGCCGACAGCCAGCGTATTTCGCCACGTAGTCGTGTCCCGTTTAATTCTTTCCGTACCGCGCCCATTGCGCATAGTTAGCCCGCTAACGATAGTTTGAGAGAGAGAGAGAGAGAGAATCAACTTTTGAACTGAGCCCTTAGTGACGAAAGGTGCGCGCTGGCACCAGATGGGGTGGAACCTTATTCTCAGGTCCCATATGCGTCCAGCAGTTTGAAAGGCCGTTTTCTAGACCTTCCGCGCCGCTCACGGACATGCTGCGCTATCGTACGTGAAGGAGGGGAACTATAGTCATGTTTGCTAAGCAGTTCGCTTTTTCCGACCAGGCGGTGATTTTTGAACGCGCTCCGAAGTTCCGCGATCGTCAAAGTGGAAAGCAAAGATGGCCGCCTCCGAGATCGGCGCGTGCGCTTTGAAAGATCACAGACGTCGCGGTATCACAGATGTCGCGGAATTTTATCGATGAATCGAGCAGCAGCGACTCTCAGGACGCTGTCTGTTCGTCAGACTCTTAGAGCGACGACGTCGCAAACCAGGCAGGAACATCCGTGGCCGCAGCCCGGCACGCACTACTGTAGGGCTTGCAGTTAAATTTCTGTAGTGGAATCACTGTTCAATGAAAAATTCAGATTTTTTTCGGACACGTTGCCTATTAGACGGCAATACATTTTTATATCAGAATTTCCGTTACATATTTTTTGAGTAGATGCAAGCGTGTCTTCAGAAACTTCGTTGAATTTTATTCCACAATCTTGATTCTGGCACTTTGTCTTTTTTATGACATCTCGTTAATAAATCTTTTATGCGTGAAACGTGCATTCATTCTGCTTTTTATTTATGTATTACATAGAACGTTTAGTGCAGTATTTCCTTTAAAAAAGAAAAAAAATTTGGCGTAACTTACAAAAAACATATTTTCGCCATGGTAGGGAAATAGTTAAAGGCTGCGCACTATTTCACTAACGCAGACCACGAGGCTCCTTGTAGCTTTGTCATTTAAGTACAACAAATATCAAGAAGAAAAAAAAACTAAAGTTCGCAGTGTCGCCTTCGAAAAGCGAAGCATTGACAGCGATGTATCGAGGCATTAAAATATTGCTGGAATTGAGGCTCTTCTTTTTATGGCCAGTATAAATAACACTACTGCCTACTGAAAAACACGCGTTGTTGTCGCGCGTACACGTGAGCGGAGTATCTTTTTTTTTTTTTTTTCTGTAACCGCGAGCAGCGTTTTGTGGGACATCACGCAGCCATGCTTCGCCAGCGAATGTTCCATGCTGCGAGATCCTCTGACGTTTCAAAGTGCCGCGCCTTCAAAACTCGACACGTCACGTGACCTCCAGCACTCGGTACGCGATCTTTGATTTAAAGCGACTACGAAAACGAGTATACAGTCGTTGGCACCGTCAACTCTTCATTAGGTCATCGCTTGGTGATATATATATATATATATAAAGCCAACAGTCAATGAAGCCAAGGATAGCATAAGGGAAATTAGCTGTGGTTGAAATTGAAATGTAGAAAAAAATAAAGGGCAGGGGGGACAAATGGACATGAAAGTAGACGAAAAGATAACTTGTCGCCGGTGGGGACCGAACCAACGACCTCCGCATTACGCCTGCCTACCAATTGTGCTGCAGCGCCGGCTATCCGTTCACTAGCCTGAGTATTTACGTTTACTATACTCCTAGCCAGCGCCACTCAGAGCCAAGGTGGGTGGATGGGGAGCATCCAGTTTTGCGCGATGGTGTCACGTAGCACATGAACTTAGAATAGCAGGCACGTGGCTTGTAAACCCTCGTTCAAGGCTGCCAGATTCGAGACCTTCGCTATCGAGAGTGGCTCGAGCGGCCAGTCGCGCGGCAATTTTGCATGTGTTCGCGGGCTTGTTTCACGCTCGGAAAAACACTTTTATGTAGCACGTATTCAGCAAGAGAAAGTTGTATTGGGAGTTTTTGATGTCGCTCTACAATTTTCTCATTGACAGTTTTTATCTAATAAAAAGAAAATTAGACATCAACCCGTTCGTAGCAATTGCTACAAACGAAACCCATAGGGGTTCCTCGAAAGAGAAGCCTCGCAGTTGAAGAAAAATTCGTCCTGGTCCGGGACTCGTACCCGGGACCACCGCCTTTCCGGGACAGCCGCTCTACCATCTGAGCCAACCAGGCGGCTAGCAGATGGCAGAGCGAAGTCGAATTTGTCAACAACTCGAAGCAAAGGCAAGAGTTTGACAATTTTTCTTCAACTTCGAGGCTTTTCTTTCGAGGAACCCGTATGGGTTTACTTTGTAGCGATTACTACGAACGGGTCGATGTCTAACAGTTTTCATCTAATTATGATACTTGAGAAGTTCATTAATTACGACTAATTATGTAGTTCGTTGGCATACACAAAATATTCTGAGTATCTCCTAGCGACGACAAACATACACTACCTTGGTTCTATACAGCTACGTGGCGTTGGCATACTTTGAAAATCTTGGTGCATGATAGTTGGGACAGCCTGTGTGTGCTTTGCGTGGAAACAGGGGCCCACCGGATCGCAATCTATACCTTTGTTCGATCTGTGCCTCAGCTCTTGGGCAGGTAAGGAGACTGGTGCGTTGCGGACGGGCTTGTCCGAGCTTACAGTGTGCTTTAATGCTGCTTTAAACTCTCGGGTTAGCTGGTTCGCCGCTTGCTTCATTTTCTGTGCATTCATAAAACGTGGGCTGAAAGCCGCAATCCTAGCATCGCGTAACAAGCCACTCATCTACGTTTGAACTTCACGCTACCCGCATGCTCGGGCAGCCAGTCGTTTATACAGTGGCCCGCTATGCCCCACGAACAGCGGCCACGCGATAGCGGCGCTCGACAAACTGGAGAGTTTTAGGTTAGGGGACGCAAGCAGCTTGCGTACGCGCAACTAGAAGCGACGGTAACGCGCATGCGCAGACGCAGACGTGGCGGGTCTGCGCATGTGCAGTACCGTGGCCCGTAGTTCTTGCGTACGCAAGCCGCTTGCGTCCTCTAATCTAAAGCTCTCGGCTGTCCACGCTCTTACCCTAAGTTGGGGCGACGCCTTCCCGTTCACTAGCATCGGGGCTGCGTATCAGCAAGTTTGCACATTTTTTCAAAGATTGTCTGGTGCCAAGAAGCCACTCTTACATTTGCGCTTTGGTCAATCTTTAAGTTGTGGGAAACGCTAAGAACGCAAGCGATCGTTGCTGCTTTCTTCTTTTCGGTATGAGTGGCATGGAATTGCGCTACTCGCAGTCTGCGCTTACTTAAGAGCTTCGGCGACAGCAGTCGGTATACGCTTCGAATGACCGGCCTCTGCAAGGCAAGCGCACTGTTGGCTGAAGGTTGCGTTTGTCAAGCGAGGGCAAGATTTTCCTATGGCACATATTTATAATTCCCATTGTGAGTAATACGCAGCTGCCAGAATTCAACGGAATGATGGCTGTTCGCACGTGGTTCATAGGTCCAGCGCAACTGGTTCTCACTAACCGAAGTTTTACATCCGCCGGAAAATGTGTAACTGGTGCGAACGTACGCCCGCATGAATCTATTGATGTTAGGAATTTCACTTCACAAGTTGACATACCGTTTGGTTAACGCAGGCAATGCAGGTAAATGCTGTTGATTTCATTATTACTTTATTTTTCGAAGCTTTGTTTGCAAACCCAATCGGAATTTGCCGCTCTTTTGCCGAGTAGCTCGCACAGAAAGCCGTACTCGTACAAGGAATCGGCCTATCTACAGCCATCTGCACTACGTACACTCTAGTGCAAAAATTTAAGGACCGGAGTTGCTGCTAATTTTCTGAAACCAAGTGTGCTGCCCAAATGTGCCTGGTTGACCAGCGTCATTCCCTTATGTAATTTCACCTTGCGCGACTGTGATCTAATAAATTAGCCTTTTTTTTTTGCATATGCTGTGGTCTTCAGACTTTTGCGCACGACTGTACCGCTACTTGTGCGTCGGTGACTGGCTCTGTTATCTGTGATATCACGCCCTGAAGTTAGCGGTGCCTAACTATCCGCAGTGCAACAAACGTGCGTCTTCAAGCGCACGATGCGTTTTCTGAAGCGAAGCTTTCTCAGCCTGAGTCTTAATTTTCGGGCTTTGGAGCGCAGTCGGTATCTTGTGGATTCCTGCGGGTCGATTCTGAGGGCGGTGTGGTCTCATAAATCGCGGGAATCCGTGGTCGAACGGGCCGTGCGGGTTGCCTGGCAAGCACGCAATAACCGCTAAGTCGTAAAGCGCATCATCAGGTGGCACCTTTTGTAGCGCTTAATTACCCGCTTCACGAAAGTGCCCATTCACAAAGACAGAGGATGCCGCTGCCTGACGTAGGCTCCAGAGAGGCACTTACACGAACCTGCACATATTACATCGCATCGCAGCCTACAGGGACGAATGGACGAAGCCTACAGGCACGACCACGCCAATCCTATACCACATTACGTGGGAGTACACGCTACACAACATAGAGCACCACGACACGAACACCACGAGGGAGCAGTGGCAGGAACTGCTGTCCATCTCGGCCCTCGACGATCAGCCTAAGCTGATCCAGAGAGCTGAGGATATGGCAAGAGCCAGCGGAGACCCAGACTAGGGGCCCCGACCATTAGTGATTATTCTGATTATTCTTTTAATAGAGTCTCTGTATCCTATCCTATCACATGGATTCCAACTCGTGCGTTGGATCTGGATTATTTTTGTTCCTTGTTGTTCTCCCGAGATTAACTTACTTTACCGCAACGCAGTAACAAGCGAGCTCTTCCGTTATTATTATTATTATTATTATTATCAATATTATTATTATTATTACTATTATTATTTATTTATTTTTGTTTCGAAGCATGCATTATTGATAACGTGTTCAATGGTGTGCGTTACAAAGCAGTGCCGCCTAGAACAAAGCCTTTTTTTTTCTTCAACCAAGTGACGTGCAACTTCGGAAGCAGATTTATGGCGCGAGATGTCTGCTCTCAAGATGTCGGCCACCTCGAAACCTTCTCGCCAGCTGCTGCCCCTGCTGTTCGGAGGCTTGAAGGGGCACTAGTGATAAAGATAACCCGAGCTGTGTCAATAACTTACCTTTCTGCAATACCCAGAAATCTATTCTTGCAGTGGGACGAGTTCTGATAAGCAAGAAAAAAAAAAACGCAACCGTGAAAGATGGGGGCGAAGCCGCCTTGTGAAGTTCCCGTATCAGCTCGTCGTGACGTCGTAGATTTTCATAGGCGCCGTGTTGAAGTAAGAAAAAAAACCAAAATGAAATAAGCCAAGCGAAGATGCAACTGGCAGGAATACAACGAAATGCAATAAAAGAACGGAGAAGAGAGAGTGAACTGTAAAGTATTTAAATTGCAGCTACAGCCTCTGAACAAGCACAGAGAGAGAGAAGAAAAGGGGAAGGGAGAAATAATAGCGCTACTGTTGTGCTGTCAGATGGGCCGTATATTTTTTGTGGGTATGTATTTCTCCCTCAACAAGTGGTTCCGGTATGTGGAAGTGCGTTCCATAGTTTTACTGCGTGTAGAAAAACAAAAACTACACATTGCTGCCGTTCGTGCTTTCAGTGCCTGCTATGGGATGTCTGAGTCACTCGCTACGTCGATTTCAGTGGCGGTGATTAGGATATTCCTGGCCTCATTTGTGACACGTAATGAAAATAACGAATGGCGAGCAATTAGGCGACGCGAATAGAGCTTTGTGAATTGGTGGGCTTGTTTAATTGCAGCTACAATATGCGTGGAATATCGAGAGCCTGGCAAACGTGCCTTTCAGTTTCATACGACTTTGCTTAACGCTGGTGACATACGATTGTGAGACGGGTGCCACACGCATGACGAGTATTCGAGGATCGGTAGGGCGTAATATACGTATGTGCACGTATGTAAGTGTGAAGAATAATCTGATCTGAATGCTGGAATTTTGGCTGGTTACAGGCTTGGGACGAAAATGGCCAATGAAGCCAGAGAAAAAAGAGGGGAAATTAATTGTTGTGTAATATAACTGTATAAATGATAAGGGAAATGAACGCGAACGAAGAGAACTATCGGCAGGCCGGAGTCGAGCCCGTACCCTCCGCATCACGCGTGCGATGCCTTGCCGATTACCCTATATCCGCGGTGACCATGCTCCGGCCCACTTTCTGGGTATATCTCTAAATCCATGGTTGCATTTGCTATTCTAACCCCCCAGTTCAACACCTTATTCGGTATTTGTGTATGTGTATGATGTCGGGCTAATGCTATTCACTGCATGCTTAGAAGTATTCAAGTTATCATTTACATTTATATTACAAATTCATTTCCCCTCTTTTTTTCTCTTGCTTCATTGGCTGTTTTCGTCCCAAGCTTGTAACTAGCCAAAGTTCTAGCACTAAGATAAGATTATTCTTCACGGTTACATACGTCCAAGACTGGGAATGATTAGGAGTCAGGATAAACGGCGAATATGTCAGCAACCTTTGGTTTATAGGTGGCATTGTCCTGTTCAGCACCACCCGGGATCAATTACCACGACTGATGGAGGACTTTGAACAATAAATTGTAAGAGTGGAGTTGAAGATTAATTTGCAAAATACAAAGGTAAACCTGAATAGCCTGGTAACATAATGAGAATCCATTGGTTTCGTTTCATTTCCTTAAAGATCTCTTCCGGGGTAATACATAAGGGGTGGGGTAGCATATAAAGTATGATCACAAGCCTTGCGTATGAGGTGTAACGGTAGTTGCAAACGTCAAGGGGCAGGTGTCTGTCTGTCTCTGTCTGTCTGTCTGTCTGTCTGTCTGTCTCTTTCTTTCTGTCTTTCTTCCTCTTTCTTTCTGTCTTTCTTCCTCTTTCTTTCTGTCTTTCTTCCTCTTTCTTTCTGTCTTTCTTCCTCTTTCTTTCTGTCTTTTCTCTTTCTTTCTAGGACTTTACACATCTGCCACCTTCTCTGTGACTGACGAAGAAGAGCGCGATAAACAAGTGGGCGAGAAAGAAACACGACACGAGCGTATACCAACCAGCGTTCAGTACTTATCCGTGAGTGGCGCGGGTTTATACTTCCCGGCCTAATGTTCTAAAAAAAACACAAACGACCACTCGAGTGAACGGGAGGACAGCCGCTGAATTGGCAAAACGCAGCACGCGTGACGCTTAACAGCAGAGTTCGGCTCCCACCTGCTGCCTCTCACTTGCGCAGCTGCGAGCGGACGGTATTTCCCGTGCTCTTGCACGTGACAATTGTTTACTGTTTCTGTAGTCTACGCAGACAGTTCTTTTGCTAGACAGCCTTTTGTCACGTGAATATAAATGGGGTTGTAGGAGCCTTGGGCGACTCATTCTTCTATTCAATGGGATATGCAAAAAAAAAAAAAAATCCAGAGGAGAAAAAAAAATATAGCCGTATTTTGCAAGGACCCATTTCTTTACACATCCCTCTGATCCCGCGTAATTGCAGGTGTCTGGAAAATAGCCCGGGTCGTCCCTGTGTCTAAGAAAGGTAACCGGTTACCTAAACGAAATTATCATCCGATATCATCCACCAAGCCAGGTGGCTGATCACGATAATAACGGCGGCTCGGAGGCGTGCGACCCAACAATGTAAGGCGATAATAACACGAGCTGAAGAATTATCGCTACAAAAGATAGCACCTGGTCACGGTCTTCGTTCTGGTGTTATTTAGGTTGAAAGCTAAACCTCGGTACAACGCTAAAAGTTAGTCTTTGTTTCTGTAGGCTCGAAGTTTAGAGAGCTCTCGCAAAACTTTTTTTTTTCCTTTGTTTCATTATCAAGTTTCAATATTATTCGGCGCGGTGGCCAATCCCGTTCGCTGTGGTTTGAAGCGGAATTTTCTCACCTCTCACAACTAAAGAGTTGCTGCACATATTAATAAGCCAGGCCACAACTTAATTCATTAACTTATGCTTCATGTTATACATCCAAACTTTCCTTTTTCCGGAGACCAGACACCATCGCAACCATCATCGACCTATTTTTATGTTAATAAGGTGAAAGATTGGGCCAGTTGGTTTTGCATCATGAGATTATAGCAGCTCCAACTAAAACAAACTCACAAAGAAAGAGAGACGCGGGGACAAGCGTATCCACTGGATGTTCACTGAAGGACGACGGGCTCTCCCCTGCGATCTCCAATCACTCTTGTCTTGCACTGATTCCAACTTGCGCCTGCGAATTTCCTCATTTCATCACCCCACGTAATATTCTGCCGTCCCCGACTGTGCCTCCTTTCCTTTGGCACCACTTTTGTAACTCTGATGGGTTGTTCGCTCTGCACAATACGTTGTTTAACAAGCTGCATGTTTTTCTCTTAACGTCAACTAGAATAACTGCCATCCCCGTTTGCTGTTTGATCCACACCGCTCTCTTTCTGCGCCTTGACGTTACGCCTAACGCTTTTCGTTCCACCGCTCCTTGTGCGGTTCTTAACATGTCTTCGAGCTTCTTTGTCCGTGTTCTTGTCCTCCACGTAGACATCGGTATAATTCAATGATGACACAGTTTGCGTTTCAACGACGGGGGAGAGCTCAGGATGTGGTAATGCCTGCCGTATGCACGCCTGCCCGTTTTTATTCTTCTGTAAATTTCGCTCTCGTGAACAGCGTTCCCTGTGAGTAGTTGACCTGGGCAAACGTACAGACTCCCGAAATTTACTCGCGTTGTTAGGAGACCAAACATTTCAGAGCTTACCTTATCCAGAATTGATATACCAAGAGTCTACTCATGGCCTCCTCTTGCTATGCCCGAGGGATCAAATACTGGCCACGGCGGCCGCATTTCGGTGGGGTCGAAATTCAATAACACCCGTGTACCGTGCGTTGGGTGCACGTTAAGTAATCCAAGGTGATCAAAATTAATCCGGAGCCCCCCCCCCCCCCCTCACTAAAGCGTGCATCATAATCATATAGGGGTTTCAGTGCGCAAAATCCTGGAATGCTACTTTAATTTTTAATCGTGGCCTCTGTTACCGTTCCCGCTTCGGCAAACAACTCCAGACTCTCCAGCGTGCCTTGCCCAGACCATACGATCGCCCTTTTATCGAATCAAGGGTACTGGAAGCCTTGCCTGTTCCAGGTGTTCATTTTTTTCTAATCATGCAATCATATTCAAATATCGCTTGTGGTACACCTTACAATCATAGCTTTGTAATAGAGTACAAATGCCTCGTAGTTCTCAACCCGTCGTCGCCGCACACAAGCACGGAAATGATAAGGATGCGGATACCGAAAGACTTGTGTACCATTATCAGTGTCGTCGCGGTAGAAAGAGCAATTTATTATTTCACCTTTTCACGAAAGAAGCAAACGTCATGCATCGGAGCGCGACTTGGATAAGAAACTTCGCATCGGGAAATGGTGACGACTGATACTATACCGGTTTGTTCTAAACACTTTACAAGGAACTTCTTTCTTACCCGCGAGCAAAACATTGCTTTCAATATCTTGCAGTCGTTCAAAATCAGTGTGATTTGTTTAGGCAGGCTCCTTAATAAATTATAACGATGTTCGTTTTTGCTCGTATATAGCTTTCTGCCCCAGCATCAGTGTTGCTGATGCTTTAAGCAGCAAAAATATTCTCGCTAACCTACTTTTGTCTGAAGGCACGGCAGCAGGAACGATAACTGCCTCGGAAGGTCTGAAGCTGATCACGACACATGTTATGCCGCGAGGTGATATATCGTTTTCGTAGCATGCTTTATTTTAGCGCTGCAAGCAGAAGACGCCGTTTTCTCATTCAACGCGTTGAGTTGTCAGTTTACTTGCTCGCAAGAAATTTAGAAGCAACAGCAAACAGCGCTCGTTCCGGCTTTGGAGCGTTCGGCCGGCGCACAGCGCCGCTAGTTTGCTTTCCGACACTGTGCGCACACGTAAATTCTATTGAAACTGGTCCAGTTCGTTTTCAAGTCATGCATTTACACTAATGCAATTGACTTTGCCTTCGCTATGTTGTGCAAACCTGTTCGAAGAAACTCAACTTGGTCCCATTGGTTGTTATTCACTTCTCGCGTTTCACTATGAATTTCCACTGTGCTCGCAAGCCGCCATAGCTTCCGGCGCATACAAACGGCAAACCGCTTTCGAGGCCTGTGCGAATTTCTGAAAGGATCGCAACCACCCCTGGGCCGTTGATGTGACCGCCACCTACTTAGATGGTGGCGTCCGCAAGCCGTCGCGTTCAACTGCCTGATGTGTAGAACACATTTTCTGCTGTGATATAAACAAAAGCATTGGCATCGTGCGTCAGCCGCGCGAACTTTGCTTTCAACGAAAGAGAGCACATGTGATCTTCGCTATCTTCGCCTTATCTGTGGTTGTCTCGGCACTGAAAGTAAAGGCTATTATTTGCTTTTGGCATTGCGGGTTTTCCTTTGTTCTCTGAGATCTCTCCTGCTACGCGACCTTATCTTCACTCGGCCTATCTTAGAAATGTTTGCTCCTGAGAGCATTGTCGGTTCCGCGTTTAACTGTAAAGATATATATAGCGTTATTGCCCGGCTAGTTTTTGTTGCTGGCTAAAATATAAATGAAATGTTCGGCCACTTGTGTAGCATTCTAAAATCAAGTCTTGGCGTGACGAGGGGCAGCTGTATTTACCAAGCTTCTTTCACACCTGCCTGGTCCTTAGCTTCTTTAAGGGGTACTAGCGTAATACTTTGGTCAATTAATTATTTAGAGAAACTTCGTTAAAAGGAAGGTGCTGGACCTGTAAACCCCAGAAAAAAGAGCGACAGACCTTAGAGCGCTGTAAATAATTTATGTTAATAGGTGTTTCTACAGCAAGCTTCGGTTTCGTTGCCCTGGAGGGTACTGCGTCGTCACGTCATGACGCGGTATGTGGTCACGTGGAAGCACGGCATTTTGACGTTTTCACACTCGCTTCGGATCGTCGCCTTGTCGCCTGTATGCTGCTGCTGCTCGTTGTGAGGGGCGATGTAGCAGCATAGCGGACGACCGAGCGAGCCGCAACGAATATGAAAACTTCGGAGTGACCACGTGACCACATACCGCGTCATGACGTCACGACGCAGTATTCTCCAGGGAAACAAAACCAAAACTGGCTGTAGAAAAACCTAATAAATAACTTATTTACGGCGCTCTGAGGCTTATCGCTTGTTTTTTTCTGGGGTTTACAGGTCCAGGACCTTCCTTTTAACACAAAAATAGGGGCTCGAAATAATTCTGTCCGTGCCCTTTTCATGACCTTTCTCTCTCTCTCGCCCTCACATGCACACACACGCCTCATTCTCAGTTCGCTTCTTCTTGACATCATATCAAATTAAAATTTTTGTTCGACGTTGCGAATACACAGTGAGCATCTTGAAGCGGCAGCGCAAGACGACTAAGACAAAAAAAGCAGGAAAGACACAGGACAGCGCTGAACTTGCAACTAACTTTATTAGGACCCGCCGTCGTTGCTCAGTGCTGTGGTGTTGCGATGCTAAGCATGAGGTCGCGGGATCGAATCCCGGCCACGGCGGCCGCATTTCGATGGGGGCAAAATGCGAAAACACCCGTGGGCACTTACTTTCAGGTGCACGTTAAAGAACTTCAGGTGGTGGAAATTTCTGTAGTCCTCCACTGCAGCGTGCCTCATAATCAGAAAGTGGTTTTGGCACATAAAACCCCATAATTTAGTTTTTTAAACTTCATTAGGAAGCGTACGCCAACTTAAGTTCTACCATCTAAAGCCAGTGATGTCCAGAGTTCAGCGCCCTCCTGTGTTTTTCCTGGTTTTTCGTCTTGCGCTGCCCCTTCAAGATGTTCAACCAGTACCAACTTGACCAAATGTCGATTGCCCTAGAATACATCAGTGAGCTCTATGCCCACGGGCCTGAGCGCACTGCATTAGTAGCGCTGATGTTTAGCCCCACAAGTTCTCATGGCCATGTATGAACCCAACGCTACGGGAGTGCAGCTTTTGCACATGCAGTCGTACGCAATGTAGTCCGGGCTATTATCTCCATTTCCGGTTTCCATTTTTCGGATCTTTCATACCTCCTTTGCTTTAGTGAACACACAGACGACTAACTCTGCGTGAATTTTGGAAGCTGACCGATGTTCATACTCGTACGCTATGTATCGATTTCCGAACAGCGAGAAACGCAGCCTGCGTCCGAGCCAAGAAGCGTTCCGATGACCTCGGTTAGGACCTTACACCGTGGTTAGGACTCGGATGCGTAACCGCGGCGCCGGCACCGTTAGAGCCGGCACAGCATGCCGGCTCGCTCATGCCTTTGCACATGCGAACGTTTGTCATTTTCATATGCGTTTGCTTGGTTTCCACGTAGACACTGTAAATGCTTGTTCTGTGAGCTTCGGAAATCTTTTATTGCTGAAGTTGCTCATCAGTCTTTCAACGAAGCTGGCAAGCGGGACAGCAAGCGACCGACGAACGCTCGTCAAAAGCCAAAGCCGCCATCTAGCCTTTCTGGACTGTGTAAAACTTGCGACGTTCTCGCGCATGTGAAAACTCGGAATAGCAAACTAAACATACAAAACAAACAAACATCAGTAGCTGACTGGTCAATCTTGTGTATCATTTAAAATATGTTCTATAAAAGATAAAACTATTGTTTTCTATTTGCCACGTAAGAAAACGTGAACAAAAGTGTGGTACTACTTCCAGCAGCGGTGCAAGAGGCGCGCTTCGGTGCTATAGCTTTTGCTTCATAGCGTAGAAAAGTTGTCCGCAAAATTCCAAAGTGTACCTGCATTTTTTTTTTATTTTACTACCACACATAATTTTCTGCCGTCCCCAACGGCGCTTACCTTCCCCCCAAGGCGCCCATTGTGTAATTCCAATGGTTCACCGGTTATCTGCCCTACGCGTTACATGGCCTGCCCAGCTCCATTTCTTTCACTTTATGTCAACAAGAATGTCGGCTATCCCCGTTTGCTTTCTGATCCACAAGAATCTCTTCTTGTATCTTAACGTATCGCCTAACGCTTTTTGTTCCATCGCTCCTTGCGCGGTCTTTAACTTGCTCTCGAGGTTCTTTGTTAACCTCCAAGTTCCTGCCCCGTAGGTCAGCACCGGCAGAATGCAATGACTGTAAACTTTTTTTCAGCGATAGTGGTAAGCCTTCGGTCTTGATTTGATAATGCCTGCCGTACGCCCTCCAACCAATCTTTAATATTCCGTAAAATTTCTTCTCATGATCAGAATACCCCGTGAGTAAATGACCTAGACAAACGTATTCATGGACACGCTCAAGAGGATGACTGCTGACTGTCGCTTCTTTGGCTATTGAACATTATCTTTGTCTTTCGCAAAATAATATTCAGCCCTTACACTTTCTCGGTTAAGGTGCGCGCTCAATTGTTGCAATCCATACCTAGTGTTGCTCAACAAGACAATGTCATCTGCAAACCGAAGGTTGTTGAGATATTCGCCGTTGGTCCTCATTCTTATTCCTTTCCGGTCAAATAGCTTGACTACTTCGTAATAGCGTGAAGTGAATAGCCTTGAAAAGATTGTTTCTCTGTGTTTGACCGCTTTCCTGATAGGTATTTTTCGACTTGCGGAAAGCAAGGTAACTGTGGTATTTGTCAAGATTGTCTCGTATGCTTCCTATGCTCCTTGATTATGCACCGCCTCCACGACTGCTGGTATCTTTATGGAATCAAGGCCATTTATCCATGAAAGCTATACAGAGAGGTTGGTCGTATTCGGCAGATCTCTCATTTGCCTGATTGACATGGATACGATCCTTATAGGGCAGTTTCCGCATAAATTATCGACAACTAGTTACACATGCCACTTGTGCAGGTTCTCCATTATAGCAGGCATATATAACAATAATGCATTGAATGGCAACGGGTGCGGCAAAAAAAAAATGAGATGCGGACAAGTCCAAAATGACCAGTAGGCGTTGTTGCATTTCCTGGTTTGCCTGAGTTTTTTGCGCCCACTACAGAATGACGGCCAAGCCGCACTGCCATGTACTTGCGCGCAACTGTGCTTTCCGATTTTTTGTTTGTTTTGTGCTTCAATGTATTCAGAGGGAATGTATGCATGCCTTCCTTCCCTTTTCGTCATCATCCTTCCACACTTACTCCCTTTCCTCATCCAGGGCTAGAGTGCACGTACTCAGGCATTTTGTCTGTCTTTTATGCTGTAGTCGGAGTGCAATGGGCAGGGCTCTGGAACCGGGTGGTACTATAATGTGCCTTGATGCGCGCAGAATACTAGTAGGGGATCTTACAGGACCCCACGAGTGTTATTCCAGAGCAACACTGCCCCGCCCTCTATTTTTGAAGTTGGTACAACCCCATGCAGTGTGCTTATTGACACGTGTACTTATTTATACTTTTTTCCAGGGACTGCATCTCACCCGCTAGAAAACTAATGTTATGGCTCAGCGCAAGACGCGGCGGTATTATTTTGAGCTTTCAATGTCACCTCCTTTTAGGGGCACGATTTCGCCCATTAACGAGTTAGTTTCGTCATTTACAGTTTTTTATACTGTCTTCTTGACCGTCACTACCATGTGACAATCGTAAGTTAGAGAGAGAAACAACTTTTGTAGTGAGCCCTTAGTGACGGTTGGTGCGTGCTGGCACCAGATGGGGTGGAACCTTCTTCTCAGGTCCCATATGTGTCCAGCAGTTCCTGGCCCCTAGCCGCCAGCGCGAGCTGGGTCTGTAGGTCGGGGCTGGACAACAAGGTCTCCCATCGCTCGGGGGGGTTGGGGCTGGGGAGAGTGGGGGGTAGGGATGGTGGGGGCTTCTTGAGCTTAGTGCACTCTGCAAGGATGTGTGCTAGAGTGCGTTTTGACAGTCTGCAACCGCTAACTTACGTTTTGACCGTAAGTTAGCGCTACAATCGACAAAAGACAACTTACTTCTTTTCGCAATAAGTGCCTAAAGCTTCCCGCACAACACAAGTCACGATAAATGTCAGCGTTAGTGCGATCAGCATTGAAGCAATTAATACAGCGACACACCGTTTTGCGAACGCCGCCGAAACTCCTCAGGTTATGAGGCGTGTGTGCCGCCGGGCTCCCTTCTCACGCTTCTCGCTGGACACGCTGCGCCATCTAGCGGTGCCGCCACAAAGTGCGCGCAATGTTAGTCAAAATATATGTGGCGTGGGTTCAATTATGCCAATCAGCAGATAAATTTTAAAGCATGTTTTTTTGTTGTTTTATTGAAGAGCACCACATTCCCAGTAAGCTAAATTGGCGTCAAAGAGCTTCATGTGAACACAAGTCACATACCCAGTGAGCCAGCTGGCGTGAAAGAAATTCATGAAAGGGCGTCACGTATCAAGTTTCGCATAGCCTCTCTTGTTTTGTCTCCCAAATATTGACTCATACTCACTACGGCGGATCGGCCAAGAAGCAGGTGGTTTCAAGTAATGTTTATTAGAATTGAAACGAAAACTAAATTTGCATAGCAGAGCGTGGGTTAAAGGAATATAGAAGTTAGTAAAATATTGTTAAAATTTTTAAGATAAAGTAACTTAATATAAGGGAGTGAAGCAATAGGAATCAATGATAATTTTGGAAATGCAGTAAAGCACTTTTTTTAAAGAAATTGTAAACTGCGAGAAAAGCATCCCTGTGATTGTATCCCAGTGAAATCGCCCCAAAAGAAAGAATGGTTCGTGAGGTTAGCAATAACCCAAGTTGTCGAAATAAAATGTGTAAGAGTTTTCTTTGTCTTAATCATCGGCAGCACGAGGCAAAGTTGGCGATAAGATTTTTCAATCGCTTCGACGACATCGTTTTCCATTAAAGCCAAAAGATCATAGGCTCCTACTTAGATGGTACTCTGTCTTGGCATGCTGACGTGTCTAAAGTTGTTTGCGAAGTAAAAAAAAAGCAACTTCCTATTGTAAAACATACGGCAACAAAAAGAAATATTGTGGTATTGGCGACATAAACGCATACCACTTCGCGAGGAAACTCGTTCCGACATCAACAAATTAATAAGTGTCCAATTTCAGTAATCGTTTAGCACCTACAATACTCATAACTGACCCATATCTAATAGAGGCATAGCAGCCGGTGCGCAAGATAGTAATGTTTCGAAGTATTACGTTTTCTTCTCAACATTTGCACCTCTGCATTGTGAAAAGAAATAAGACAGATAAACGCATACCGCGAAGACGCAAATAACGTACGTTAATTTCCACTCAGTGCATAACGTCCGTTATCATCTTCGCCCAAGCCGCGAGAAGTATATGCAAGCTGACGTTTTCGCTCTCTTCCCGTTTCATCTGCTACACTCAGAATAGTGAACTATAATGGCAACTAAAAGAAAGATCCCTCTAGAATGGTCCCGGTTAGGGTTACTTTTCGTGTCGTGTAGCTGTAATTTAGAACGCAAGCTCAAGAAGCTCCTCAAGGTTTTTGGCTGACGTAACGGTCTACACACCTTCCTGTTTTCTGCGTATTTTATCCTCTATTCTTCCTTTTTATTTACGTGAAGGGCAGTATATGTCATTAATACGTCACTAGCCAGTGCCAAAACGCAAGTTGTATCGACGCGATATTTGTTGGCCGCTTCATAAAGCTACTTATAGCAGTTCTTCCCCCCTCAACATATCCGTTACGTCATAAGGGGCGTTTGCGCGCAAGTGAACAAGGCAGCGGGGTTGCAGCAATCTGGCGAAGCGGCGTGTAATTTCGCTCGCTACGGCGGCGCCCCCCCGAGCAGCGCCAGCGTGAGCGCCACGGCGAGCAGGGCTCGCGCCGCCGCGCCGGGCGTGGCGGCCGAGTGTGTCGAGGCGGCCGCGTTCCACAGCCCCGTGCATTCGATGCCGAACCGCTGGAAGGACTCGCGCACGGCGCCGATCACGTGCTGGCGCGCGTTCTTCTCCCTACTGCAGTGAGTAGCCTTCAGCGCGGCCACGGCGCAGTCCTTGAAGACCTGCGGCACACACAGGCCACGGTGAATTCACCCCAATTGGAGAGGTATCCCGCGACACCATTGAGGTCATCGGCCCGACAAATGATCGTCGAGCGAGAGCAAGCAGTGGGTTTTAGCGTTCCCATTTAGGCAGGCAGGGCTACGACAGGGCTTCCCTATCGGATGCGCCTCGAATAAAAAAGTTGGAGGACGCTTAAGCTTCGCCTTCAAGAGTGGAGCGAGATAGCGTTATCGCACCCCGTTCGCACCGCTCATTCATTCGCTCGGCATGCTCTTGACGAGACGAACGGGAGAAGCGGGCGAGTGGCGCGCCACCTGTCGGGGCAGCGCCGTACATTGCGAGGAGGGGGTCTTTTGCGTTTGCTGCAAGATGGCTCTTCGTGTGCGCCAAGCGCAGAAGAAATGTAGCGGAAACGTACTTCGCTACTTGTTTAACTACGACTTCTGTAATTTACATGCTCATGATTACCAATATACACCGCAGTATAACTTTCTACGGCCCGTTTCTAAGGCAACACCGCATTCACTAGAGGTGCTTTTGTCGCGATTTGAACCATCGAACTCATGGCTGAGTGGTAGCGTCTCCGTCTCACACTCCGAAGACCCTGGTTAGATTCCCACCCAGCCATTCTTGCAAGTTGTTTTTATTTCTAAATTCCCTTCCTGAATTTTTCGCTCACGGCCAACGCCGCCGACACCGACTTTTCTGCGACACCAGCTCCTTAATGGTACGTCCACACTAGCGACAAAAACGCGCGCGACACGCCGCGCGCGGCGAGCGGTGCTGACGCGCGCGGCAAGATTCACGAAAAGCGGCAGCAACGCGCGGCAAACGCGCGAATGGGTGCGAGACCCATTTTTCGCGGCAGACGCAAAACGACCACCAATCAGAAGCGAGCCGCTTTACGAGCCGCGCGGTTGTGGCGCCACCTGTCGCATAAGCAAAGAATCATAATCTATGGGCTCTGAGACTGAACAGTGACACGCGCGCCGTAAAATCTCAGAGGCCATTTCCAGTCAAGGGGGCTGTTTTTGTTAAGCCTTACCACATCACCACTGAGGCGTCGACGAAGAATTCGCCTCGCAATGGAGGCGCTTTTGGAAACCGTTCGCGGATATGCGTGCCTCTATGATAAATCGAGCGTCGGACAAGGAGCTGCGCGCCATCCGGTCGCACAATATGGACAGCAGTTTGGCATGACAGGTGAGTAATTGGTGAAGGCGGGGAAGCAGAGTCTGCGCCTGGCCCTCAGTGTCCCTGTACCGCACCCAAAACTTTCTCGTCCGCTTTCTGGCACGTCGGCGTCACACAAGTACAGAACAAACAAGTATTATAGTGTTCACAGTCACCAGTAGTTCCTCGTCCGTAGCCGGCAGTGGCGCAAAAAACCCAGACACTTCCGATGGAAGACGAAATGGGCAGAACGGAGAGCGCGTTGTCACGAGAAGTATCGAATGGAACGAGACAACGCGGGACTCCACGGGCCGTTGCCGCGTGCCGCAAAACGCGACTGTGGACTTGCCCGTACGCGTCTGCCGCGCGGGCGCTTGCCGCGTGCGGCGTGTCGCGCGCGTTTTTGTCGCTAGTGTGGACGTACCATAACGCTGTCGCGTTAAAACATTCTGGGTCAATACGCTCAGTCTCGGGGGGTCACGTGCTGCACCGATATTCCGAGGACTACTGCGCGCGAAGTCTTCACTGAGAGCCTGCTTGCCAAGGCTGGCTACGTGACGTAATGCTCTCTCAAAGTTTATTTCTTTTCTCTGTGGACATAATTAGCTGCAAAGATTACTAGGGAGAGGAAGTGTGGCGCTTGTGTCTACGAGGGGTTACGTCTAAAAAGATACAATTCAGGCAGAACCCGCCCTTAGGGGATGTTTATCATCCTTAATTATTATTTATTATTAACTGGTACTGTTTATTATACCTCGAAGGCCTCAATGTGAGATGAATTACATGAGTTGGGCATGAGTTCAGCGGTCGTGGGTTACATGATGGTGTTCTTCAATGGCATATACTTGAATTAGAGGTGATCCTTCATCAAAGCAATGCGGGCAGGAAAGTAGTTCTATAATGGGCAGTACGTAACGAACTATTTGACGATTACGACATTCCCTAATGCGAAATTTGAGCGCAGCCTCATACTTTCTTTCTTTATTTATTTATTTATTTAAGACAATGCACATATTTACTTAGGGGACACGGCTAAAAGCAAACATTTGCCTGACTAGGTCATGCCACCCGTACATTGGCAGCAAAATGGCAGTGGTAGGCTTTCAGGAGAGCACACATGAAATTATAGTAGTACACATTTTCCAACACTTCAGCACACAATTCAGGTAAAAAGAAAGAAAAAAGGTTAAATTTTACAGTTTCCTAAGCACTTGAAGCACAAAAAACAAAAACATGTACGAGATTTTTTATACTTGTAGTTGAACATTTCTATTAGTCTTCGGATAGAATTATTTTACCGTCTTCTTAAAGCTTTGCTTTGAAATTGCAGAATTTACCAGCTCCAATACCAAGGGGTAGTCGTTCAGAAGGTTAGGAAGCTGAACTGCTAGTTTTTCATCTTCATATTTTGTTCGGCAACGTGGTTTACCTATCAGATATTTCTGAGGTTATAGCTTGTCATTCTGCATTGGTATTTGCTTTAGAAGGAACATTTATCTTCCCAGAATTGCCGTGCACTTTCGAAAAGTAATTTAGAAGTGTGAAGTTTTGATGCTGCTGATATTTTATATTTCTTATAGTATCGTTAAGTGGTATCAGTACATCCTAAGTTACCTATTGCGCGCACTGCGCGGTTTTGGAGTATTTGAACTGATCTTAAGTTAGTTTGTGTAGTGGTTGACCAAACCAGGAAACAATAAGTTAATCGAGAATGTATAAGTGCGTTGTAAATATGGCGCTTCACATTTATTGGTAGCGAATATCGCAACCTCTTTAGCGCACCAGCAGCACGAGCAATATTTTTTTTTCTGAGAACATCCACGTGCGGTGAGCAGGACGTATTTTCATGGAATATAATTCCTAAAAATCTGGCTTTTGGTGCCTGTTCGATGATGACCTTGTGAAATTGGAGTTGTAGATGAGGGCGGATTATCGTTCCTTTTGATTTAAACACTAGATACTTAGTTTAGTTATGTTTAATTGGTCTTTATTTGCATTTAGCCACAAGCTTAGTTCCTGTGACCAGATGTTGGCTTGCTCAAAAAGATTTCCTATTTCTCTTCCTGAGAAGAGCACGTTAGTGTCATCCACGTATAATATAATATTGGAACAGCCTTGAATATTTACAATGTCATTAATATACAGTAAAAATAAAACAGGCCCTAAGACGGATCCTTGCGGCACCCCGTACTTAATGTGCTGAATTTCGGAACTCCATTTATTGTTGGGTACTGTGTTCTAGAGGTGAGAGAGCTTTTTATGAAGGATAATGCGACACTACGAATTCCATAAAAAGGTAGCTTTTTCGAAAGGACATCATGTTGCACTCATTTCATTCGCGTTTTCATTTCGCGATATACTGGCTGCCGCGGACAATCTGTCTCGTGCGGCACTTTGCAAACGGAGCTAATACCCCTGTCACACAGCAAATCTAATGTCATTTACAACGAATGACATTCGCTGATAATGCCATTTGTTTGCTGTCACACGGTAAAACGTAATGACATTCGTCGAAAATGACATTTACCAACGAATGAGTTCGCCAAACTCATTCGCATTCGTTTGGAACCGAATGTGTATCCTCGACACCACGAGTGTACCAGTGTTTCGCAAACGGTACATGCTTCTTCTTTTGTTTTAACAAAAATGACTATTATTCTATCAATTTTATTACCTAATTATTGCTTTAACGACATTGAAGTCCACCACGTGCGTAAATACAGAAAACTACTGTCAGTCCAGTGACCAGACAGCCGCCTTTAGCTTTCACTGCAGCAGTCGTGTTGGTTCGCACCGGAGCATCGGCCGCGGCCGCTTCAATTGACTTGGCGTAAAAGCATGCGCGTGTTTTCCTGTGGCACTCGCCAAGAATGAGGATATTAGAAGCCCGCATGCACATCAGAACGGCGATGACATGCAACTGCCCTTCTCGTACCACTTTAGCAGATGTAGCGGACGCGCCTATCGTTCTCTTCGCCCTGTTGCTTGCCTTAGCTTTGGCTTGGCTTGGCTCGACTCGACTTCGTAGGCAATGTCGACAAGTTAGCGATCGAACGCTACGGTTTGAAAGCAGCGATCACATATTCTAGTGGAATTTAGCATATTGGAAAATAATTATTGGACAAAAGTGGGTTTGTGGCGTGTCTCTTTTTTTTTTTTGCTATCGTCATTGTCATCATTTTCAAATGACATTAGTTTTCGCCGTGTGACAGCGCGCTGTGATAATGACATTAATCGCAACAAATGCCATTTGTTGGAAATGACATTAGATTTGCCGTGTGACAGGGGTATAAGTGTGGCGTGACTGCCTTGCTAATCATGACGCGTGGACGCAATTCACAGCAGCCGCTGTTAAACAAAGCACTGCATAAGCTCCGCTCATGCAGCGCTTTGTTTCCATATGTCTGATGCGCACTATTCTGGCGCCATCTGGTAGCCATCGTCGCCGCAGAACCCGTCTTGAGCGGCTCTACGCTTTCCTCCTCCGCTTTCCTCCTCGCGCTCTCTTCAATATCGCCGTTAATTATTTTTATGAGCGACTAATTAGCACGTAACTCGTCACTCCGTGGTCGGCACGGCTAATTGCATTTCTCCGAAGGAACCATTCTTTTATTTCAAAACAGCGATTTCTATACTCCTTAGGGCGCATTCACACTTGCGAGTCGCAGACGTCGTGCGTGCGCCCGTCAGTCGCCTGTGACCAGGCAGCGGCTCGACAAAACCGACGTTTTCACTTGCAAGGGCCACTTCAGCGACCTGGTCGCCTTCTCGTTCGAAACGAGAACTGTCGCGAAGGACGCCGTTCGCGCGCTTGCGGGCGTTTCGTTTTTGCCGCCGGCAATGACAATCGGATGAACAAAGTCTCGCGCGCTACTTCCGGGGCATCGCTGATTGGTTTAGCGGTTTGCGACTCGCAGTCGCAAGGCTGGAAAATCGAGCCGCGTGCGATTGGCCTGCGATCGTCGCTTTTCCACCAATGCGGCCAGTTGCCACTGTCGCTTTGCGACCAGAACGGTCGCACGATCACTGCGACTCCCAAGTGTGAATGGGCCCTCAGTCTTCGTAGAAACGCCCGGCACATACCTTGAGCTCCTCGCAGATGTCGGCTTTGGCGTGCGCGTCCCTGGTTCGTATGACGCTGTAGCCTTCGCGCTGGCACTGAAGCGTCTTCTGGCGCAGCTGCTCGAAGCGGCAGAACCCGGTGCCCACGCCACCGTCATCATCGTCGTAGCCGATGCCGCCTCCACTTCCTCCTCCTCCAGGAGCGTCCTACACGATGACAAAGGGGAACTGCGTTCGTTCATTCATTCATTTTGTTTTGTGGCTGGTGCACCGCGGCATTGGTCACTTGTGCGCCATAAAACGAAAGAGCTATTCATTCAATCATTTGTATTGTCTTGCAGTTGACGCATCATAGCCGTGGTCATTTTTGTGCCATAAAGCAAATTTCCTTTCTTTCTTTCTTTCTTTCTTTCTTTCTTTCTTTCTTTCTTTCTTTATTTATTTCTTTCTTTCCTTCCTTCTTTTGCATTTTACAGAAGTTCAATACCAGCGGTACAGGGAAGTGGGAACGAAGAGCGCTAAGGACGGGTTGTATAGTGAAGCGCGACGTTAATTCACCGCACTCACAACCAATATTTATTCCATATCGGCATAAATATGTGAAAGTGACGCTGCGAATTAGTTATTTGTCATGTAGGTGACAGGTTATCTGATAGCCGCAAGGAATTAGCCGATATCGTGTTGATGGTTCTCTATGTTTCTCGTACACATTTCAGCCAGTGGGCACTCAGGATTGGCTATTAGTCAGCGCTTTACACACCTCCTCTCATTTCTGCGCTCTTTGTTCCCAGCACTCCAACCGGCACACATGAACACACTGGTCCAGGTAACAGAGACAAAAGTACAACCTTGTAATAAGTGTGCTTCGGCGGCATGATCTTGAATCTGCAATGCAAGCAACAGCAAAGCCAAGCGCAAGTGACAACACAGACACGCGCGACACACTCGAGGTCACCGGTTAGATTTCCCCACGGCTGCCTTCCGATGCATGCGGGCGGAATTCAACAACGGTCGTGTACTGTGCATTGGGTGTACGTTAAACAAAAGGATAGAAAGTTGGGCCAGTTGGTACGGTAACATAATCTTGGATTGTAGCGCGAAGTGACACGGACCTGTCTGCTACTATAGTCTCTGTCCGTGTCACTTCGCGTTACAGTCCAAGATCACGTTAAACAAACCCAGGTGGTCGAAATCAATCCGAAGCCCCCCACACTACGGCGTGCCTCATTATAATATTGTTTTTGCGCGGAAAAACGCAAAACTTATTTTTAAGCCTGAGCGGTTGAATGGACAGACGGGTGGATATGAGCAGCATTTCTTGTCAAACGATTTCGTGGCTCACATCACCAAGCTGTTTGTTTTTACTTGTTTACGACATTTCTTATCGGCCCTTAAAGGGGCACTACAGGCAAACATTAGGTCAGCGTGTACTGTTGAAATACCGTTCCAGAAAACTCGCAGCGCTTGTTTCGTGCCAAGATTTAGCAGAAAATCACGTCTGAAGGGTCAGCAGACCTATCGCGCAATTCAAATGACCCACTCCCGAACGGGAAGTGGTGACGTTACATATGCCATCACTGTCCTTTAATGCCCTGTTACGTCCTAGATTGCGCCCAGGCGTTTTCTTCTCCGACCGTCCCATTGTGCACGCTCCTCAGCAAAAAAAAAAAAAAAAAAAAATGTAATGCGGCGTGAACGCCCGGACGCCCCTCCATTAGGTTTCCTGGGTTAGTCGAGGATTCCAGCGCACGAGAAGGTGGCCGTAGAAGTGCAGCAAGGTGTCAACGTGCGCATTGCCTCTCATTTCACCTGTCGCTGAATATTTTCACATGATATATCCCAGGCACTTTTCTTTCAACTCCGCCTCGAAAATTTTGCCCTATGAACGATCTAGTTCTCTAGTGCCCTTATTTTTCTCCGGTACTTTGATATTTCTAGCCCATGGCCTGACACTGCAATTTCAATGCGTGCAACAAAAGTATTGCTGAAGTTCCTGCAGGACACCAAGCCCGACGAGCGGCTCTAGCGAGGCAACTGTCTCATGTACATAAGCACTTACCACTTCTCTTATCACCATCATCCATCCCAATACTTTCACTCCCCTTCCCTCTTCCCCAGTGCAGAGTAGCAGACTAGAGCGCACTAGCTCAGGTCGACCTCTCTTTCATTCCTATCAATAAATTCTATTTATTCATTGATATTTCTATATCTTTATCCAACGATGTTGTAGTACTATGGTTAAAGAAATTTATTTTTCTAAGCGAATAGTGTGCGCGTTCACATATTGTCGCTAAACTTGTACCTTATCGTAGATGGAAGAGCTTATTTGTTGTTGCCTTGTCTTACTTTGTTTCTTTTAAAGCGAAGCTTTCTTTGGCACTTCCTTCGACTTTTGCAGTGCCGCTGCTGTTGTCTTGCACGCTGCGTTAGGGGGTGATTCAGAGCGTGTATATCCATGACAGGAGCGTGGCAGAGAGGAAAGTCGACGCGAGAAACTCGTTTGAACCTTTCCAACGTGTGGCATGTGCACAATGCCCTCTGGAGCTCCCTGGCCGTCGCCGCATTGGCCTCCTGAAAGCTCTAATTATCCGTGACCCCACTCAAACGCATCGCAGCAGCTGCAGCGCTTGCCTTTCTAGTAACGTGCAAGTCCAGAGGGGACGTAGATAGAACTGTAGAGAGCAAGGGGGAGAGGAGGAAGAGGACGGGTAGAACCAAAACCAAAGTCGCGAAACGAGAGAGAGAGAGAGAGAGAGAGAGAGAGAGAGAGGGAGAGAGAGAGATGAACATCTCATTTAAAATCAATACTGGAGCTGGTGGCGACCCTCAGTTCAAGGCCTCGTTGGTGCAAACTTCCAATGTAGCAGTGAATTTCACCAGGTACTCTTGTGCCGGTAAGGAAGTGGCTTGTGTCAGCCACGTAGCCAATGGGGTAGAGGGGTGGAGGGACAAGGAAGGAAAGGGGAAAAATACAGGTGGGGGACAGTGCCACACAATGCGTTAGGAGTTTGGGTAACCTCCACAAGAAGGGCAAACAGGTGGGCGGAGGTTCATCTGCTAAAGCACCGAGAAGGTGTAGGCGGGTTGGAGAGAGCAAAGAGTTGGACTGCACCTGCCGCACTAGAACGCCATGAGCACGCGGGAGTGCTGGGTCGGGATGGGGAAAGATACCTCGGGAGGGGGAAATACGCGCCTAAGGAAATGATAGGGTTCTAGGCTGTACGGTGTAGAACGCGCGGTGTGCTGAGTTGGTGCTGGGATGTCGGCAGCCTGGTGTAAAGATTCACAGCCGAGCTGCTTACCCTGTTCATTCGCTGATAGCCCCGCTGTTACGTTTCGCCTACAACGCGCGGTAATGCCGGCGCGGATGCAACGGACGCCGGGGCTTTGTTCAAAGCGGCGGACATTTTGGCCCGTTCAACGCCGCCGCAACGCCTACCCGCCAAGCGTGTCCAGGCGTGTTTCAGTGCCACGTGTCTTCGTGTGTGCGTGTGTGTGTGTGTGCCCACGCTTGTCAAAGCGCGGCAGCCGGGGAGCGGAGCTCCCCAAGTGAGGGTTGGCGATGCGTCACTACACTCGGTTCAGCAGGTCTCTCGGCTCGACCGTGCGCGCCGTCGTGGGCTCATGCTCCGCCGTCCCGTGACCTTCATCCCGTGACCTTCATCCCGTGACCTTCCCTTTTGGACCGCGACGCCGAGAGTATAAGAGCAGCTGCCCCCGGACGCCAGGGGAGAGGCTCCGATATGTACTGTTGAGTTACGTGCTCTCCCGTCTCTCCACTTCGGTCGAACTGACCGGCCGCTCTTTTGCTATGTTAGAATAAACAAGTTGTTCTGTTACCAGTCTTCTCTTGCTTTGCCGGGACCTTCGGATGCTTCCAGTGCCCCAGGCCGCCAGGCCAACGCTACCCTTGGGGCTTGCGACCCATTGGCAATAACGGGCGTCAGCACCGAGACCCCAACAACTCGTGCCAGCGGTGCGATTACAACATCTGGTTGCCAGCGGTGAGATCGCGACAACGGAGGCCAGCAGCGAAGAGATGCGGTTGACTGTATGCTGAGCAGCACAACGACCATCCGGGAGCAGCGCAACGAGCCCTGTGTGATGACTGGTTGCCTGCAGCGGAACGACTGCGCTGAATTCTTGGCTGCGAGGTTTGGTGAGTGCGGGACTTTCTTCTTCTGAGTTTTGCCAGGCTTTTGTTAGTGTTAGAAACAGAGCTGGTAATTGTGGTTGTCGTTGCTACCGGGTTAGTTTGCGGCAAGACAATAGTAGGCAGTAGAGAAAGCAGCATTCAGAGCAGCCATGGATTTGAAGTCGTTGCGCAAACCGAAATTGCTGGAGCTTGCGAGAGAGTTGGGTCTGGATGTCTCAGACAAACTCAGAAAACCAGAACTGCTAAGGGCTATTCTTGAGTTAGAAGCTGAGGATGACGAGCTGTCGGAATGCCTTGAGACCATTGAGGAGAGGGAGACGGCAAAAAGACAGGAGCGCGAACTTAAAGAGCAAAAAGAGAAACAGGAGCGCGAACTAAAAAAACAAAAAGAGAAAGAAAAAGAAGAGCGCGACCGTCAACACGCTTTGGAAATGAAGCGTCTCGAGTTAGAGATGGAACGCGCTCGTAATGGAAGTCAGGCACACGGTGCAGGAGAACGAGTATTGTTCAAAATGACTGACCTGATGCGGCCGTTTAAGCTTGGAGAGGACATTGGTTTGTTCCTGGTTAACTTTGAGCGAACGTGCGAGAAGCAGGGGTTCTCTCGGGAAACGTGGCCACAGCGCTTGCTCACTTTGCTACCCGGCGAGGCGGCCGACGTAGTCGCTCGCTTGGAGAGAGAGGAGGCAGAGGATTTCGACAAAGTGAAATCGAGTCTGCTAAAAAAGTACCGGCTGTCAGCGGAGGCGTTCCGTCGGAAGTTTCGGGAAAATGAGAAAGGCAAAAGTGAGTCATATACAGAGTTTGCGTACAGGCTTATGTCAAACATGCAGGAGTGGCTCAAAGAAGAGAAAGCGTTTGGTGACCGCGAGAAAGTTCTGCAGTGTTTCGGGCTAGAACAGTTTTATAGTCGGTTACCTGAGAACGTGCGGTACTGGGTCTTGGATAGGCCAGACGTTAGTACGGTGGCTAGAGCCGCTGAGTTAGCCGAGGAGTTTGTGACGCGTCGGGCTCGTGGAGCTAAGGACGGTCAAAAGGGTGAATTTGGCTCCAAGTTTGAGAGGCCAAAGTTCACGCCCATGAGAGCAAAGGGGGACACACGTAGTTCGGATGCGAGTGAAAGCAGTCCGACCGAACGTAAGGAGACGGCGGCAACCGAAGCCGAACGCAGAAAGCGGTTCGAGACGAGGCAAGCGCGCGTTTGTTATACGTGCCAGAAGCCAGGTCACTTTTCGGCGCAGTGTCCAGAAACAAAAACACAAGTCGTGTTTTTGTCTATATGCAGCACTGACGAGAACATGAAGCTTCTCGAGCCTTACATGCGAGACCTCCTCGTGAACGGGAAAGAGTGCCGAGTGCTTCGCGATTCCGCAGCTATAATGGATGTAGTTCACCCCTCTTACGTAGAACCCGATATGTTCACGGGCGAGTGCGCATGGATCAAGCAAGCAGTGGAAGCTCATAGCGTGTGTCTGCCGGTAGCAAAAGTGCTTATTGAAGGACCTTTCGGAGCACTTGAGACGGAGGCCGCAGTGTCATCTATGCTGCCCCCCCAGTACCCGTACCTATTTTCGAACAGGTCCGATCACCTCCTGCGCGAGAAGGGGCTTTTGTTTGGTGAGGCTAGCGTTCAGGCCTTAACCAGATCGAAGGTTCGGGAGCTCGCTGCAAAGGCGGTAGTTGCGGGGCCGACGTTGTTGAACGATGAGAAAGGGTCAGAGGCGCAGCAAGCTGGTATTCAGAGCACGCCCGAACGGGATAAAATTGAGCCTGTAGCGTTAAAGGCACCAGATACTGGAGAGGAAAATCCCGACACGGGAAAGTTAGAAGAGCTGTCTCCAGATTTGCTCATCGCGCCTACGTCAGACGGACTTAACAAGTTGCTAAAAGTCAGCCGGTCGGCTTTGATAGCCGAGCAAAAGAAGGATGGCAGCCTAGAAAACATACGCTGCATTATCAAGGAAGGTATCGCCAAAAAAAATGCTCGCTTTGTGGAAAGAGGTGGGGTCCTGTACCGGAAGTATCTAGACCGCAGGGGAGTGGAGTTCGATCAGCTGATCGTGCCTCAATGCTATCGTCAGGATCTGTTGCGCTTGTCGCATGGGGGTTCGTGGTCCGGACACCTAGGAGTTAAGAAAACTAAGGACCGTCTCTTGCAAGAGTACTATTGGCCAGGGTGTTTTCGGGACGCAGACCACTTTGTGAAGACATGCGACACCTGTCAGCGGGTGGGCAAGCCAGGGGACAAATCGAGGGCGCCGTTGAAGTTGGTACCTATCATTACGGAGCCTTTTAGACGGCTCGTTATTGATACAGTGGGACCTCTGCCGGTAACAGCCACGGGGTACCGACACATTTTGACTGTGATCTGCCCAGCGACAAAGTTCCCTGAAGCAGTGCCGCTTAAAGAACTCAGCTCAGTTGAGATAGTCAATGCACTACTGTCCATATTTGCGCGAGTTGGTTTTCCTGCAGAAATCCAGTCAGATCAGGGTACAGTGTTTACTAGCGCTTTGACGACAGCCTTTCTCGAAAGGTGCGGGGTAAGGCTGTTACACAGCTCAGTGCACCACCCCCAGTCGAATTCCGTTGAGAAGCTCCACTCCGTCATGAAGCGCGTGTTGAGAGCATTGTGTTTTGAACATCAAACTGACTGGGAGCTGTGTCTGCCTGGAGTGATGTTTGCTTTAAGAACCGCGCCGCATGCGGCTACGGGGTTTTCGCCAGCTGAGCTGGTGTACGGTCGCTCGCTGCGATCTCCGCTTCGCATGCTTCGAGAATCATGGGAAGGCAGGGGCGACGACCCAGTCGTGGTAGAGTACGTGCTTAAGCTCCTCGAACGCTTAAGAAGGGCACAGGAGTTGTCAGGTGAAGCAATGGCAGAGGCCCAGCAGAGGGCCAAGGTTTATTATGATCGGACAGCCAGGGCCCGTCGTTTTGAGGTGGGCGATGAGGTCATGATATTGCGCACATCGCTAAAGAACAAACTCGACGTGCAGTGGGAGGGCCCAGCACGGATTGTTCAAAAACTGTCGGACGTTAACTACGTGGTGAGTCTGCCAGGAAAGCGGAAAGCACAGCAAGTTTACCACTGTAATCTGCTCAAACCCTATAAGCAACGGGAAGCAGTGGTGTGCATGATGGTAAACGTGCCCGAAGAGCTTCCGGTCGAGCTTCCGGGACTAGGCTCAGTGACGAACAGGAAAGACACCGATCAAGTCATTAGTGACTTAATAAGTAAAGCATCGCTGTCGCCTGAGCAGAAAACCGAACTACACCAGCTCTTACAAGAGTTTCAAGGTCTGTTCTCTGAGAGGCCTGGTAGGACTTCTGTCCTTACTCATGACATAGAACTTACCTCCCCAGAGCCAGTACGATCCAAGGCGTACCGGGTGTCACCCCGCCAGAGCGATATTATGGAGGCTGAGGTAACGAAAATGCTACAGCTCGGTGTTATTGAAGCGGGTGAGAGTGATTATACCTCCCCTTTGATTTTAGTTGAGGTACCGGGCAAGGAACCTCGTCCTTGCGTCGACTACCGCAGGCTTAATTCCATCACTAAGGATCAAATTTATCCGATCCCTAACATCGAGGAGCGCCTTGAGAGAGTGAGTAGCGCTCAGTTTATTTCCACCCTAGATCTTGTCAGGGGTTATTGGCAGGTTCCACTTACAGAAGAGGCTAGTAGGTATGCGGCGTTCATTTCACCAATGGGGACATTCCGTCTTAAAGTTTTGAGTTTTGGTTTGAAGAACGCGCCATACTGCTTTTCAAGCCTCATGGATAAAGTGTTGCGGGGACAGCAAGAATTCGCTTTACCGTATCTAGACGACGTAGCGATATTCTCCGCATCCTGGCCTGAGCATATGGCGCACTTGCGGGCAGTGCTAACCCGCCTGCGCGATGCGGGCTTGACAGTCAAGGCTCCCAAGTGCCAGTTAGCACAGGCCGAGGTTGTCTACCTCGGACACGTGATTGGTCGGGGTCGTCGCCGCCCCTCTGAAATAAAGGTGGCCGCTGTGCGAGACTTCCCGCAACCGCGCACGAAGACCGATATTCGGTCGTTCTTAGGTGTCGCCGGCTACTATCAGAGGTACATCCCCAGGTACTCTGATATCGCGGCTCCCTTGACGGATGCTCTAAGAAAGACAGAGCCGCAAACAGTCGTCTGGGATGAGACGAAGGAAAGAGCTTTTAGCGCCCTAAAGAGCGCCCTAACAAGCCAGCCTGTGCTACGATCGCCCGACTACACAAAAGGGTTCGTTGTTCAGTGTGATGCTAGTGAGCGAGGCATGGGCGTTGTACTGTGCCAACGGGAAAATGGAGAAGTAGAACACCCCGTCCTGTATGCTAGTCGTAAGCTGACGAGTCGTGAGCAGGCGTATAGCGCCACCGAGAAAGAGTGTGCGTGTATCGTGTGGGCCGTTCAGAAATTGTCATGTTACCTAGCCGGCTCGAGGTTTATCATTGAAACGGATCACTGCCCTCTCCAATGGCTGCAGACCATCTCTCCCAAAAATGGCCGCCTCCTGCGCTGGAGCCTCGCTTTGCAACAATATTCCTTTGAGGTGCGTTACAAAAAGGGGAGTCTCAACGGTAACGCCGATGGCTTAAGTCGAAGCCCTAACGTGGGAATCAGCCTCAAAATTGCTTGTTACTGATGTTTTTCTTCCTGAGGCAGGATTTTTTTAACCTATTGCTTTTGTATAGTGTTTCAAAGTGATGATGTGCTTTCTAGTGCAATTTTCCGATTTGTGGACGCGTTCTGAGTGCTGCTAAACTACTGTAAGGAACTAGGCAGCAGTATAAAAGGGGAAAGAGCCTGGCAGGGCTTAGTGAGGGTTGTGCCGTGCTTGCTAACTGAGCGGTTGACTTTCGGCGTAGTTCTAACGCTTGCCGGAAACGAGAACAAAAATGTCAACTCTCCCGAAGTCACTTTGCAGTGTCCTGTGTGCACCTGAACGTGAGAACGAGGCCTTCTCTGTGCGCTGCGCTCAAGAAACGCCAAAGGACGCCCGACTACGGTTATGAGCATCATCGAGCGACATCCCTCCGGACAGCGGATGCAGTCCCCTGACCATCGGGATCTCCTTCCCCCGGCGGGGCGGTCTGTTACGTTTCGCCTACAACGCGCGGTAATGCCGGCGCGGATGCAACGGACGCCGGGGCTTTGTTCAAAGCGGCGGACATTTTGGCCCGTTCAACGCCGCCGCAACGCCTACCCGCCAAGCGTGTCCAGGCGTGTTTCAGTGCCACGTGTCTTCGTGTGTGCGTGTGTGTGTGTGTGCCCACGCTTGTCAAAGCGCGGCAGCCGGGGAGCGGAGCTCCCCAAGTGAGGGTTGGCGATGCGTCACTACACTCGGTTCAGCAGGTCTCTCGGCTCGACCGTGCGCGCCGTCGTGGGCTCATGCTCCGCCGTCCCGTGACCTTCATCCCGTGACCTTCCCTTTTGGACCGCGACGCCGAGAGTATAAGAGCAGCTGCCCCCGGACGCCAGGGGAGAGGCTCCGATATGTACTGTTGAGTTACGTGCTCTCCCGTCTCTCCACTTCGGTCGAACTGACCGGCCGCTCTTTTGCTATGTTAGAATAAACAAGTTGTTCTGTTACCAGTCTTCTCTTGCTTTGCCGGGACCTTCGGATGCTTCCAGTGCCCCAGGCCGCCAGGCCAACGCTACCCTTGGGGCTTGCGACCCATTGGCAATAACGGGCGTCAGCACCGAGACCCCAACAACTCGTGCCAGCGGTGCGATTACAACACCGCATAAGCAGGAATCCACACAACCTCCACAGGTGTGCGGAAAGAATGTGTCATAGGAGACGAAAGTGGGGCGGGAAGCGTGCCTTGCAGAAGTTTACGACAAGCGTCCATAGAATGAGTAAATATCACCGGAGAAGTAGAGAATTCGTAAGTGGATGGCGGAAAGCTGCAGCCAGGACATGCAGCTCTGCTATGGTAGAATCAGTAGCGGGAAGCAGTTCGCGGTGAACTATAGCTAGGGTCTGTGAAAATACGACGGCAGTGGAACCGCGGGGAGATGTGGTGGCGTCGACGAAGAAACGGGGATGCGAAAGATGAGTGCGGAGGTAGGCGCTGGCAATATAAAACGCGGGCTGCACGGCGCACAACGTCTTTCTGGGGGTGCATGCTTCGTGGAAGAGGGGCGAATTGTGTAGCAGCAGGGAATACTGAAAGAGGCGTACCAGAAACCATAGGGCTGGAATAGCGTGAGCGCGCAGAGAGTGCGTCCTTGTTGGGTGAGGCCTAGGCGAAGCTCTTGATTGCGTTTATGAATAGAGACAGTCTCGTCGGTCGTGTTGTGAACGCCACTCTGGAGCAGAAAGGGGGTGCTGGTGCTGACAGCTTCGCGGTCTTGGATTAGTGTAGCGCAGGTTAGTGTAAGGGAGCTGATAGCGAAGGCGAGAAACTAAAAGGGCATCACGGAGATGAAGCATGTCATGTTCTTTAAGGCCCCGGAAGCATACCCGACGCATCATGCTCCCGAGCAGCACTTGCTCCCTTTGATGAATAACGTGCTGCACTGCTGCAGCGGTACCTCCGTCGCTCTGAACGTAGAGGCCGAGAACTTTTATGCATGGTGGCTGACGCATGATTGATCTGCTTGAGAAGAAAGAGGTAGTCGGCCTCACTTAGGTTGCCGAGCTTCTTGCTGGTAATGCCATCCGAGCCGGGGATAGCGTTCGCACGGAGTTCGGCGACAGGTCGACGAAGCTCTGAAAGGGTGACTGGGGCCAACAGATGTGTACCAGGACTGTCTGGTCCATCATGACCTGCGTACTCGGGGTAGCAGTTGGTGCGAGATAAGTCGTACGGAGATCGGTATAGCGCGAGGCTAATGTCGGGTAGTTCTTAATCAGTTTTCGTAGAGGATAGATGCAAGCTGTTCGAGTGGATTGAGGGTCGAGGAGGGCTCTTAGAAGTTGCCAAGTGGACCCTAAATGGAGAGAATAGCAGCTTTGCCACTCTCGCAGTTCCCATACAGGGTGAGAGGGTGGGACAGGAAAAAGATGACGTCAGAAGGCAAGGAAACAGCGGTCGCGGGCTAAGTGAAGGTACGGTGTGGTACGCTGCTGCTATTTCTGAAAAATAAACACCATGCAAAATTTTCAAGCAGCCTACTGACGCTATGCGCGCAGACGCAAAGCCGCATTAAATCACCGTAGGGTCTAGATGACACTACGGAAGCGGTCGCATGTCAAATCAGCAATTCTGCGCCCGTCGCGGTAGCTTCATGGCTATGGCATCGCTCGAGGTCACGGACTCTTCACGCTATCGCGTGACTCCAGCGCGCGATTTGACCCTCATACATATTCAGCCGTCATTTCCTAATCAATGAGCGATATGGTGTTGCAAAATCCTTTTTTTCTCGCGTCATCCAAGCCGCAGCAACAGTACAGAAGCAGCCGAAAGGCTCCTCGACGCATGAAAAGCCCTCGGGCGCAAGCGTCGTGCTGCGGAGGAGCATCCGGCCACGCCCACCACTGGGCTCGCGCTGTCTCGGTGGAAATGGGACGGCCGGAACGAAGCCTGCCCGCGCGCGCGCAAACCCCGTGACTGCCGTCGGTGAGTAGAGCGTATCGGTGAGTAAAACAGCGCCCAGCAGACGGCGCTACGGTTTCTTGCGCAACGCACAAGCGCGCGGCCATGAAGAAACCGAGCCAAGGCAGAGCGTTGGATTCGCCGCTGCATCTCCTCATTTAGGGCAACCCGCGACATCACAGGGACGTGGAATTCTCTGCCGCTGGCAGTTTGTGTGCATGAGTTTCGCGAGCCAGCAAAACCAGCGCAGCACTGCGCGATAACGAAACTACTGAAACGTGATGACGCGGGTGTGTTTTGGGTTAGTGCGTAATTTCGTTTTCCTGGGGTATAAGGTTCCTAGTCATTGACACAGTAAAATACCCCTACGGGGGAACATCGGCTTAGAGTGTGCCCCAGCCGTATTTTCTACTGTCCACCGCAGATTAATGAGCGCTTCCCCAAATATCTCGAAATGCCTCGGGCAAGGTTCTTACGTCCTCAGTGAGCTTTGCGTGGCCACTACCACATGCTACCACATGCTGACGACTGCGCTAGTTACACACGATACGCATCTATACACGCCAAATTCTCCTATAACACCCTGTTCTCAAACATTCTGACCCGGCTTTGAAAAATAAAGCGCTCTCGTTTAAATTCTAATGAAGCATTGAACCTTTCGTTCTTTCTTTCTGCCGGCCATGTCGTTGCGCTACTGGCAGGTGGTCCTACGTTTGTCAGAGTAACGAAGCCTAAATGTTAGTAAAGTATACACAAGTTGTTCCAACCGTCATGCACCATGCTTTTAAAAATATGCAAATGCCACGCAGCTGGACAGAACCAAGGCGATGTTGTTCGCCGTCGCTTGGAGATACTCAGCTTGTCTTGCATACCGCGTAATTACAGAATTAGTATTATTAAGTATTGAGCTCGAATATTGTAGTTCTATGAAAAGTATCCGAAAATTGTAGAGCAACATGTAAAAATCGCAAAACAGCCTTCTATTGGTCAATACGTGCTACATAAGTGTTTTTCCGAGCGTTTAAAGTATAACTACCTCCTGATTAAAGCGAAATTTGTAAAAAGTAACACATTTTTATCACAACAGTGTTGATTGAGGAGGCAAGGAATAACAGCGGCTATCTGAATCGCCATGTTCGCACTACCCTCTACTTCCGGTGGAGGGCGGACGGCCAATGAACTAACGTGACACACGCTCAGTACACTATAGATGACCAATAAGATTAAGTCTTCAAGGAAACATAAGACCATAAATGAAATGCCGTTCAACATTACACGTCAAGTAGCGACCGTCCGAAGCAGACGAGTAATTTGAGCGAGTCATCATCATCATCATAAGCCTGTTTTATGTCCACTGCAGGACGAAGGCCTCTCCCTGCGATCTCCAATTACCCCTGTCCTGCGCCAAACGATTCCAACTATAGCGCCCGCGAATTTCCTCATTTCATCGCTCCACCTAGTCTTTTGTCGTCCTCGATTGCGTTTTTCTGCTCTTCGTACTCATTCTGTAACCCTAAACGTCCAGCGGTTATATAACTGACGCGTTACATGACCTGCCCAGCACCATTTTTTCCCTCTTGATGTCAATTAGAATATAGTCTATTCCCGTTTGCTCTCTGGTGCAAACCGCTCTCTGTCTCTTAACGTTATGCCTAGCAATCTTTGTTGCATCGCTCTTTGCGCGGTCCTTAACTTGTTGTCAAGCTTCTTTGTCAGTCTCCAAGTCTCTGCCCCATATGTCAGCACTGGTAAAATGCACTGATTGTACACCTTCCTTTTCAATGATGATGGTAAGCTTCCAGTCAGGGGCTGGCAATGTCTTGTATGTACTGATATAGTGTGTGTGTGTGTGTGTGTGTGTGTGTGTGTGTGTGTGTGTGTGTGTGTGTGTGTGTGTGTGTGTGTATGTGTATGTGTATGTATGTATGTATGTATGTATGCATGCATGCATGCATGCATGCATGCATGCATAAGTATGTACTGATATAGTGTACTAGAATATAAGGTAGTGTGTTCAGGGAGGACTCGTGGCTGCCGCACTTGATGTCGAAAGCCATGAGATGGCGCCACCGGAGTGTGGGTGGTCGCATCATGCATCGTTTCCGATGTGCTACGGCGCTTTGCATACAGCTCCCCTAAGAATCTGCTTTTTAATTGCTAACACGTGAATGATAATACGTCCAAGGTTCGACGGTATTGTCCATATCATTAACGGTGGCTTCTCGGGCGGAGCCATCGCAAAGTTCAAAAAGAGAGCTCATTTCTTCATCAAGATCTACATTGCTTGAGCTGATTTCGTTTGCATGGTTATAAAATGACAAGCAGTTTAGAACAATCCGGAGCTGCGTTGGTGTGGGATGATCATTTGATCTACATGGTTGTCTGACAATCCCGAAGTTCTGTAATGGATCCTGGCTGAGCCAGAATACATTAGAGAACTTTGTGGAAACTGTGGAAATGCGCATGCAATTCTTACAACTACGTGTCACACATGAAAAAAATGCATCAATGAATGCCTACTTTTTCGTTTGCAGATATCACGCAACTAATACATGAATACTATGGAAGGATACTGGCTAATTCATTTCTAAAAGCTAGGATCAACAATTTATTGAATAGACAAATAAATTAATTATGAAACGATTGTTTACGTAATTACTCAATTATTTAGTATTATGAGTAATGCCAACAAATAGTGCAATTATTTCTAATTAATTAGGTAATCAACCTATTGACTAATTAATGTATTGCCAAGTTGAATATTAGAAGTTGAATAATTAGAATTAATCGAATAAGGAAGTATTAGACGCATACATCTTTTTATATTGCGGTGACTACTACTGTGTAACTAAAACTGGAATACCTCACGGAAAAGCAAACCTTTATTTTAAACAATGCTCCGTTCGAACTACATAAACTGCAAAAAAGGGCACAAACAACGCAAACTTCGATGTACGCGCTACGGCGTACAACCAGCATAACTGAAAACAGCAGGAATGAGCGACAGATCGAAGGATGTAAGCGCTGGTGCTGCCGTCGTGTGGTCTGGCATCAAGGACAGATGCTGCGAGGGGTCTTCGTTTACCCGCTCATACCAAGGCTCAAACTTTGTGGAACACCCCGATTTTGTCCAACTGCCGTCTCCACGGGCTGGATCCCACATTGAAGCTGCACATTCCATCGAACTTCTCCTGCCGTGATGCAACTTTACTGGGCCGCCTCTAGTTTGGGGCGGCTTTTACGAAAGCCTACTCATTCTTTATCGGAATGTCCCATGCACCGATCTGGAACTATGAGTAGACGATCGAACACGTGTTTTGTTTTTTGCAATCCCCGTGACATCGAACGCGACGTTCTTCGGAGGGTATTAAACCGGTTAGACAGCAGTCCATTTTGAGAGCCTAAGATTCTCGGGCCATGGCCCCATCGTTGCAGGCTTACAAAGCGACGCGGGCATTGGATTCATGAAATCGACCGGCCTCAGGGGCCGATTATAGGCGTGGAGTGATAGACAAACGGACATATATTCATACTGATAGTACCTTCTTCCCCCTTCCCTCTCCTCTCTTTTCTTCCCTTAAACCCTTTCCCCCGTGGTGGGTAGCCAACTGGATGTACGTCTGGTTGACCTCCCGACCTTTCGTTCCTTTTTTTCCTCCTCCTCCTCCTGGCATGCGAGTGCCGGCCCTGAACGCACTACCCCTTCTAGTACACCTTAGTACTGATGAAAGCGAGTTACGAAATAGCGTTATGGATGTGGAGACTGCATAAGAAATTCGTGGAGGTGTGCAAGTATGAGATCTCAAATGTAAGCAGTTTGCTTTTTACTTTCTCAGTACCCCCAATCCCCCCACGGCTGCACCGCCGTTCAGATCCAAGCAGCCAAAGCTATTGACAGTTACAGTTCGATGAGTAGTAATTTCCCTGCCTTACTATTCCTTTATTTATATTTTTCATCATCATCATCACCATCATCATCATACTATCTTATGCCCAATGCAGGACGAACGCCTCCCCCTACGATCTCCAATTACCCCTGTCCTGCGGCAACCGATTTCAACTAGCGCTTGCGAATTTCCTGATTTCATCGCCCCACCTAGACTTCGGCCATCCTCGACTGCGCTTCCCTTCTCTTGGCAGCCATTCTTTAACCCTAATGGTCCACCGGCTATTTATCTAACCTACGCATTACATGACCTGCCCAGGTCCATTTGTTTTGTCTTAATGTCAATTAGAATATCTCCTACCCCCATTTGCTCTCTGGTCCATACCGCTTTCTGTCTCTTAACGTTACGCCTAACATTCTACGTTCCGTCGCCGTTCTTGCAGTCCTGGTTCTCGAGCCTCTTTGTCAATATTTATGTTTCTTACCCATATTTAATAAACAACAACTTGCCTTCTAGAATATCTGAAAAGTCAATGCTTGACACCATCAATATATTCCCTTCCTATGGTAACTGTTAACATAAGCTTTATTAGTCTTATTTAGTTCCTTCTGAGAGGAAATATTCAATGTTTGTGGCGACGAGGGTAGTTGACCGATATCGCAGCATGTTACGCTTCACAAGCTGGCTAATTAACCGCAGGGCAGTCTCTGGTGGTCGTCGTCATTGATGGCATGATGCTTTTTCCGCTGTAGCACGCAGACATAAAGGTTACATCCTAGCAGTGATAACAGGAAAGTAAAATAAAGGAAGAAAAGAAACCAGGAAAAGACACTGTGCGCGGCGCCCCTTAGTGAGCGTGACGTATGTATGGTACGCACCTGGTACTCTCCTCCTCCTCCCCCTCTACGCTGCTGCTGCTCCGCGCAGGCCGAGCTGTACTCCTTGAGCACGGTGTGCGAGAACCGCAGCAGCCGGTCCATCAGCTCTTGGTTTCCATGGCAGTCCTCGTTCTGGAAGATGGGCTTCACGCAGTCCTTGTAGTCGCGTACGGCGCGGCACGCCTTCGCCTGAAAAACCGTGTGCATTCTACAGCAGCCCTTATATCTACAAGACCACATGTACAACCATTGTTCGTTTTGCCGAAGTCCAAGCGCACTCGCGGTGCGTTAGCTATCACCGGCGTAAACGCGGCATTTATGAAAGCCTGTGGGCAGCCGCTCTTCTTCGTACATGAGTGCCTGGCGCAAAACGATCACGTCTCACACCTTTAATCTTCCTTTTTTGATGTCGCTATCAACTCTGTGTAGCTATAAGGCATCAGTCCCGCTACAGTGCACCCAGTAACTTTTGGCGGACAGATCAAACCCGCGCGAACTGCCGCGCGGCTTCGGCGCCACAGTCCTACACGTGTGGGTGCACACACGCCACAGGTCTTCCCGGGGGTGTTATCCGGTACCTCTGTCGTGTGGAGTTTCCCACGCACGCAAGACTACACGGTGCGTCCAGGACCGGATGCGGAGAAAACACATGCTTTCTCACAAAGGACAAGCGGAGCCTGCGTTCGCCTGCTCGTTGCGTGTCCATCAAGCGCAGGCCTCAGTCGCGTGATGCTTGTCTGACTTACTGCCGAAACCGATTTTATTAACAACCGGTGACAAATACTCGCTGCGGTCCTATCACTGTTCTGATTAGTGATCACAAACAGGATGTTAAAGGCCTTTCGGTGGCTTGCATGATAGTTGGCGGTAAACAGCACTTACCAATTACAAATAATTCAGCTGCGTCTTTACCGACGTGTTTTTGAGCGCTGTCGATGCGTGATTTTGCGTAGACCATAGCGCGAGAACATCCTTTTTTCTTTCCTTTTCACGCAGGCCTATAGCCTTTGAGAACGAATGTTTTTGCTCTCGGCTATATACCACGTTTGGTTAGGCTTGTTACGTCTTTTGTAAGTTACGTGCAACTTATGTTCTGCAAGTGTGGCACTTGTCTCATTGCGTAATTCAATAGGGAATTCAGCCTTTCACCCGCACATCTGTACTAACTTCTAGCCAACTGGCCCAACTTGCCGTCTTGATGCATCTGTAGTATACTGGCGAAGCCTCTGCCTGCAGCCGCCAAGAAGCTAAATAGAGCGGCGGGAGAGTAGGAGCTAGCGCTCCCTCACATCACCTACGCATCCGGGTCACCCGAAGCTCTCGCACGACAGCGCGTTCCAGCAAAAGCTATTCGCTAACACGCAAAACTCTGTTACGCTTAACAGGTGATATACGAAAGCATACCTACAAGTGATCCGAGTACAACCTTTGTATTGTCTCCTATTACCTATGTTCACAGCTTCCGCTTCAGCCCTCGATGTTTAATGAAATTTCACGAAATATTTTATCCCACACCGTTAAAAAACCACATCTATAACTCACAATTAAGTTTGTAAAAGCTGCGTTCCCATCGAAGCTATTTTTTTATACCGATGTATTTACTGTTTACCTTGAGTAACTCGGTTGTACGATCCCATGCGCTTTTTGCATCAGCGCCTTTTTGTCGGCAGTCATAGTCCCGCCACCGACAACCACCCACCGAGCACCGATCGCGAAAGAAAGCTATATGCTTTTTAAAAAAATACAGTGCTTTTGTAGGAACCCACTTATGATACTAGGCTAAATCTGCGGTGTTCGACCACACATATCCGGATGTGGGACATGAAGGCCATGACTTGTTTCATGCTCTTGCAGCATGCAAAACTATGGCCTTCGAGACTGGCTTCCGTTACACTGAGGGATCCATCGCTGGGGTGTTGCGCATTGGATGTACCAATAGCAACCTTTGTTATTATTATTTTTCTTTGGACGCAACCTTTTTATCCATGGCCGTCTGGGGAGTCAGCAATATGCGCATTTGATCATTCGTGTGGATACTCTATGTGTATGTGCAAGTAGTCCTTGGAGGAATAAACGGCACCAGTCTAAACCGAACTGAAACTTCCCTTCGCTGTCCCTCGAAGTCGAGCGTAGGAACTGACGTTTTTATTACTTTTGCGCCACCCAGAATAAGTGAATACAAAATAGATTAAAAAATCAATGAGAAACGGGAGTCTGGGAACAGGCAAACAGGAAACTGTCTGAATTACGGATAGCGCAAGTATAACAATAATAAATATAAACCGTCAGCTTGTCGTTTACTTGCTTTACACTGCAAGAGTTGTGGTTGTGCCCCTTATACTTCGAAAAACGTGATATTTTTCTATTATCTCTGTCAGCCGACACGTCAGGTTACAGAAGCAGAAACCATAGCAATATCTGAATAGGTGTGTGGTCTCGTCGTCTCCGTCTTTATCACGCAAGTGAACGGGTTTCTTAGTCTGTGGGCACGTGTCGAATGGACTGTGTTTTGCTTTGTTCACTGACTATAAAGGAGTTCACAGATGAACTTGTTTAAGTGCTGGCAAACACGCACACGATGTGGTGGAAATGCGTCTTGTGACACTTACTCACGTCTCTCAGTGCTGAAACAAGTTCATACGCATAACTTACTTGCCTAAATTAGCACCCTGACTGAGTTCAGAAGTTCCACGTCATGAAAAACTTATTCCCACGCACTGTGTGAATGACTATATGCGAAGCATCTTGCAGGTGCCTGGCTATCTAGCATTGTTTGGGTACCGCAAAGCGATGGCAGGTGAAACAACGTGTTTGTGTGGATTTATACAGTTGTGTGTGTGGGGGTCACGAGGGTGTGCGCCCAGCATCGCGATGACGACCACGCTGGAGACGATTGTACGGCAGCAACGGCACAATTTCTGCACCGGCCGTTCGATGCGAGTTTACATGGCAATTGTTGGTTTCTGCATGGGTCGGGGACGAGCGTAAACGAGATAAATACAGATTGTGAGGTCATAAACGACTATGTGTTATGCTATCGTACGTATATACAGCTATGTCATGTGGTGTATCTAAAATGATTGTTACATGTGTACTCAGGCGAAGACGTGTTAAAGCGTGTTTAACTTGAACGATCACGAAGCCAGTACTATAGTGCTTTAGTTTGGCGTTTGGCACCAGTCTGGCCCCCGGCTTATACATGACGCGTTTCGGCTATTCGAATACCTAGTCACAATAGGTGAATTCTGCCCGAAAATGTGTATTCACTTGTTCTGAGTGGCGGTAAAGCAATACTACTGTAGCACGCTACTACGTGCCGGAATGGTCCGGTCACAAAAGACGATGACAACACGCTCAGCACGATGACGGTGCGCGAGCCGTGGAATCGGTGGATTCAGGCGGTCCGCCCGATTGAGCGGGCTCGGCTAAAATCTAATTTGTGGACACCAGGAACCAGCGCGGGTCTGGTTTTTCTTCACCCACAAATTGGGGACTCCGGATTTTGCGTCATCGCTCTCAGCTCTGGGTGCCTCAGCCGCTTCACTGGGCCTTCTCCGCCTTCCATCCAGTCAGCCATGGCCTCGGATTCTCCGGATCAAGTACTGCCAGCAGTGCCACTACCCCGCGATCCCGAGGTCTTTACTCTCAAGCTCCCGGAGTTCTGGTCGACGGAACACTACCAGACGACCCTCCCGGACCTTCGAGAATGTCTTACCTGCTCCTTGTACACGTTGATGGATCCAACGAAGTTCTGGAACGTGGATCCGCACCTCATGTGGTGGTTGATGAGCTCCTTTCCGTCACAGTTTCCTCCGGCGCCACCAGCGTACTCTTGGCGGCTGCTGCTGGTGGAGCAGCTCCAGTTGTAGTCGTTCACGTTGGAGCGCATCCTCTGTCGCTCGCGCATCGCCAGGTCAGCCAGCCGGTGGCAACGGGTGCGGTTCAGTGCCTTGCCCACGCACGACGCGTACTGGTGCAGACGCTGGCAGGATTGCGCGTGGTCGCCCTGCGAACCGATCGCGTTGTCCAGGGCGTAGATCATGATCGCATACTTATTTGTTTAAACCTCGTGAGCAAGCTCTGGTGGATATTGTTTCTTGGCGCAAGGGCCAGAAATGGCCAAAGAGCGCCATGACACTTGGTGATCAATGGCAATGAGTATAGTTGAATATGGTGAAAATTGAGTGGTTGTATATTACCCAAATTATTCGCTGCAAATGGTGTAAGATATGTATCTATTAAAATAATGTCAATGAAAAGTGGGTCCTATGGTTGTAAAAGTACGTTGTGAAGGTTTAGATACTAAAACGTGTTAATATATAGCAGCACCAGTGCCTCTGCAGAGCCCTTCAGCGCAAGGGCTGTGAGGCATGTGCTCTGTAAGTGACTTCATTGCAGCAACAGCCTCTAAGCAGAGGCTGTGCTACAAATAGCCTGGCCAAATGATTTCTATGGTATTCGTTTCTTCTGTAAACTTGAGTGCTGATTTAAAATTATATGGAGGGTCATTGTCTAAATAGAAGACTGGGTGCAAAGGTATATTATGAAGGTGTAAGGAAGGGAAGAACTTTTTTCTCTCCTCTTCTAATAATGGGCACTGAACGAGAACATGAAGGACTGTAAGTCTACTTCCACACCTAGTGCATGTCGGAGGGTTAGTTCCAGTTAGAACATACGAGTGAGTGCTATACGTGTGTCCAATTCTTGTGTGCCCAAAGCAAACTCTAGCCTCCTATTTAAGTGGGTACTGAGAAATCGTTTTTCTCGGCATCCACTGCACCAGATTGGACGAGGATGGTTGCAATTAAAAGAAAAAGCAGTCGCAGTCTCACCCGAAAGGCGGAGCATTGACAGCGATAACGAAATGCTAGACAGCTACACGACGGAAGGTTCGTAGTTTATTTTTTCTTCCGTGTACATTGGGGTAAACATTCGCTTACTTGTGATATTGATTGGAATGGTGCCACGAGCGCAAATGCAAGTTTGAACAGATCTCACTCGATGATCATGAACTTTCACTGTCACAACGCTGGGTCCATGGGGAGCGCTGGCAGCGGGTAGCGAACACTTCTGGCGGCTTCTCGCTTCACCGCATCTCGGAAACGTGAGATTACGTGACGTCAACATGAGGCGCCTGGAGCAGAATGCGCATGAAGTCACCAGCCATCTTGAGTCGCCCCTAAACCATGCGCCCGTTACCTCCAAGATACGGCACGTGGGCCGCGTACGCGCTCAGCCACGCGTACGGCCGTCCGCAGCAGTAGCCAGGCTAGAGGAGGAGACGCGCTGTCATCAGCATCAACCTATTTTATGTCCACTGCAGGACGAAGACCTCTCTCTACTATCTGTAATTACCCATGTCCTGTGCCAAACGATTCCAACTTGCGCCTGCGAATTTCCTAATGTCATCACCCCACCTAGTTTTCTGCCATCCTCAATTCCACTTCTCTTGCACCTATTCTGTAATTCTAAGGTCCACCTGTTATCCATCCTACACATTACATAGCCTGCCGAGCTCCATTTCTTTTCCTTAATTTCAATTAGAATATCAGGTATTCCCTTTGCTCTCTGATCCACGCCGCTCTTTCTGCCTCTGAACGTTAAGCATAACATTGTTCTTTCCGTCGCTCTTTGCGCGGTCCTTGTTCTCGAGCTTCTTTGTCAACCTACAGTTTTCTGTCCCATATGATAGCACAGGTAGAATGCCTTGATCGTACACCTTTCTTTTCAATGACAGTGGTAAGCTTCCAGTCAGTCTCTGCAATGTCTACCGTATGTACTGCAACCCATTTTTATTCATCTTTTATTTTCCTTCTCATGATCAGGGTCCCCTGTGACTAGTTTACTTATGTAAACGCCCTCCTTCACAGACTCTAGAGGCCGACTGGCGATCCTGAACTCTTGTTGCCTTGTCAGGCTATTGATCATGTCTTTATGTATGGTTGAAGACTAAGAAACAGAAAACAAACACACTTTCACTCTTACACTTTCCTTGTTAAGGTCCTCAATAATTTCGTGCAATATCGCCCCACATATCGGCGTAAATATTCAAGGCTGGGGAATTTTTAGGAGACACAATTTCTTAAACCCCCACGTATAGGCTGACCTTTGCTTACAAGGTTATAGCCCAAAACACAGTTTAGGTATACGTTATAGGCCCCACATACCGCATTCCCGTCGACTGTCCCCGAATGTTCGTACGTTCCGCATTACATGCGCAGCGAGTCTGGCCCACCAACCTTCGTGTAGAGGCGCATGATCTCGTCCAGGTTGCGCTCGCACATGGAGCGCAGCTCGAGGTAGGCGTCTTCGCGGCAACGCGGCTGTGCGGCTGCCATGGGTGGCGCCCTCGGACGGCCTGCGCCTTCCCTGGCGAGGCGACCGCGCATCGCGAGGGCGCTGCCCGGTGGAGGCGGCGGCGGAGCGTCGTCCACGTCGGCTCGGTCCGGCGCCGCTCCGTAGTAGTCGGCCCCCGCCTCCGGGCGGTAGAATCCGCCGGCTTCGGTCGCCGCCGCCTGCCGGAGAACGGCGGACGCCGCCGCGAAGGCGATCAGCAGCCGAAGCGGCGCCCACGCCGCCATTCCGAGCCCCGGCCTCCTTATCCTCTGCACCTGTGACTCATACCCACTGTGAGGGAAAAGGAGAGGCTCAGTCGGATGAGGCCTAAGCTAAGAACGTGACCGTTGCTAAAAGAAAATTTGCGAGATTCTGGACGCAGGAGTGTTGCAAGACACCAGAAAATTCGTTTTCTTTTTTTTTTTTTTGCTAAGTATCGGTTAGAGTACGAAATTCCTCGCTAAATATCTGCGGCCAATACTGACCGACAGGCAGCACATATTTTTCTATCGTTCGTTTATTATAATAAGTCGAAAGCCTTAAGTGGCTCTACACCCCCGATGGCCTTGAAAAAAAAAACGGGTCGTCCGGTCCAGTAGTACAAAAACTATCATCATCAGCAATGGCTCATAACCTCCACCACCCCCCCTCCAAGGAAGCAGAAAAGGCAGCGGCTCATCCCTCTCGTAATGCAGAGGCTACAAGCACACAGCAAAGTGAAGTGACCAGTGCATACATTCATTGGTATCACGCGTACAACGTACAGAAACGCGGCGTCTAGTCAAGTGGTAAAAAACAAAAACACGACATTCTCAATGGCTCATACCCGCTTAAGCAAGCAAAATTGCAATGGCTAATAACCCCGTAAAGCTGAGGCTACAAGTGCTCAGCATAGTGAAGCGAACAGCGCATGCATTAATTAAAATTACTTATACAACACACAGAACAGCATACGCTTCAATCCCCTGCAACGTGAACGATGCAACGTGAAGTCGACGAGAAACGTCGTTGGCGCGAGTCCGCTATACACGCGCGCGAAGCCACAGCTAAGCGCCGAATACGAGCCGAAGACGCCGATTGCGAAAGCAGCAACGCGACGACTCGGGACGGGCCATTACCAAAGTGTGTAGCAAGCTTTCGTTTTCACATCTTACAAGAGCGTAACATGCTTCCGAACATTTACCACAGGGTTTGTGGCCCACAGCGTATTTGTGCCAGTGTAAATGAAATCGTCGTTATCACCACTGTCAGAGAAGAAAGACCGATGCAAGATCCCCAACTGCAGCTGTATCACGCGGGTAATGCAGACAAAGTGCAATGGACACCTCTGTTTCGCATGTGACGAGAACTGTTCGTACACAAGTTGCACAGAACACCATAGGCCGATGGGTAAAAGTCACCTCCACTGTTCCGCCTGCTGTTGCCCACTCTGTTGCTGTAAACGTTTCCACAAAATAACCTTTCTTTTCGCTGGATACCTTTATTCTTTTTGCAGCTTGCAGATTTCACCGAAAAATAAATATTTCCTTCATTCATTTCTCTGTGACATCTTTTAACGTGTAATCAGTATCGAAATTACATTTCACTTGCAAGCTTGCGAAAACAAATTCATTGTCATAGATGCAAGGAAGAGGTTAGCGAGTCCTGCACTGAAATGTGCTAAAGATAATGATAAAGCAATCAAGTTTAACTGGTCAATCGTTTCGAACCTGAAATAAAATCCTGAACGGCGGCGCAAACAGCTCTGTTACTGTACCCTAGAGTCGAAGGAACGACCACAATAAGGACAAGACGACCCACAAGCAAGAGTTGCCTAACCCCATGCTAACTGGCTCTCTTGAGCACCTGTGACATTAGCAGCGGTGGTAATTGAAGCGCTTAACATATGCAGGACGAAAATCACTGCTGTGAGTTCCGCCAGAAAGATAGGCATAAGATATGGGAGGGGAAGAGGGGGTGAGACGACCGCGATGATGACAACGCACAATTTTTGGAACTCACTTTGAGGAGTCAGAGGATGGCTTTCTTGCATGCTCCTCTTTCCTTGGCGCTTACCCACAACGGGAGATTGGCCAATGTTTCGGTTTACCACGCCGATACACTGCCAAACTGAAAACAATAAAGCAAATCAAGCTGGCGCTGAAAAGGAAGCCTTTGTTTGGCCGGGAAAGACAACAACGCGCTGCTTCTACTATATCGATGTACTTACGCTTTCTTGGTTTAAAAGTGGCAAGGGTGAAATGCGCCGCACGTGCTTTCCCTCATTTCCATCGACAGTGTCGTGATGTCATACGTCAATCACCACAGACTCCTTGGTGTAATCCTCGACTGTGCCCTTTCTTGGTCTAATGGCGTGACCATGCTTAAAGGAAACCTTGTCACATTCGTGGTCGTTTTGAGTCGGCAATGAAATGGTACTCGGCTCGACAGTTCCAGCTCCACTGGTATCAGGCGCAATTCGTAGCTCACCTGTGATATTGCTCCCTAGTAGTTGAGCACACTGCCACGTTTCTGCCTACGTACCTTAGAAAGGCTGCAAGTCCAAGTGTTGCATGTATGCCTAGGCGTACCCCGCTTCACCTCAACTTGACCAGGTGTCCTCAAGCTCTCCTAAACAGTTTTTTTTACCTGGTCACCCACACCACTGCCTTTGTGGGTGTAAAAAATAAATTCAAATTTGAACTAAATGCACAATTGCGGACGCAGGCGTTAATCTTATCAATGTATACCGCTCTCATAAACTTATCCGTGTTTAACAATGGTTCATAACACGCACCTAGACTGCGTAATTCATAAGAGCAATCCATTCGTACTTGTTTTGCCCCGACTTATGTTTCAAGCACTACGGCATGATCTTTTTCATGGGCAGTGGTTCGTCTTTCAGTTCCTGGTCTGAACGTAAAAATAAAAATGCCATCATGTGGTCTGAAGCAACTAGCGCTGTCACATGTCGCTGAAGCATATGCCTCCACAGTACATGTTAGCGTTGATGGTGCGACGCCCTCAGCTGCCATCACAGCTGCTGTGATTGTACCAGCCTTGTCGATTCGTGGAAACTTCAAACTTGACCACATGACAACGCTTACGTCTGCGGAGATTGCTGGAATTCGCGAAGCCGTTCTTTACATTTCTCAGGAACCACCTTAACCACGCGCACTCATCTTCGATACGCTAAACCAGGACTTACAGATTAAATCTGTGCTTAGGCGACGACCTTACTCGCTTAAGAAGTGGTCGAAATTTGCGAGCCCGCCTTGGGAAATGGGCGCCGCATAATACCAAAATGGCCTCCTGGATACTGCGATGTTGATGAAAATGAGCGCTCCAGAATTCAGATTGCATTTTAGCCTCAATTACAAGGACCGATGCCAGTGCGACATGCGCGTAAGACAAGTTGCCGGCTTCAGCCATAACACCGTCACCACCGCCTTCATACCATTGATCCCGAGCTTCTCAATTTCTTCATTTTTTGCTTTCATGCGTTCTTTTCTATACCATTGTGGTTACTGTTATTTCTTACTTGGATACAGCCCTGTTCTATCTAGCTCCGCTTTATTTCTGTGAAAACCTAAGTTCATCTGATGGTCCTCGCTCCCTGCTCGGTCGTGATGGAAGTGGACGACCCCGCACGTCTGCCGGCGACGGCGGCGTCAGCGGCGGCCGCCTCCAGGAAGCGGATCGGTCAGCAGAGCGACAGCGACAGCGAGGACACCCATGTCTACTCTCTCAGCAGTGAGGACACTTCTGGTGACGACTTCCAGCTTGTGCAGAGCCGCAGAGCGAAGAGAAGGAACATCAGGACGTCCTCATCGTCAAGCACGCAAACAGTGAGACAGACGCAGAGGCCAGACGCCAATGCCATCATATCTGTGCCGCTGCTTCCCACCGTCAACATGAAGCTACTTGCTGCAGATAACCTATTCGGAGCCACATGCGCCTCTCCGCGGCTAGCGTCGATGGTCCCTCTTTCCTTCTTTCTCTCTTTTCTATTCTATATATATTTCCGGGCTGGAAATAAAGCGTCGTCATTTTGCTCTGCGAATCGGCCTGGATTTCATCGCGTAGCTGCCGGCCTTTAGCCGGTATAACGTAACAGTGGCGACGAGGATTCTGCTGCAGCAAGGAAGCCAAGCAGAAGGAGCCCACTACCGACCATGGCACACAGGCTACCGGAATTTGAAGACGAAAAAGATAAGTGGCAGGCGTACCAAGTCAAGGTTGAAGCCTGTTTCAAAGCGAATGATGTGAAGGACGATGCTAAGCAAAGAGCCCTGCTGGTAGCTGCGCTTGGAACAAGGACAATAGAAATTTTGAACGGAAAGGTAGCCCCGCAAAAGCCTAACGCCCTGACCTACAAAGAAGTTGTGCAGACGTTAAACAGCTACTACAACCCGGTACCGAATGAAATTTCTGAAAGTTTCAAGTTCTTCCATCGCTGCCAGCAAGAAGGGGAATCTGTACATGCATTCATAGTGGCAATACGGCAGATGGCACACAACTGCAATTTTGGAACTATGCTGGACAGAATGATAAGGGACCGTATTGTGTGCGGCGTCAGATCCAAAAATGTGCAGAAGCAGCTGCTAGCAAAGAAAGATCTGAATCTTGAAGCCGAGGCTCTTGCCCTTGCCGCAGAGAGCGCTGAACGCGATTCGCAAGGTATTGTTACGGACCAAGAACATGCAAGATTGCTAAAGCTGTCTGGTCAATACGAATCGCGCGCGAAGTCGCAAGGCGTGCAACAATGCAAATGTTGCGGTAAGCGTGGTCACAAGACCAATGCCTGTCGTCTAATCAAGCGCAAATGTTACAAGTGTGCACGGCCAGGGCATTTAGCGAGAATGTGTGCGGCAAATGAAACAAGCAAAATGCTAGCAGTAACTGCTCAGGCGACGGAAACCGAAGAAAGTGATAGCAGCACGTCACAAATCTGGTCCTTGACCACCACGCGCTCTCTCATACCGCCCATCAGGAAATCGTTTGCGTGGAATGGCATCGAAATAATGATGGACATCGATACTGGCTCCCCTGCTTGTGTCATTCCCAAGAGCATTTACAAATTGCACTCTCACCGATGGCCGCAGCTACAAAAGGCGGAAGTACAGCTTTCATGCTATCTCGGGAAGTTGCCGCTTCTGGGTGCACTGACAATGCCAGTTTCTTATGAAGGTACAACAGTGCAGTGCAGTCTGACAGTTTTAGACTGCAATGGCCCCAGTCTATGCGGTCGGGACCTGCTGAAAAAATTAACAGACGAACTCATTCAGGTGCTGAGCGTGTATTCGACGCCTCCTGTGCCAAAGCAAGCCTTGGAACACGTGCCGACGCTGCTCCAGCAACACTTCGACCTTTTCACTGAAGGCGCTGGTCTTATGAAAGGCCCGCCAGCCCGACTGCACATCAAGGCCGGAGCAAACCCCAAGTTCTTCAAGGCAAGGAAAATTCCTTTTGCCCTTCGTGATAAAGTGTCTAAGGAGCTTGACAGATTAGTCTCAGGTGGTATAATATCTCCAGTCCCTCATTCCGAATGGGCAACGCCCATCGTGCCAGTTTTGAAGAAGGACGGAACAGTACGCATTTGCGGGGACTTCAAGGTTACACTAAACCCTGGGTGCGATGTTGAGCAGTACCCCTTGCCTGTCATAGACGATATTTTTGCAAACCTGTGTGGAGGAAAAAAAATGCAGTATTTTAGACCTTCGCGATGCTTACATTCAGGTCGAGCTAGATGAAGACTCGCGTAAATTAGCAGTGATAAACACACAAAAGGGGCTCTTTTGCTACAACAGGTTACCGTTTGGCATCGCATCAGCTCCAGCGATATTCCAACGGAATATTGAATTTGTGCTGCAAGGACTAAAAGGGACCCAGGCTTATCTAGACGACGTCCTGATAGCCGAGAGCAGCGATGCTGAAAACGTAAACCTGCAAGCTGTGCTACAGCGTTTCCGCGAGAACGGTATCAAGCTTCGTTCCGACAAGTGCAAGTTTGGTGAACAATCAGTGACATATCTTGGCCATCGTATCGATGCTGAAGGGCTACACCCACTCGAGAAGCACGTGGATGCGATCAGGCTAGCCCCTTCACCGCGAAATGTTGCTGAGTTGCGATCCTTTGTGGGAATGGTTACATTTTACAATAAGTTTTTGCCAGATCTTTCCACTATACTTGCACCCTTGTGCAGCCTTCTTGAAAAAGGTGCAAAATGGGTTTGGCACGAAAAAGAAGACGCGGCATTTCAGAAGGCCAAGGATGCTTTGTGTTCAGCCCCAGTGCTAACGTACTTTAATCCGCAGCTGGCGTTGATGTTGGAATGCGACGCGTCGCCTTACGGTGTCGGTGCTGCCCTTTTCCATAGTATAAATGGTGAAGACAGGACAATTGGTTTCCGATCACGAACGTTCACCTCAGCAGAGAGAAAATACTCTCAAATTGAGCGGGAGGCTTTAGCCCTGGTATTTGGCGTGACAGGGTTCCGCGATTACCTGTTGGGACGGGAGTTCACGCTTTTAACGAACCACCGCCCCTTGTTGGGCCTTCTCAGACAGGATCGTCAAACTTCTGTCATGGCTGCCGCCCGAATTCAGCGCTGGGCGCTTTTGCTCGGGGCATACCAGTACAAGCTAATCTGCAAACCTGGCAAACAGATGCTAATTTCTGACGCTCTAAGCCGTTTGCCTCAATCGCTGCAGGAGCCGCTAGCGGAAACCGATGATCTGTCGGAAATGGGGCTTGTCATAGACGAATGGGACCAGCCAGCGGTTTCCCACCAAGAGATTTAAGCACTCGCTGCAGCTGACGGTTTTTTGCAAACGATATGCAGGTACTGAAGGGTGTCCCTCCGTCGTAGAAGATGATTGCAGAGAAATGGCGGAGTTCTGGAAAAGGCGACACGAGTTGTCTGTAGAGAAGGGGGCTGTTGTACTGGGGCCATCGTGTGGTGATACCAAGTGAGGCGCGTGAGAAACTGTTGAAGATGCTGCACGAGTCTCATCAGGGGGCGTCTACTATGAAGACAAGGGCGAGGGCTAGATTTTGGTGCCCAGGTCTAGATCGAGACATTTGTAGAATGGTCTCAGACTGTCGAAGCTGCGTGCGGGCTCTGCCCATGCCACCTGCACGGAACCCCGTTAGCTGGCCGATTTCGCGAGAGAGGTGGTCACGTCTGCATGCCGACTACGCAAGGTCCATTGCAAACAAGATGTTGGTAATCGTCGACGCACACAGCCATTCGATAGAAGCCGTTCCAGTATCTCGAGCAACCGCTAATGCAACTGCCGATTGCATGCGAACCTTGTTTAGCAGGTTTGGGTGTCCCGCACCATAGTTACGGATAACGGTGCGCCCCTTACCGGTTCAGAGTTTGCTGTATTTGTGCAGAAAAATGGAATCGAGCATATTCGCACCCCGCCTTATCACCCTCAAAGCAATGGTCTCGCCGAACGGGCCGTGAGAACTATCAAGGAGGGCTTGACGAGAATGCCTGATGTGGAGTTGGAAACAGCTTTGGCTACAATTCTTTGTAACTACAGAAATTTGCAACAGGCTTCAGGGTTTTCACCGTCTGAACTTCTTCTTGGGTACCGTTTGCGTACAAGACTAGATATGTGTCTTCCTCCCAGGAGCCACGAAAAGCCCAAGAGTCCAGTGGCTGATTCCGCCAGTTGGTACTTCGCCCCTCGAGATGCCGTCTATGTGCGCAACTACGGCATAGGAGAAATGTGGACACCAGTCAAAGTAAGATCGCCGAGTAGTGCCCGTTTAGTCACTGTGGCTACCGAGGACGGTGTCGTTCGACGCCATGTCGACCAGATCCGGAAACGATCATCAGAGACGGAAGCATAGAAATATCAAGTCCCGAGGAATCGCCTCCGACGACCTTAGGGGCACCGAAATACGAGGCTCAAGACCTTTCCGAAGAGCCTGTTCCTGACCTACGTCGGTCCACAAGAACCAGAACGCCAGTGGAGCGCTACGGCTACTAGGGGCAAGGGATGCTGCAGATAACCTATTCGGAGCCACGTGTGCCTCTCCGCGGCAAGCGTCGATGGTCACTCTTTCCTTCTTCCTCTCTTTTCTCTTCTATATATATTTCCGAGCTCGAAATAAAGCGTCGTCATTTTGCTCTGCCAATCGGCCTGGATTTCATCGCGTAGCTGCCGGCCTTTGGCTGGTAGAACGTAACACTACTTAACAGCCAATCTGTGTCGATGTCACTGGAAGCCCTGGTGCCAAATGAAATATCGGACATTCAGGTGAACACCCGAAAAAAATCTTCTGGCGGTTGATGTCCAGCATGCGGCTGCTTTGACCACTCTACGCAGCGTAACGGACCTCGATGGCATTCAGGTGCGCTCTTACATGCCTCTGGGATCTGACGTAGTCATCGGCGTTATCTACGACGTAGACGTCGCCAGCCTTAACGATTTGCCGATTCTTATCAAGCCAGCCAATGATGAGGTCATCGTTGATGTTAAGCGGCTAGGCAGTTCACGCTGCGTGAAAATAGCATTCAAGGGTAAATATATACCCTCGCATGTTAAGGTGGGGCACTTAAGACGTGCAGTGCGGCCTTTCATTGCAAAACCTCTTCAGTGCCGCAAATGCATGAAACTGGGACACGTCAGCAGCGTCTGTGAAAATCAGGCAGCATGCCCCCGCTGCGGAGAGCCCCATGCTGCAGATAGTCCCTCAAGGTGCTGTCATATCTCCCGCTCTTTTTAACATTGCCATGTCAGGCCTCCCACCATTGCTGACATCGATACCCGGTCTTAATTATGCCGTGTATGCGGACGATATAACCCTGTGGACCAATTCGAGGTCCCCTGGGGAGCAAGAACTAGCCCTGCAGGCAGGCCTCAACGCCGTCCACGACTACATCAAGGAGTGTGGCATGCAAACCTCACCGCAGAAAACCGAGTACGTGGCTGTCATTAATGGACCGCCGCTGCGAGCCGAGGCCGAACGCAACCTTATCTCCCTTCGTTTAGGGGACTCTGTCATTTTCCGGAAAGAAACAATCAGAATACTCGGCATGCTAATTGACGAGGATGGAGGAGCCAAAAGCTGGCTTCTTGGCACAGTTTTTATTTGCCATCAGGCCTTACACCTTATGCGCCGCGTCTCTGCGCGTGGGTGGGGAATTACAGAAGTTGGGCTCCGTCAAATAGCCCTAGCTCTCGTCGCATCAAAAGTACTATATGCATATCCTTACATGCGACTTAACGCGACCCAATGCCTTCAGCTTGAGCGCATCAACCGCAAGGCGATGCGCCTGGTTACCGGCTTACCACAGTACTGCCCTATTGCCGACCTACACGCATGTAGTAGAATCAATGCCCTGCAGGATCTGGCCGAACAGCAATTGCACGCCCAGCGTGTCCGTCTATCCACAACGGCGGCTGGCCGTCAGATCCTACGGACATTAGGCTACAATGTCGATAATCTAGAGCCGCTCTCATCTCCTGCCCCACCATGGGAACTTATCGATCTTGTAGATGGTATGCCACTACCGAAAAACATGAGTTCCGCTAATCCACAAAGGCGTAAAGCTGCCGCAAAACGCCACGCGAAGATGTCATGCGAGCTAGCCCAAGATGGGACCATTCAACTTTACACAGACGCCACTCAGTCTCCAAATGGTGCCGGCGTGGCTTGTCATGATTCCGAGTCGGATACCACTGCAGTCCAACGGCTTCCCGAGGAACATACTGTCACTAATCTTGAACTCATAGCCATACGCCTTGCCATCACTCGCATAGTAGAAAGACAGGATCCGGCTCCTTGTACCTATTATGTTTATACTGACTCGCAAGCAGCCTACACCGCCTGTCGCTCAGTGGGTGCTGACTATGCCGTTCTTAAGGCCATTCGTGCTGAAGTCCGTCGCCTGCGAGGGGAAGGCTACACCACAATCGTCAAATGGATTCCTGCACATGAAGGAATCACTGGAAACGAAAAGGCACACCAGGCCGCGCGCGCTGCAGCTCTTTCCGCACCTTTGCCTGGACCCACTGTCGTTTCCGCTTCCTGGGCCCCTGCCGCCTTTACACACCCGACGTCGTCCCCTATGGATAGGGCCGAGACATGGCACCGCGCACAGAGCTACCGCCGCAACATTCTCCAGCATTTGGCCAACCCTGAGAAACTATATCGCCGCCCACCCAGCACATTTCGCAGGATAGAGGCGGTTCTTCTTCGCCGAGCCCAGACCGGCCAGCTTCTGTCACCAGCAAGGCTACACCTCATCAACCCGCACTCATACCCGAGCCCTAAGTTCCCGGCATGCCCGGCCAGAGGTACGGCCGAACATCTTCTGTGGAGCTGCTCTGACTTTGACACGGTCCGAGAAAGGACACTACGCTCCCTGGGCGGGAACCGACCTGGCACCCTGCAGGAGGGGCTCGACCCGCCATCGCACATTGGGCTCAAGGACACAGTCCAGCTTTGGAGTGCTTTTTTGGACTTTTTCAGGGACAAGGAAGGGCCTGGCCGCCTCTTGGCAGAGCCGACCTCGGGACCACTCCACCTCGAGGAAGAAGAGAGCACCGGTCCCCCTCCCCCTCCCCCATAGAGCACCCCTTTTCTGCCGCAAGGCTTGGCCTATTAAACGCAGAAATAAAGACGTACGTATTAAAAAAAATGTGGCGCGACTGTAATGAAGTGTTCAAACTGCGGAGGATCACATGAAGCTTACTCGAAGAAATGCCCACATATTAAGAAGGAAATGACCATCTTGAAAGAGATCGCGAGAGATCATTCATCTCATCGCGAAGCCGCCGATAAAATCAGGAAGCGACGTTCACGTCGCCGGCGCTCCTCAAGGAAGGCTGTTGCCTCTGCGACGCGCATGACACTTCCTACAACACCACCTCCTTCTCCACCGCCCAGGCCAGGCAATGTGGAAGGGACCGCGAAGAGAAAGTCCACTGAGAAGACCACATCCGCCGAATATTGGCCGGCTCTACCGAAACGACAGCATTCACCAACAGAATCACAGCAAACTTTCGCTGGACAACCCCCGACGTCTACTGTCGGCGATTTGTGCGACCAAGACAGGCAGGTGGCTGATATGCTGCAATCGCTAATTAATGCAATGCGCATTATACTGAACAAACTTCAAACACCAGCAGCTCGAAGTACTCTGAAAATACTGGATGCACTAAATCCGATGCATCTAGCATCGTTTAAGCATCATGGCTCGACCAATAGTCCCCTTCCGCACTGAAGTTAAAAGTGCGTCGATCTTTCAGTGGAATGCCAGGCGTCTAAGGACCCGTATAGCAGACTTTCGCCAATTCATTTTTACAAATCGCTTCCCCATACTGGTCATTTGCGAACCAAATACATGAACTCCACTCAAACTGTCCGGTAACGAATCTTTCGTCATGTCCACATGCGGTGCGAGCACGAAAGTGATCATCTACATCCGCACGGACTTAACGTATGTCGCTAACGCGATAGAGCCTCATGACGACAACCAATATGTCTGGCTATATGTCCAAAGGAAGAATGTGTCATTTACACTAATTGGAGCCTACATATCCCCAGCGGGTCACTTTGACGGCGAACGACTAAAGAAAATATTACTAATGAACAATGGCGCCTGGATAATCACAGGTGACTTCAACGCGCATCACCAGCTATGGGGAAGCACTAAAATTGACTCCAAAGGCAGGAGCGTTGCCTCCTTTGCTGCCGACCATGATTTGTGCTGTGTGAATGACGGCAGCCCTACATTTCTGCGAGGCACGACCTATAGTAGCTGCTTGGACTTAACTTTGGTGTCACGGCGCTTTGCCTCGAGCGTCCAATGGTTTACGGACTTAGAAACACATGGAAGCGACCATATTCTAACATACATAAGATTAGAGGAGTTGAGCAACGCTCCTGTACTATCTTGCGTACAGTGGATTGGTCAAAGCTTAAGAAGGATATGGAAGACACATGTCGGGAAGGCCTTTCACACACTATCGAAGATGCAATCGCAGAGGCATTGAAAACATCCATCTGCTCAGTTACAAGGTCAGCAAGGCGAACAGACTTGGACATGGAACTGGAGAGGTTGCGTGCGGCACGCCGACAGGCGGAGAGGAGGTATCGGCGCACGAAGTCCGTCTTGGATCTGAGGGCTTCACGACGCATACAAAAGAAAGTCCAGCATCGCATGGATAAATTGGAAGATAAGCGATGGAAAACTTTCTGTTAGTCGCTTGATCCCCGAAAATCGCTCTCGCACATATATGGAGAACGGTTAGGGGCCCTCGCTCATCTCCGCATCAAAGGAAGCCCTTCGCTGCTCTGGCCCTCTACCTACTCCGCTCGGAACTTCAAGTGGCTGAAGAGTTCTGTGCACGGGTTGCTGAGTCCGTGGCCATCATTACTGACGTAGCATTGAATGACATCCCTGAGGCACGTGTACCAGAAATGAATGTGCTATTTTCACTCGAAGTGCTCGATGCTGCGTTGGCGACCTGCAGGCGTTCGTCACCAGGACCTGATGGCATCACGTATGCCGTCCTATGCCACCTCGGACATGACGCACGTGATGACCTGCTGAACTATTACAATGAGTCTTGGCAGAACGGCGCCGTTCCTAAACAATGGAAATCAAGCCGCTTGATCCCCATTCTGAAACCTGGAAAGTCTCCGCTTGAGATCTCATCATATCGTCCAATTGCGCTTTCGAGCTGCTTCGGCAAAGTGATGGAAAGAATGTTTATTTCTCGCTTGGAATGGTACCTAGAACGATTCAACATCTATCCGGATGCCATGACAGGATTTCGTCGAGGTCGCTTGTCCATCGACAACGTCATTGACATCGTAACATGGGTCCAAAATAAAAAAAATGCTCAAGCACCTATCTGACGCGCTTTTTCTAGACATAAAACGAGCATACGACAACGTCGCCCATGAATGAGGCCATACTGAACTCACTTGAGGCTATTGGAGTTGGTGGCCAGATGTATCAATGGATTCGCGACGATTTGACTGAGAGGTACTTTTTCTTACAGACTTCGGAACATTATATCTGTCGTGGTGTGCCGCAGGATGGAGTGTTGAGCCGCATTCTGTTCAACCTCGTCTTGGTAGAACTAGCGGAGTACCTACCGCGGTCAGTTCACGTGTCAATATACGCCGACGACATTTGCATCTGGGCCTCTGCGGTGACTCGCCCTCAGGTACGAGCCAGAATTCAGCGGGCGGCAACCATTACGGCGTCCTATCTCCGAGAACAAGGCCTCAGTGTGTCTACTGAAAAGTGCGCATTACTTGGTTTTACGCGCAAACAAATGTCACTGTATCCTGTTTCCATCAATGGTCAAGCTGTATCCTATGTTAAGACGCATCGCTTTCTGGGCGTCATCATTGACCGCAACCTCTCGTGGCGCCCTCACTGCGTCTATCTGAAGAAGTTAGTCGCCGTTGCCCAGGTTTTTCAAATTTCTCTGCGGGAAAAACGGGTACACCAGTCCATTCTATGTTGCAGCTGTACAGGGTATTGTTTCTCGGACTCCTACGTTACAGTCTACCAGTGTTGTCAAATGCATGCAAGACGAACTTTCGCGCCTTGGAGAGCATACAAGATCAAGCCCTACGCACGTGTTTAGGGCTGCCTCGGTGCACCTCAACAGCAGGAACAATCGCCATCGCGGGAGACCATCTAATCCAGACACATGTAGCTGTCGACTCTCTCACAGCGGACATTCGCCATCTGTCAAGGATCCCCGACCATCATTTCGCCTCCCTACCAGCCGAGAGACCTCAAGCGACCTTTTCACGAGTGATTAGCGCTTATCAAGAGTGCATACCGGCATTTTTTACACCGGCGGCGAAGCCTTCCTCTCCCCTGTGGTGCCTGCGACAGCCTCAAGTGAATTTTACTATTCATGGAATTACAAAAAAGTCCAATCATCCAGCACCGGCTCTGAAGCAACCTACGCTCCTATTGCTGCACCAGACGTATCGTGACCACATTCATATATATACCGATGGTTCGACCTCACCTACCAGCTCAACTGCCGCGTTTGTCGTTCCAGCTAGGCAGGTTACAGTTAGATTCAAATTGTCACACATGACTACATCTACGTCGGCAGAACTTGCAGCTCTCCATGCCGCTATGACGTATATCACCGAGCAGCCAACAGAGAAGTGGGTCGTATTTTGTGATTCTAAGGCAGCTCTTCACAGTGTCAAATCTGCGTTACATCACAGAACTTACGAGCCGATGATATCTTACATCAGGGAATTGCACCACGATGCTCTGGAAAGAGGACACCACATTATATTTCAATGGATTCCTGCTCACTGTGGCATCGTCGGCAACAACCTAGCTGACAAGGCTGCCCGGTGTGCCCACGAAGATACCAAGACGCGTCCAACACCTTTGGCGAGGTCGGACGCTGCCAAAGAATTTCGCCTACTTGAACGCAAGAAGTCACAAGATCTCTAGATTTCAAGTGCCTTCAATTGCAGATTACGTAAATTGGACCCCATGCTACGGGTACAACTGCCATCTAGCCTTTCCCGCGGCGAAACAACCTTGTTGTGCCGCTTGTGGCTGGGAGTGGCGTTCACGAACGCATATCCTACCGTATGGGAATGGCCGAGAGCTCCATGTGCGACTCCTGTGGGTGCGAGGAAACCATCGAGCACCTATTGTGTACCTGCCCTCGCTACGATGTCCAACGACTCTCTCTGCGGGCAACTTTACGCCGACTGGACTCGAGACCGTTCACCGAGTCAAAGATACTCGGACCGTGGCCACACCAGTCACTGGCTCGAAAAGCGATTCGTGCACTAGTGCAGTACTTGAAGTGCACCGGCTTAAGACACCGTTTATAGTGTCCTTCTTTATGGTGTCCCTCCCACGCGTACTCAGTGCTTACTCTTTCCCTTTCTTCTTTCTATTCCCCTTTCCCCCACCCCCAGTGTAGGGTAGCAAAGCGGATGCTGTTCTGGTTGACTTCCATGCCTTTCCTATCGTTGTTTTCTCTCTCTCTCTCTTACTTAATGTCTTGATTGTTCGCACTGCTGCTAATCCTTGTATTACTTAAATATAATCATCAGCGAGGCAGTCTCGTACTTTGGGACCCTCGTCTGTATATCTCATATGCTGTAATTAATATACGATGTAATAATAATAAACTGGTTTGATTTTGATTTGATACATGAAGCGTAACATCCAAAGAAACCACGCAAACGTTACATAGACTATGACTCTCTGTGCCCTTTGCATGTGTCTATATATCGCCTTCTCAGTGATCGTGCCGACAGCCCGGACTGTGCCAACTGCGCTGTGTCGGAGGTTGTAGACAATGTGCTTTTGTGTGCCCGCTGCACTTGCAAGAAAGGCAGTTGATGGGAGGATACCTTGCACGCATCGACAACCGACCTTTCTCTCTAAAAATGTTCTTTTAGGCCTATAGCACAAAAACTCCGCAGGCCAGGCCATGAAGATGATTGTGGATTTTGTGAAAGGTAATTCTTTTGCTTGTTAGTTATGCGACAGTAGTGAGTGTTCCCGGTTAATTTAGTTCATGTATTTTTTTGTTCATTCCCATTCTCATTGTCATCGTCATCCTCGCTTTCTCCTACTTTTGTTACCCATACCTCAGCACTCGGTAGATGGCTAGACCACAGTAGCGTATGCAGGCCGAACTGGCAGCTGTTCTTTAAAAATATCTTTTGAAACGGATGTTGTGAAACGGAATATTTATTGAAACGTATATGTAAAAAACGGAACTGCTTTGCAGACAATGGCTGGACCGATTTGAAAGAAATATGTTCTATTTTAGAGAGAAAGTTATGTACTGTGATTCTAGGAAGCAAAATATTGATTTAGGGCGTAGAACATTTAGCGAAAATTCCCGGAAACTTGAGAGGTAAAAAAAAATTTAAGCGCGAAGTTTGCAAATCATTAACTCGGAACCAAAAGCAGATATCGCAGCTCTGTAAGCTGCATCCGTCAAAAGATCTGGCAAATATTACTCACAATAAGTGATACATTTCACAGAGCTGTTGGATTAGTTTTCTCCGCTTTAGGTATATTATATGTGTAGTTTACAGAACTGTGATACCATTGTTCATTGCTGAGTTATGTTTGCTAACTTGATAACGTAGTTGATTGAAACTTTTTTCAGGTTTTTTTATATGGAGTACTAAATAAAAAAATCTGTTTCTCAGTGTTACAACATTTAAATTTTTCTTTTAAGTGATACAAACCTTATCACTATTGGGGCCGTGGTTGCTGAGAATACCATTTTCTACGTTCCTATGTATTTAGATAGGACCTCCCAGAGCTACAGGTTCCTCTTAAAAAGAGGAGGGAAACTGTAAAAGAGAAGGTAAGGCAAGGTACGCTGGAAATACTGCGCATATGGCAGTATACTAATAAACTAGAGCCAGATTGAGATATCTTTTAAAGAAAACGTGAGATCTACATATTGTCACGTGACTGTCTCCCATTACGCTTCTTAGTCGCTATTATTTCGAGGTGGTGTTATTTTATTTATCGTTTTTCTCTCGAAATATCCTTCCTCGCACGAGCGGGAAAGCTGGTTCGGGGAATCTCAGCCCCGGAACCACCCGCTGTGCCTCTCAGTGTCCGGCCGGACGATTGCATTGTCTTCCTCCTTTTGTACTGTCGACGGAAGCCCGTCTACTCATTTTCCCAAGCTGTTCGGTTAAAGCTTAAGTCTTGTGTATGTTTATTTTAGACAACCATATTTCTTCGATCTAGTTCGTCAAAAGCCTAACGGCTGTCTTGGTGGATTTTTTTTTTCAGCTTTCTTACTTTCCTTAACATACAGTTCTTCGGGAAGGCGGCTGCCATCGAGTTCAAACACGGCGAATCCCGCCTGCTGTTTGGCGCGCGTTTTTAGAATCTCTGTGGCCTGATTGGTCTGCTTATTTGCTCTCTGGCGGAATGTTGGGACCCTTCTCGGGGAGCCTCGACGGAGGTCGTGCCGAAGGCACCAGGAGACCAAGACGCAGCAAGTGCTGCTCTTAAATCGGCAATTCAGTAATGTGCGAGTAACTAAAACGTGTAATCCCGATAAATAAAGGCTAATGAACGGAATCGGGGAAATGTCTACGGATATCCTGTACGCTCGCATCTCTCCTGCGCGTGAGAAGTAGCGACCTCCACTACTCTATAGTATAGAGAGCTAATTTGGCAGTATTAGGATGATTTCGGATACGATCGCTAGTTTTGTGTAGGATCCGGTTGTTGATTATGAACTCAAAAATGGCTTGCTCCTCGTGTCACAGGGGCAATGACAAACGACCATGCAGACGTTTCTGTGGATGAATCCCAGTGCTGAAATCCGGGGGGTGAGAGTATCTTGCGTGTTTACAGGATTACCTAACATATTGGAATGGGATTTCGAAACACTTGGCTGTGGTTTGCAAATATACGGCAGGATAGATGGTCGGGGCTTTCAGGTTCCTGACAGGTATGATATCGACGGGACGCCGGCAGAGATATATATGTACAGGTAAAAACTGTTTGTTGTTACAGATAAATGGTTTGAACTTGGAAAGAACAGCGCCAACTATTCGTGATTGTCTTAGTTGGCGCTGTTCTTTCCTAGTTCAAGTATGCGCCATCTAGCCCAAATGAATGTTGCTCTAAACCAAGAGATGAGCGGTTTATAGATAAAGAGATGAAGCAGTTTCAATGGGAAAACGAAATGGTTAAATTCTTGTGTAGAGATTGTCAGTTTTGCCATCAAAGTCTTGACCGCGTTACACACTTTTCTTTTTTTACGGTACCATTGAGTTTTGTTAATCGCCACGTCCAAGTTTCAGTTCACGTTATTTCTTTTCCATATTGCAAAGCATTACTTACTGTCAAGTTAGCCGCAAGATAAAGTCATGCCGAATTGCCTCTGCGGCGAAACTTGGCTAACGACCCTTCGTCGGCGAATTGGGACGAGTAAAAATATTTTGCCGCAAGTTGATGTAGCTGATAGATGAGCCTGAAGTGCTCTGCCAGCGTAACGAAAGCATACAGAGGAACCTTCTCCGGCGCGGTAGCGAATTACGCGGACTGATAGCAGTTGATGATTATGACAAACGTGTGATTACACCATGCCTCCGAAGTATGTGGTGGATTAAGTGGCCATCGCTGTAGGTAAAGTGGTTGGCGCCATTTGTCACCACTACCGTGAAAGTGAAAGGTTATTTCTTTTCGACGAAAAGAGGGCACCAAGACAAAAGGCAAGAGCTTGACAAAGTCCTGGTCACCCGTAGAACAGCTGGCATTGTGCACGAGCACTTCACAACAAATTCACAATGAATTTCTCAAGCCTCGTAAAAAGCAAGACGCAGTAAGCTAACATGCATGAAATTTGTACAAGAAAAGAATAACTAAATCGCCGCCTACCAACTTATCGTATGATGCAACTTGCATACACACAGTTGCAGTTGCATACAGAACTTATCGTATGAGTGGTATAAAGATGCATAATTTTTTACAAACAAAAAAATGTCAGTCCTAAAACACAGAAACAATATGAGAAAGCTTGCAACATGTGCGTAATTGAAAAAAACATCTCAAAGGTAGTAAAATGATTTACTGGTGACAGACGGCCCCACCAGTCCGTTGCAGCAAAATCTACTTTTTTTGCGTTGACGCAAGTAACTCGTACTCCGGCTTAAGATGCACATAAAACAAGCAAGGAAATGCTCACGAACGTGGTATTGCACTGAACCCACTGCAAAGGGCTACCTGTGTGTGAAATTGGAGCTGAAATCAGCGATCTCGTAGAGTCGGGTATTGGGGGCGAGCTCCACCACTGGAAAATCTAGCGCCACCGTCGGCGTGACGTGGCATGAGGGATCACGTGGGCACAGCGGCCGCGCCGGCTGCTTCGGAAGCGCCGAAGCGAGCTGAAAACGAAAGTCTGAAGACCCGTCTGCGCTGCGGTTCTGATTAAGTGGTGAGGCTTTCCCACCTGGGGTGTCCGCTTGACAACATTTGAAATCACTATAATAGGTAGTGGCTGCCTTTGGAGGCGTGCATCATGGTAGGCTACTGCTCGGTGCAGCAGTGCCGGACGTACGCAACGGAGCCCGGTGTCAGCCTTATTCACACGTAGTCGCAGGACAAGAAGCTGTGTGAAGCCTTGGCTTGCGAAACTTAGAACCGGTACACAGCAATCGGCTACAACTTGGGCATGCAGCAAGCGCAGACGCGAGGAATATTTCTGCTATGGTGCCGGCATAGCGATGTTCGGTGAGTAGCAGAAAACGCGCACTGAAACGTTCGCCCACGCTCGCCGCCCGGCTAATGTCACGACAGTTTAGTCTGTGAATTTGTTGATGCTAGACACTGGCAAGTTTACTGGAATGGAAAGGGAGTGATAAGCAGCACATTAAAGAAAAGCATGGCATATGATCATGTTTGAGTTATGAATTAGCGCACTGGATTATGAAAAATAAGCAACGCGGAATTGGCCGCTGAGTGCATACAGTGCGATGCAACTTTAGAAATATTGAAATGGCGAAGAATTTAGAACAAAAAAAATATTTAATCGTTGCCACCGCACATCACAGTCGCCGTGGACGTCGATGTCCCTTGCTAAAATGAAATTTTTGAACAGCTGTGATAACGTCCACGCAACAATGGTTGCTTGTGGACTGTCAAATGCTCATATTCTGCGACCTAAAGCTCACAGCACAGTGCGAAAACACTCTCAGTGAAAACGAAACATTGTGCGCGGACATGCATGCAGGCGCGCAGTTCGGTCGCCGCGAAGCCATGCGATTGCTGCATGCATTGAGTCTTCGTTCTATTATGCGCCATTTGGTTATGCAGACCGCCCACTATAACAACATATTTCACATAGTTTGTGCTCAGCGATTGCCGACCTTTCACGCAAGCCGGTTCGGGAGACTCCATCGAGGCGACCGGGCACAGTTGCTTTCACTGTACGTATCCGGTAAAGAGATGGCGTCTGTAAACGATTCTGTGCTTTCAGTTTGCCCAAGATTATTATTTGGACAGTAATAAAGTTCCTTCGTTTTGAGAGTACTGACAGAAGTGTACAGGAGGGCTGCCGCGTGGTGTTTTTATTCAGCGCCGTAAGCCAAACCTGTGAGGAGCGTGCCGCGTGATCCGTCATACTACACAAGTTGCAACAGAACTGCTTGTTGGCCTAGTTGGTGCTTGCTAAAAGACATGTTTTTTTTCCTGCAATTGAACACTCTCAAAAGGAAGACACATAAGGAAGACACATGCCGCCCGTGTTGTCTTTATGTGTCTTCCTTTTGTGAGTGTTCAATTGCGGCAAAAAACATGTCTTTTATACTACACAAGGGAGGCACTTCCGACAGATGGCGACTCCGTAAGCCCTCGCCCCCAATACCAGTCACTCCTGGTTGTGTAACACTCGTTATGTGTAACTCTAATTCAAATGTTTTTTCTTCAGGCAAAAAACTCCAGGCTGTCAGCGAGTAACCTTTCTCCCCCGTCTCATTGCGCAGCCGGCAAGAGCATCTCCTTTTACTTCTCTCTACGGCGCTTCCACTGGAGCGTCGCCATGTACTCCAACATGGCGGCGGGCTTCGGGGCACTGGATATCGTGTGCTCGGGCCTCTTCATCGGCATTTGCAGCCGCGTGCTCAAGCTGCCCGACCTGGCGATGGCCATGGCTGGCATCCTCTCCATGACAGCTTTTCTCATCATCAAGGGCTTCTCGCGCGAGCCCTGGATGTTCTACATGGGTGAGCGCGGTGACATTGCTTATTAGGAGCTCAGCAGGTTAGCATATTGCCGGTACTTTATAAAACTGCTTCATCGATAAAAATTATAAACGAAAAAAAAATCTAATCTCTTGTATTTAGTGTTTTTGCCTGACAAACACACTCCCCGCAACTTGTGTAATCTGATTGCATGTATGCTCGACGCGAATAGTGTAGAACTTTGTGGAAGACACGCGGGTCCCAGCGGTTACTCTGGAACATTCGACGACTGATCTATAAAAGCCGACGCGCTTGACCCGCTTATCACATTTTCGACGATCGCCGACCATGTTCGCCCCTATCGTTGTGCTATAAGTGTAGCCTGTTTTTGTGGGCGCAGGTTCGCCCAATAAAAGCCAGTTTTGTCTTTCACAGTATTGCTACTATGTTCTTCAACGTCATCACCACGTGACAATATAGTCGGGATAGGTGGGGAAACCAGCGCATCGTACGCGTGTGCGTCCTTGGGTTTAGCGGGCTTGTGCTGCTATTACGCCACTGAACACCTCACAACTACTGCACGTGTATCGTGTGTTGTCTGCAAGAGCGAGTCCAAAGCCCCGTCTGAAAAAAAAAATGACCGTCTCTTGAATATCCTTACGTGATTTGAATGCGAAAGCATTATGACTTCTCTAATTAATTCGTGGCGTCCAGGATACGTCGCGTCATACATTGCCACGTGTCCTTCCCAACTCTACCATAAACTACCTCAATGCACCTTGCTCTAATTTGTGCCTACCTTAATCTCATTTAAGCCACCTTAATCTACCTTGCTCTAATTTATACCACCTTTAATCCAATTTATTTTACCTTCATTCACTTCAACTTCATTCACTTTAACTTCAGTCACTTCACCTTAATTCACTTTACTTCGCCTTAAACCACCTTACTCTAACTTGTACTAACTTTCATTCTGTATTACTACTGACGTAATACAAAACGCTATGACACCACTGTTGATGATCTTTGGTACCACTCTTGTCCTACAACGCCTATCTTTCTGCCTCATGGGGCACGTATAATGTTTTCGTATTAATAACGAAATTCATTCGGACGGCATATAAGCACGCTCCTGTGATAGCCTTGGCTCGTGTAAGTTATTCGACAACGAATGTGAGTGTGAAGAAGCGCAGATTACTCCTTGTCGCCCGAAACATGGTGTTCGACGCTCATCAAGAAACTAGTCCAGGCATTTTTTTTTTACAGAATGATTGGTTGTGTTCAATAGCCCATTTTGCTATTCACGGTTGATTGCAAGCTTATGGTTGAATATGGTTTTTGTAAGCTTTCAAAACTATTCACTGCTGCTTTCTTCTTCTTCTTTTTTTTTTTTTTTTTTTTTTTTTTGACGTGAACCGTTTTTAAGAGGGCCAAATGGCCGCTTGCCAAATTGCATGTAACGAAAACACGTTATGGCATTATCGCCTCTATCTCGACAGGCATACTTGGGCACTACGTTTGTCGGTCCGAGCAGGAACGGTCGCGTTTGAGAGCGCTCACTCTGCCATTGTAGGTTTCATTAATAAAACTCAAATATTGTAATTATCAGGAGTTGCAAGGCCCACTGGTGTGCATTGTGGTGCCAAAATCTCACGCTTGCTGTGCTTTAGGTTCGATATACGCCTTTCTTTACTCACCAGGAATGGGCCGAATGAAATGGTAGAAGCGACTTGTTTTCTCAGCGACTGTACGACCAGCTAGTCAGGTGATCTGTGAACTGAACTTAACGTAAAGACATCGGATACTTCCGTGGTCTCACGTTAGCATCACTCCTCATCACGTCAAGGGGAAACATACGCTCGCGCAAAATCGATAAAACTTGAGGACACTTATGTCGAAGACTCCGAGATATAAGCAGTTATAAAAACAATTTCAAAAATCGTCAACAAATCTAAAAACCTTGCGTGCATTCTAACCTGAGAAGTGCTTCGACATTCAGGTCGCTAAGTGCAGGAGCGAAACTAGACCACTGCGCCCGCCTTTCTTTTGGAAGTATGAGCTATTGTGTTATTGCTTAAAGGTTGAAGGTAAATCAAACTCAGTAGTTCTAAAAGAGAACGTTCTATTGAAATTCACGCCGCACATGAAAACTTAATAGCCATGAACTTGTCAATATTGATTGTAACTCATTTCAGTAGGTCCCCATGTGGACGGGTATATTAAAGGTGTTTTCCAGCAACCAATAAGGTCTTGATGCCCTTGTCGGCATGAACCTTTGCAAAGTCGAGCGCTTGTAAGAGCCTTTACGAAAAAAGGAGTTTTAGATTTCTAGAAGTTATTCATTGTGTAGTTCGCGACATGTCTTTCCCATGTGCCCTTCTCTGAGCAAGGCGTACTTGAAATTCTTCTCAGGCTAAAAGTAAAATCGTGTGGTGGTCCAGACTGTAATCCCAACACCGTTCCTCGGCCGTTACGCTGAACCATCAAGTAAATTTCCTGTGGTAGTTTTTTAGGCCTCACTTAATTCTGCAGTGCTCCCGCGTGAATGCAAAGCAGCACGTGTTGTTCCTGCGCTAAAAACGGGTGACCCGTGTTCAGTTGTGAATTATCGTTCGAATTCTATCTTATTCTCTTCTTGTAAATTAATGGAGCACATTCAAGCTGACTGTATTTCTATTTTCTTCAACGAGCATAACATTTACATCACCTCTCCAACATGACTTCAGAAAGGGAATCTCAGCGGTCACCCGATTAAGCACAGTCATTCGCTCTTTTGCTTTCTTTTTCAAAAGGCTGCCCATGTAGACGCAGTATTTTTGGATTCTCGAAAAGCTTTCGTTGTACTTCCTAACGACTAGTCCATTTACAAGTTCAACTCCTTGGTCTTTCTAGACTCCTTATACTTCAGGTTTCGGCTTACTTAATGGGTATCAACCAGGTAATTGACGGGCAACATTCCGATCCTCTTCCAGTGACCTTTGGTGTTCCTCAAGGCAGCGAGCTCGGCCCACTGCATTTCCTTACTTACTGTAGCGTCATTGCGTACGTAATAGATGACTCCAATAAAATTCGCCTGTTTGCCAGCGATTGTATTATTTTAACGGCTATAATACAACCAGCTAATGGTTAACTAGCACTTAATTTAGCCTTCAATATTTCCGGTTGCAGCAATGAAGGTTGAAACTAATTTCTGATAAATCTGTGCTGCTACGTATCACTAAGAAAAAAAAATACCTCTGAGGCTTTGTTAGTCCATCGTTCAAGACCCTTGCGTGAAGTCAACGACTATAGGTTTCTGCGAATTACAATTGCTAATAACCTAAACTGTAATAGCCGTAATACTGGCACTGTCTCTTCTACTTTTAGAAAACTATGTCTACTATGCCCTATAACCTTAAAGATGACTTTGCTGAAGTGAAATCATTTGCTTATATCACCTTTATTCGACCCAAACGGGAATATTGTTGCATTTATTAAAACTAACACTAATGCCCTTGAGGGAATACGAAGAAAAATCATTAGTCTTAAGTTCTCCAAATACGGTTGTGAAGGGCCTGTAACCGAGTTATTGCTCATTGATTTCTCGATTGATCCTAAATTTCGTGTTGTAATAAATTGTTGATAGACAATCTTGATAATATTTTTATGCCTATGTTAGCTTATAATGAAATAGCCTTTCTAATGAGGACAGTTATTTATTGTATTGTTTTATCTTGTTATTTTGTATTTATATGAGAATGTGCTGTGTATAGTCGTTTCTTGGGTGCATCCTGCTACTGTTTATACGGTTACCTTGCATTCATTGTGAAACAAGGAGTCAACCGGACAGTTCTTCTTTGGGACTTCCTAATGTACTGCTGAAGTTGTATGTTTGTTTTCTCTTGCGCTACAAATTTACTTCAAGTTCAAACTAACGCATTTCACGCCGCTTAAACGAGATGAAAAATTCTTCGACCGAAACTTCATTACTAATCAATAAATCGTAAACTTAATCTGGACCCAGTCCATACCTTTCTGTTTTTGCATACAGAAAAACCTGTCATTCGCACCCTCTTACTCTCTCTCCTTACCTTAAATTTACAGGACAAAGCGCCTTGTGTTCTCATTTCTTTCCAAAACTATAGAAGAATGAAATGACACACGTATTCATTATCACAACCCTGCAGCACCACTTGAAACTTACGTTCTCAATCATTCTTTCTAGGTAAGGTTGCCGTTTTGTGCTCTTCTATTTGTTTCCTTGATGTTTCATTCTTTCAGTGTTAGATTAGCGTGCTAGCCTTTACTATTGCATAGTTATCAGTGTACCTTGACCCTCCTGCTTGACCCACAAGGCGTGCAGTATGGCGTGAACAAAACAAAACGAAAAATGACATATTTAATTTCTCCGTTTTAGCGCTAAACGTACATCCCGATAATTCTTCTCGCCTCTTTCCCTTTCGACGCTCGCCCGATGCCTGTCCATTTTACATTGAATAGCTTTCGTCCTTACTTTCGTTAGTCCTACATCTTTGCGTTGACAAAACACGGATGAGATCGCTATGCATGCTTATTTATTGAAGGATTTCTGGGGCCGAAACAGCGAAGCCGCCCTTTTCGTTTGCCGGAGCTGCACACATTAGTGAGCAAGGATTCGTGGTTGTAGGAAGTTGGCGCTATGTGCGTCGGCCGTTCAGGACTCGAGGTGTCTTCTTGCTGATGCGCCATACTTGATCTAAATTCAGTGCGCCTCTCGGCGAATGAAGTTTGCAAAGCGATTAGATTTATTTTTTCGCCTTTTTTATGGTCGGTGGATCACTTTTCTTCGCTGCCGATGCAAAGTGCGCGTACTCACACGCTACCTACTTGGTGGCCCCTACTATCTGGCTCGCTCAAGTGCTAACGTCGCTTCAAAGCTCTCGGGTGTCTGAAGCTCTAAAAAAGACACTAAAGAAAATAAAAAATGATTTTAGTTGTATTATTAACTTGCTCTTCTACCATACCGAAAAAGCCGCTCCTACCGCAAGAAGACGCATAGTGCGCCAACGAAAGCGCACTGCGCGGTGGCGCTCCCCTCCCAAGTTAGTTCGCCGCGACGTCAGCCGTTCTGACGACGTCTCCTAGGGCCTTGTTAATTTTCTTTGTTTTAATGAATAAAGATGGACTGCACTGTATCTTAAGAGGGCCAACAACTACACTTATGGCCACTTTCAAGAACCTTTACTTAGCCACAACGACACCACAACGAAAAAAATGCCTTAAAATCTGTGACGTTATGATGACGTGTCGGCGCTGGGGTTCGGGCGTGAAATTCGAAAAATTAAACTGGGTCTTCTTTTTCTCTCTTTAATTACCAACTTACATATATCGCCGTAACACGAACGAAGCTAGAGCCCACTGTTCTGCATCGCGGTCATGCGCGGGACCGAATGGTCACGTTCAGAGAAATTCTCCTCCACTACCGCAGAGAGCGGTTACGCTACCCCCCAGCACACAAAACACTGAATAAATATGAATCCACCACTTCGCCACTCCTTCAGACGCGCACGTTCCCGAACCCCGTGCTTTACAACCGCATTTACCCTGATGCATACTCCACCCTCTGCAAAGCGTGTCAGGCCCGCGCTGACCTTGATCACATTATCTGGCAATGCCCCAAAGCCTCACCCACCACCACCTACCGCACACACGCATCATAACTACGGCCGAGCAGTGGGAGACTTTGCTGCTCAGCTTGGACCCAGAGGAGCCGCTCTGGGCTGTCCGGATGGCCGAAGACGCCGCCAGAAAGCAAGGACTGGCCGCCATCTGAGGAAGGGGGGGATTGGGGGTTAGCCTCTCGACCCCCGCCACCCTTGAACCCCATCAAGGGCATAATAAAGTTTTATCTCTGCCTAGAGCTTTAAACGAATACTTTATCGGTGTAAACTGATTTTGCATTTCTCGCTAGTGTCCGCATAAGTGTTCTAACGGAGCGCTCTGGAATACCTGCCCCTCCTCTCCTCGCCCTCTCCTTCAACGGCGGCTAAGAGAGAGGAGGATGGCCGTCGCCTTCGGTGCCGGCGTTCTCGCCGCTGCAGACAACACACATGTGGCGAATCGGTTTATATGTAAAGCCGCGTATACTGGGGATAGAGATGTGCAGGTTAGGGCTGCGAATCTGTTTATATGTAAAGCCGCGTATACTGTGGATAGAGATGTGCAGGTTAGGGCTGCGAATCAGTTTATATGTAAAGCCGCGTATACTGGGGATAGAGATGTGCAGGTTAGGGCTGCGAATCTGTTTATATGTAAAGCCGCGTATACTGTGAATAGAGATGTGCAGGTTAGGGCTGCGAATCGGTTTATATGTAAAGCCGCGTATACTGTGGATAGAGATGTGCAGGTTAGGGCTGCGAATCTGTTTATATGTAAAGCCGCGTATACTGTGGATAGAGATGTGCAGGTTAGGGCTGCGAATCGGTTTATATGTAAAGCCGCGTATACTGCGGATAGAGATGTGCAGGTTAGGGCTGCGAATCTGTTTATATGTAAAGCCGCGTATACTGGGGATAGAGATGTGCAGGTTAGGGCTGCGAATCTGTTTATATGTAAAGCCGCGTATACTGTGGATAGAGATGTGCAGGTTAGGGCTGCGAATCGGTTTATATGTAAAGCCGCGTATACTGCGGATAGAGATGTGCAGGTTAGGGCTGCGAATCTGTTTATATGTAAAGCCGCGTATACTGTGGATAGAGATGTGCAGGTTAGGGCTGCGAATCTGTTTATATCTAAAGCCGCGTATACTGGGGATAGAGATGTGCAGGTTAGGGCTGCGAATCGGTTTATATGTAAAGCCGCGTATACTGCGGATAGAGATGTGCAGGTTAGGGCTGCGAATCTGTTTATATGTAAAGCCGCGTATACTGTGGATAGAGATGTGCAGGTTAGGGCTGCGAATCTGTTTATATGTAAAGCCGCGTATACTGCGGATAGAGATGTGCAGGTTAGGGCTGCGAATCTGTTTATATGTAAAGCCGCGTATACTGTGGATAGAGATGTGCAGGTTAGAGCTGCGAATCTGTTTATATGTAAAGCCGCGTATGCTGTGGATAGAGATGTGCAGGTTAGGGCTGCGAATCTGTTTATATGTAAAGCCGCGTATACTGTGGATAGAGATGTGCAGGTTAGGGCTGCGAATCGGTTTATATGTAAAGCCGCGTATACTGCGGGTAGAGATGTGCAGGTTAGGGCTACGAATTGGTTTAATATGTAAAGCCGCCTATACTGGGGATAGAGATGTGCAGGTTAGGGTTACGAATCGGTTCATATGTAAAGCCGCGTATACTGGGGATAGAGATGTGCAGGTTAGGGCTGCGAATCTGTTTATATGTAAAGCCGCGTATACTGCGGATAGAGATGTGCAGGTTAGGGCTGCGAATCGGTTTATATGTAAAGCCGCGTATACTGTGGATAGAGATGTGCAGGTTAGGGCTGCGAATCTGTTTATATGTAAAGCCGCGTATACTGGGGATAGAGATGTGCAGGTTAGGGCTGCGAATCTGTTTATATGTAAAGCCGCGTATACTGTGAATAGAGATGTGCAGGTTAGGGCTGCGAATCGGTTTATATGTAAAGCCGCGTATACAGTGGATAGAGATGTGCAGGTTAGGGCTGCGAATCTGTTTATATGTAAAGCCGCGTATACTGTGGATAGAGATGTGCAGGTTAGGGCTGCGAATCGGTTTATATGTAAAGCCGCGTATACTGCGGATAGAGATGTGCAGGTTAGGGCTGCGAATCTGTTTATATGTAAAGCCGCGTATACTGGGGATAGAGATGTGCAGGTTAGGGCTGCGAATCTGTTTATATGTAAAGCCGCGTATACTGTGGATAGAGATGTGCAGGTTAGGGCTGCGAATCGGTTTATATGTAAAGCCGCGTATACTGCGGATAGAGATGTGCAGGTTAGGGCTGCGAATCTGTTTATATGTAAAGCCGCGTATACTGTGGATAGAGATGTGCAGCTTAGGGCTGCGAATCTGTTTATATGTAAAGCCGCGTATACTGGGGATAGAGATGTGCAGGTTAGGGCTGCGAATCTGTTTATATATAAAGCCGCGTATACTGTGAATAGAGATGTGCAGGTTAGGGCTGCGAATCTGTTTATATGTAAAGCCGCGTATACTGTGAATAGAGATGTGCAGGTTAGGGCTGCGAATCGGTTTATATGTAAAGCCGCGTATACTGTGGATAGAGATGTGCAGGTTAGGGCTGCGAATCTGTTTATATGTAAAGCCGTGTATACTGTGGATAGAGATGTGCAGGTTAGGGCTGCGAATCGGTTTATATGTAAAGCCGCGTATACTGCGGATAGAGATGTGCAGGTTAGGGCTGCGAATCTGTTTATATGTAAAGCCGCGTATACTGGGGATAGAGATGTGCAGGTTAGGGCTGCGAATCTGTTTATATGTAAAGCCGCGTATACTGTGGATAGAGATGTGCAGGTTAGGGCTGCGAATCTGTTTATATGTAAAGCCGCGTATACTGTGGATAGAGATGTGCAGGTTAGGGCTGCGAATCTGTTTATATGTAAAGCCGCGTATACTGTGGATAGAGATGTGCAGGTTAGGGCTGCGAATCTGTTTATATGTAAAGCCGCGTATACTGTGGATAGAGATGTGCAGGTTAGGGCTGCGAATCGGTTTATATGTAAAGCCGTGTATACTGCGGGTAGAGATGTGCATGTTAGGGCTACGAATTGGTTTAATATGTAAAGCCGCCTATACTGGGGATAGAGATGTGCAGGTTAGGGCTGCGAATCGGTTTATATGTAAAGCCGCGTATACTGCGGGTAGAGATGTGCAGGTTAGGGCTGCGAATCTGTTTATATGTAAAGCCGCGTATACTGTGAATAGAGATGTGCAGGTTAGGGCTGCGAATCGGCTTATATGTAAAGCCGCGTATACTGTGGATAGAGATGTGCAGGTTAGGGCTGCGAATCTGTTTATATGTAAAGCCGCGTATACTGTGGATAGAGATGTGCAGGTTAGGGCTGCGAATCGGTTTATATGTAAAGCCGCGTATACTGCGGATAGAGATGTGCAGGTTAGGGCTGCGAATCTGTTTATATGTAAAGCCGCGTATACTGTGGATAGAGATGTGCAGGTTAGGGCTGCGAATCTGTTTAGATGTAAAGCCGCGTATACTGTGGATAGAGATGTGCAGGTTAGGGCTGCGAATCGGTTTATATGTAAAGCCGCGTATACTGCGGATAGAGATGTGCAGGTTAGGGCTGCGAATCTGTTTATATGTAAAGCCGCCTATACTGGGGATAGAGATGTGCAGGTTAGGGCTGCGAATCGGTTTATATGTAAAGCCGCGTATACTGTGGATAGAGATGTGCAGGTTAGGGCTGCGAATCTGTTTATATGTAAAGCCGCGTATACTGGGGATAGAGATGTGCAGGTTAGGGCTGCGAATCTGTTTATATGTAAAGCCGCGTATACTGTGGATAGAGATGTGCAGGTTAGGGCTGCGAATCGGTTTATATGTAAAGCCGCGTATACTGTGGATAGAGATGTGCAGGTTAGGGCTGCGAATCTGTTTATATGTAAAGCCGCGTATACTGCGGATAGAGATGTGCAGGTTAGGGCTGCGAATCGGTTTATATGTAAAGCCGCGTATACTGTGGATAGAGATGTGCAGGTTAGGGCTGCGAATCTGTTTATATGTAAAGCCGCGTATACTGTGGATAGAGATGTGCAGGTTAGGGCTGCGAATCTGTTTATATGTAAAGCCGCGTATACTGGGGATAGAGATGTGCAGGTTAGGGCTGCGAATCTGTTTATATGTAAAGCCGCGTATACTGTGGATAGAGATGTGCAGGTTAGGGCTGCGAATCGGTTTATATGTAAAGCCGCGTATACTGTGGATAGAGATGTGCAGGTTAGGGCTGCGAATCTGTTTATATGTAAAGCCGCGTATACTGGGGATAGAGATGTGCAGGTTAGGGCTGCGAATCTGTTTATATGTAAAGCCGCGTATGCTGTGGATAGAGATGTGCAGGTTAGGGCTGCGAATCTGTTTATATGTAAAGCCGCGTATACTGTGGATAGAGATGTGCAGGTTAGGGCTGCGAATCGGTTTATATGTAAAGCCGCGTATACTGCGGGTAGAGATGTGCAGGTTAGGGCTACGAATTGGTTTAATATGTAAAGCCGCCTATACTGGGGATAGAGATGTGCAGGTTAGGGCTACGAATCGGTTCATATGTAAAGCCGCGTATACTGGGGATAGAGATGTACAGGTTAGGGCTGCGAATGGGTTTATATGTAAAGCCGCGTATACTGTGGATAGAGATGTGCAGGTTAGGGCTGCGAATCTGTTTATATGTAAAGCCGCGTATACTGTGGATAGAGATGTGCAGGTTAGGGCTGCGAATCGGTTTATATGTAAAGCCGCGTATACTGGGGATAGAGATGTGCAGGTTAGGGCTGCGAATCTGTTTATATGTAAAGCCGCGTATACTGTGGATAGAGATGTGCAGGTTAGGGCTGCGAATCTGTTTATATGTAAAGCCGCGTATACTGTGGATAGAGATGTGCAGGTTAGGGCTGCGAATCTGTTTATATGTAAAGCCGCGTATACTGTGGATAGAGATGTGCAGGTTAGGGCTGCGAATCGGTTTATATGTAAAGCCGCGTATACTGTGGATAGAGATGTGCAGGTTAGGGCTGCGAATTGGTTTATATGTAAAGCCGCGTATACTGGGGATAGAGATGTGCAGGTTAGGGCTGCGAATCTGTTTATATGTAAAGCCGCGTATACTGTGGATAGAGATGTGCAGGTTAGGGCTGTGAATCGGTTTATATGTAAAGCCGCGTATACTGGGGATAGAGATGTGCAGGTTAGGGCTGCGAATCTGTTTATATGTAAAGCCGCGTATACTGTGGATAGAGATGTGCAGGTTAGGGCTGCGAATCGGTTTATATGTAAAGCCGCGTATACTGGGGATAGAGATGTGCAGGTTAGGGCTGCGAATCTGTTTATATGTAAAGCCGCGTATACTGTGGATGGAGATGTGCAGGTTAGGGCTGCGAATCTGTTTATATGTAAAGCCGCGTATACTGTGGATAGAGATGTGCAGGTTAGGGCTGCGAATCGGTTTATATGTAAAGCCGCGTATACTGCGGATAGAGATGTGCAGGTTAGGGCTACGTTCTCTACGGAATGACGCAACCAAACGCATGCTACCTGAATATTATCGATGCAACAAATATACGCCTTGAAGCGCACCATTCCTTTATTGAAGCGAATAGCTTTCCAGAAGCGTTCAGGTATTCACTGACATTGAGAATCGTTGTCGATGGTTTCTGCACGATTCTTTTTTCTTACAAGCATTCGGCGACGGCGCTTGTCCGCGTCACGAAGTCCACGTAAATATTTAACTATTTGTCAACATTTCTGCCACAGTGCGCCGCGCGGACGTCGTTTACGTGTTTAATTCTCAAGGCTGTGCCTTGATTTCGCAGGCTGCGCCATTGGTTCCCTGAGCAGCGTGACACCCGTGGCCATCCTGTCCAACGTGTCAAAACTCATCAGCAAGGACGAAGCTGGTACGTACCCGCGGCCATTTTATCTTCGGCCTAAGTATTACGAAGGCTTTCAGTTGACTCTCTACCGCAGCTGCACTATGCCGCTCTAATGGGAAAAAAGAAGAAAAAAAATTCTATTCAACCGAGGTTGACACAAGGTCGTCTTAAACGCGTTAGTGTACCACGTAGTACACTAACGACGAAAATGGCCAGATACCTAGATTAAACGGATCGAGAATCCGTATTAATTCTCCCCAAGAAAACATCTAAATTTGTGCACTTTTGTGCGACACGTGTAGTTTTCCACGCACGCGTGTCGAAGGCGGGCTGAAGGCCGTGCGTACTGAGGCTGCTGTCGCGATAAGAGCGGTCGGTTTGCAGATTGCTAACAAAGACGTAATGTGGCAGAAACGAAGTAGGTCATTTAAGGAACAGACGGCACGGGCGCTGGCGTCGTCTGTATGCACGAGCTCAGTTGGTGCGTGGAATCTGGAAAGGAGCAATGGTGCCTGCTCTAACGTCCGCAAATGCCACTCTGTGCTTATAATCGGACACCGTGTCGAGGTTGGAAGTTAACCAAAGGTCGGTAGGCCGGTTGGCCCTAGGGGCCCACGGTGAAACCACAAATGAGGCACTGCCGGGTGACATGGGTTGCGCCTGTTTTGAAGTGAGACGCACAGCGTAAAATTAGCTTTGAACAAAGACTCGGGAACGTGGATGAAAATCAATGGGCGGCTAAAGGGCACAAGTATCTGTACCTCAATATCGTTAGCGCAAAATTAAGGAAGAGGTCAAGAAAGTTGGCAATCAAGTAATACGGAATTGAAGGTGTGAATAGACCACCCTGAGTCATAAACAAGAAAGTGGGAAAAATAGACAGTGAATTGGACGCAAAGAATGGAAACATAAGAAACCATGGAGAATTACAAGAATGGCAAGAAATAGAAAGACAAATCTGCATAACACAGAGGGCAGTGTGTTGCTATTGTAGTGTTGCTGCAGTGCTTTGTTACAGCGAAATTCCGAAGACAACTCAGCGCATCCTAATACAATGCGAAGGTGCTCACCCAGTGAGACCCGTAGCAAACGTCCACCTTTCAGAAGCGCTGGAATTTAGAGCGTATGGAAGCATTAACCGGTCAGCCGTCGAGGTAAGAGACATTTGCCCCCGTATTCCGAAATGCATCGTAACTGAAAGTCCATGCTTCACTTGATGTAAGTGAACTGGCGTGAACTTGCCCGTTGCTCGTTTCGTTTCCTTTGGCGCGTTCACGGCAGGCGTTATTTAGATAAAGTCAAGCATGAGCTTCGAAGTTAAGATGCATTTCTGAACGCGGTGGTTAGAGTATTGGCGGGAAGAAACCGGGGAAGAAATCGATACGGTCGGATCTGTTACACGCATAGGTAACTGTAAAAGGTAGTTATAGAAGTTTTCGAAAAAGAAAAAAAATATTTAGGACACGTAGGCAAAATGCTGGTGACAAATATCTCCAGATTACATGGTTAGCTCAAGCATGCAGACTATTTGACACCGCACCGGCCCGGAAGGAGATGCCAGTAAACCACCATTGGCAGCATCCTTAATCGTTCGTCGCGTTTCGGCGCTGCTTGCCATATTATGTCGTTGTTCCAACAAGCCCGGCTAACAAACACTTTGCTAGTGCGGATTCCCCTGGGACGTGTCCCTCTTTGAAAAATAAGTTTTGCGCCATGAGCGGGGCAGCGGGGCACGCGCGGCTGACTCGTACGTCGCGCAGTGTGACACTCGTGCACGTGCCGTGGTCGCAGCTGCTGGCCGCTGCGTGCCTCGTGGACGCACGCGCTCATTGTAGGTAGCTGCAGCTGCGAGTGGGTCACGTGGCCCGTGCTTCCCACCCACCACCTGCGCCGCGTTACGTCATCGGCGAACTTCGTGCGCGCGGGAGTCCTTTGTGTTCTGCTGCTTATCCATTTTTCACCTTTACTTATCTTTAAATTATTTATTTACGTTGAGCGTTGTTCACCAGTGAAAATGACTCTATACTTAACGAATAAAGTTATACGTTTTTTTCTTTCTTACTTCATTCTGGCAGCAGATACCTAGTTCTCGAGATAATTGACGGTAAAGGAGTGCCTGACAGAGTGTCAGGAGCACTCCGTCGAGATGACACAATACTCAGGGTGAGATTAAAAAAAGAACATAGAGGGAGAAAAGACACATGTCTTACTATGTGGAACAAGAATGCTGGTAAATACTCATGTTTCACACAAATGCGTTGCTTATGGGGACATACATTAACATAAACCCAAAGTAGAAACTTACAAACACTGTACTCGTCATGCGTTGAAATACGAACATCAAAGGCATTTCAATTTATTGACATTACTTCACATTAGCAGGAACGGCTCATACAGTAGTGCTTAGTTGGAGAGAGATATAGAAAAAACGCACTGTAGATATGATACATAGCATATGCAAGCTATTTTTATTTATTTATCTTTATTTTCAATACTGCTGCTCTCCTTCGAGAGCATATCAGTTGGGCAGTACAGTAATTCATCTGTGCAGTGCAAGGAAATCAAAGTATAGGTTATACAAAAAAAACGACATAAGCAGTGCAAGTTATACATACTATACAAGTAAACCATGTTGAGATCAAACGGAATAGTAAATAATGAAAAGAAGGAAAAAAGGAAGAGGCTTTATAACAATATCACAGGTATCACTAGAGGCAAGTAATAAACCAGAAGTAGCTGAAATAAAACTACAAGTTTTTGAGAATCATTATGGCATACGAATAAGCGGTCGTAAATGAGAGGGTTCAATAAAATTTTCTATAGAATAAAGCAATCTGTGCCGGTGACCCTGCATGCATAGGTACTGTTATTCACACAGTTTTTTTTTTTCTATTTGTGACATAAATCCGGATAACGATTCAATGTTGGTGATTGTAGCATCAAGTTGGTTCCATTCTGCAATTGCGAGTGGGAAGAAGGAATACTTGAACGTGTCATTTTTACATGCGTATTCTGTCAATGTGTGCGCATGCTTGTTACGTGTAGGTCGAGCCTCGGAGAATGAGATGTATTTGAAGGTATCTATCTTATAGTTATTTTTTAGTAGTTGAAACAAGAATTTTAAACGAGCGTGTTTCCCTCTTGTGGATAGCGTTCCCAAACCGGACTGGGTTAAAAGATTTGTTGGCGAGTCTGTACGTTTATTTGTGATATGGATGAACCTTACAGCTTTCCTTTGTATTGATTCTAGTTTACTTATGTTAGTCAGTGTATGCTGAAACCAGACTGTGTTAGCGTATTCGAGGACAGGCCTTACAAATGATGTGTAAGCTAGCAGCTTCGTTGTCTTGGTTGCCAGCGCCAGGCTTCCTTTTAAGAAAAATATTTTGCGCAGCACCTTTGAGATTATATTCCTGATATGTTTGTGCCACTTGAGCTCCTAGATTAATGTAACGCCTAGATATTTGTGTTCTTCAACTTTGTTAAGTGGAGTGCCGTTAATATGTGAACATCCGCACACAAGCACAAAAATAGTGCGATATAAGGAAAGGAAAATAAGCGCAATAATAGCGCGCAAGAAATTGCATAGATGTTGCAACGGACTATCGGCGCTATTTTTACAGACACAGTCCTTGGCACGGCCTCGTCTGCCCCGCAGTCGACGCGTGAGCCTGCATCTCGAATCGCAGGGTTTCCGGCGTGCTGATAAGCCCGAGCAACGAGATGTAGTTCTGTAACGAGCAGGAATGCAGCCGGCACATCTGCTCAGCACGTTGTGTCGGCGGAACTGCAGAGCCGATTGGGCACAGTGTGACGTTACTTGGCTTCATCACTTTTGCAGCCAAATACGCTACGCGTCCCGGGGACGCCTTCCAGCTACCCACGCGCGCGCTTCGATGGCAGGACAGCACGACTGCGCCTCGACCGTCCGTGTATTTACCGTCGCGGTGATGAAGTGGGAGAAAGCGTTAAGTCACGCAGTTGAAGCCTTCGCAAGCGAACTTTCCCGTGAAATCATCCCATTGACATTTTCTGTCTCTAAAATTCGGCCCAACCCTGCGCTCCGAAATCCTGCATTCGTCGGACCCGCGGCCCAGTTTGCTGGGTTCGCGGTAGGTTTTAATCGACGCGCACTCGTACGTGTTGGAGTGTAGTAGAGAGTGGTCGAGTGGATAAAATTGCCTTTTCTCGCTCAGTCGCCGCGTGTCGAAAAATTATGCGAGGGCGCTGCGAGCGAACTGTATTAAAGCGGAGATGCACTTCGTGGCGATTTCAACGTGATTTCGCTGCGGGCGCTGAGACCGATTGCACGCGAAAGCTCTTATAATGGTGCTTTATTTCAAATGCGAGTTTATCATTATCAGCAGCAGCAGCAGCAGCCTGGTTACGGCCACTGCAGGGCAAAGGCCTATCCAATACTTCTCCAACTACCCCGGTCATGTACTGACTGTGGCCATGTTGTCCCTGCAAACTTCTTAATCTCATCCGCCCACCTAACTTTCTGCCGCCCCCTGCTACGCTTCCCTTTCCTTGGAATCCAGTCCGTAACCCTTAATGACCATTGGTTATCTTCCCTCCTCACTACATGTCTTGCCCATGCCAATTTCTTTTTTTTTTTTATTTCAGCTAAGATGTCATTAACTCGCGTTTGTTCCCTCACCCAATCTGCTCTTTTCCTATCCCTTAACGTTACGCCTATCGTTCTTCTTTACATAGCTCGTTGCGTCGTCGTCAATTTAAGTAGAAGCATTTTCGTAAGCCTGCCCCGTACGTGAGTACTGGTAAGACACAGCTGTTATACACTTTTCTCTTGATGGATAATGGCAACCTGCTGTTCATGATCTGAGAATGCCTGCAAAACGCACCCCAGCCCATTCTTATTTTCTGATTATTTCGGTCTCATGATCCGGATCCGCAGTCACTACCTGCCCTAAGTAGATGTATTCCCTTACGACTTCCAGTGTCTCGCTACCTATCGTAAACTGCTGTTCTCTTCCGAGACTGTTAAACATTACTTTAGTTTTCTGCAGGTTAATTTTTAGACCCACCCTTCTGCTTTGCCTCTCCAAGTCAGTGAGCATGCATTGCAATTGGTCCCCTGAGTTACTAAGCAAGGCAATATCATCAGCGAATCGCAAGTTACTAAGGTATTCCCCATTAACGTTTATCCCCAATTCTTCCCAATCCAGGTCTCTGAATACCTCTTGTAAACACGCTGTCAATAGCATTGGAGAGATCGTATCTCCCTGCCTGACGCCTTTCTTTATTGGGATTTTGTTGCTTTCGTTATGGAGGGCTACGGTGGCTGTGGAGACGCTATAGATATTTTTCAGTATTTTTACATACGGCTCGTCTACACCCTGATTCCGTAATGCCTCCATGACTGCTGAGGTTTCGACTGAATCAAACGCTTTCTCTTAATCAATGAAAGCTATGTATAAGGATTGATTGTATTCCGCACATTTCTCTATCACCTGATTGATAGTGTGAATATGGTCTATATTTGAGTAGCCTTTACGGAATCCTGCTTGGTCCTTTGGTTGACAGAAGGCTAAGGTGCTCCTGATTCTATTTGCGATTACCTTAGTAAATACTTTGTAGGCAACGGGCAGTAAGCTGAGCGGTCTATAATTTTTCAAGTCTTTGGCGTCCCCTTTCTTATGGATTAGGATTGTGTTAGCGTTCTTCCAAGATTCCGGTGCGCTCGAAGTCATGAGGCATTGCGTATAGAGGGAGGCCAGTTTTTCTAGAACAATCCGCCCACCATCCTTTAACAAATCTGCTGTTACCTGATCCTTCCCAGCTGCCTTCCCCCTTTGCATAGCTCCCAAGGCTTTCTTTACTTCTTCCGGCGTTACTTGTGGGATTTCAAATTCCTCTAGACTATTCTCTGTTCCATTAGCGTCTGGAGTGCCACTGGTACTTTACAAATCTCTATGGAACTCCTCAGCCACTTGAACTATCTCATCCATATTAGTAATGATATTGCCGGCTTTCTCTCTTAACGCATACATCTGATTCTTCCCTAGTCCTAGTTTCTTCACTGTCTTTAGGCTTCCTCCGTTCCTGAGAGCATGTTCAATTCTATCCGTATTATAGTTCCTTATGTCAGCTGTCTGTGCGGTAAATGTTTTTTAATGGTTCTACTTGCTTTGGTGCGCCCGCGACTCTTCTCTGCTGGTACCACTTGTAAATTTAACCAGGTGAACTGCTATTTTTAACACTGTTTTCTAAAACTACTTTTTGCCACAGAAGCCGCCTATCTGCAACATGAAACTATGAAAGAAAACGTTATTGATATCGTGTCATTTTACGCGCTATTTTTGTTGGTGGAATATTGACCACGTACAATGATCAAAGAAAACCAACTATAGTGAAATCAACCAGGGTAATTGACTGCGTTGCGCGAAGGGATGCATGTGACCAATGCACTTCTAGGTAAATCTAAGCTTATATAGACATATATATCAAAGACATACATCTAAGGGAAAAATTTTATTATAAATGCACTGATTTAAAGAGTGAGAACTCCCGACCGTCTTAAGCGTGTTTCTTTTAAAAGCTGCACCAGTCCCAGGTGAACCAATAAACTTTCCGAGAAAATAATCAAGGCAATTATTGGACGTTAATATGAAGAACGGTTTTAGGGAAAATATGTTGCATATGTACTCAGACTGTATCGGGGAGACCGGGAAGTCTCTACCAATGTAATCTCCGTGGCTTGTCTGGCGATCTCATTCGACGTGCCAGCAAGGGAAATGAAGTAGAAACATATATAGTCTAATCGAATGGTGTTTGCTATTCCGATCGTGTTCAACTTCAGAATGAACTATTAAATATTATCGAATAGCCGTTCCCGTCCAAATGTAAGCATAACAGCACTTTGAAGTGTCGAATGAATGAATGAATGAATGAATGAATGAATGAATGAATGAATGAATGAATGAATGAATGAATGAATGAATGAATGAATGAATGAATGAATGAATGCTTGGTGGTTAATGGCGCAGGGGCCAGGTATGGCCGAAGAGCGCCAAACTGTTTTGTCGAATTAAAGTGCCAAACTAAAGTGTCGAATGTGATGGGCCGATGCAAGTGAGGACTCTTATTCCGAATGATTATGCTGCTGGAGAGTCGTGGCTGTTGCCCAGAGGCGCACCAGTTCCGGAGAGAATTAACGCACGGGTGCTAATCGGTTCTGCTAAACAAGTTCCTAGGTGTTATTCAATATTCAATATCTTGGGGCAGCATGTACATCTGCTAACTTGATTAAGATAAGGAAAACATTTTCCAACAGTATCGCCATGTCTGCAACCCATTAAAACTGGGTGCCCGATGTGGTACCACACTTACCTTCTTAACGAACACAGCAGATCTGCCAATATCTATCTCCACGTGTATGTGAGGCATGCCGTTCGTTTAATTTCTTCGTTATTGTTCTTATGATAGGGCACATGATAACGGAAAGCAGCCGTTTGTATTACAGAAGCAGCTTAGTTAAACGAACGTCCAGTTGGGAACGGCAATAAATTTAGGCATGAAATATCAGATAAGCGCAGCATGTTTTTCTCATAAGTCAGACTCGAGAATAGTTTCTTTCGTTTACACCCCTGAAAAAAGCCGAAGGACGCAGCTCCCTCCTTTTTCGTATATTTTAATTGAACAATTCTGGCGTTTTACGTTTCGCGATATGATTATGAAGCACCCGGTTCGGTTCTCATCACCTTGGGTTTTTTTAACGTGCAACTGAACAGAAGTACGCGAGTGTTTTTCCATTTCGGTTGCATCGAATTCCGCGACCTGGTTTGAACCCGTACGTGAGCTCGAGTTTAGCAGCTAAACGCCATATAGATTATGTAGCCACTAATTAGGCTACCGCGCCGCCTTTTTTTTTGTTGTTGTTAAGCACGGACTGGACAAAAAATTTTACACGGCTTACGGGCCCAAGATTAGCATACATATGATGGCTACCAACGACTGTTTTCGGCGCCCCAGGTCCGACCGCAATAAAAGAACCCGTACCAATTACTCAGCATTCTATTACGCGAGGAAGACGGAAACATGGAATGTTGCACTGCAGCTTTTTCCTTTGCTATTACTATAAGAATACCTCCCGTAAATCTGAGTGCAGGGCGCCGGATGTGGCAGATATGTTTTACTAGTTTGAAGCGGCAAGCAGTCTGTTTACATCTGTTTTTCCGTCTGCGTTACGCAAGACCTACTGATGGAAAACTATATGCGCAAAAATACACACGAGAGATGCATGCTACGTGAAGAACAAGATAAGTATTCGTTCTCCAAAAGGAAGCGTACAATAATGCAGTATACAGAATGAAAGCCGACACTGCGACGGCAATGCACGCGCGATCACCGAGCGGCATTAAAAAAAAGTAAAGTGAAAGCGAAAGAAAGGCATCGATTTCCAAGCCATAATTGCATGTCATATCCAAATATAAACACCGTTTGAGCGGTCTGAACGCATATACCAGCGCGCGAAGTAGTACGAACGGACGGACGATGGATGAGCGTCCCCTTTGGAACGTGATGTCTTAGTGGGTTGCGCCACCAAGCTCTTGCTATTATGCTACCTAATGCCCTATCTAGGTTAAAAGAATATATATCCAATCCACTCTGATCGCAGTGCCACGACAGTATTTTTCGTCGTCGCGCGCCCAGCCGCTCGTCCCACTCAACCGTATTCTAGTGGACTCTAGTTAGTGTGCTTAGCCAGCCGCTCTCTGCACATTTCCTTCCAATATGATTGCGCATCTTCGGTCGACGATTGGGAGGTATTCGTTTATCGTGCAAATGGTAAACTGGGTGAGTTGGTGAGCCTTCGTTGTTGCGAAAAGCGCGAACGGACAAGGACGAATGAAGAACACAGGACGCCCGCGTTTGTCGAGTGCTCAGTTGCAACGCGCCCATTGTGGTTTTGGAACATGCGTGCGCTTAGCGCCTCTAAACAGTTTCAGGTGCTGGTCTACAGAGCGGCGCTGGAGGACGGCAAAGCTATCTCCCGACGTGATGACGTCTTGGGCCGAGTTCACTCGGCCACCATTTTGGCGCGTTGCACTTCCTCCTCTCTCCGTGATCGCGCGTGACGTAGTTTGTTTCGCGTGGTCGCGCAGGCAAGGTGTTCTCCTTCTGGAGTTCGTGCGAGTCCCTGGTGCCGATTGCGGGCAACCTCTTCTCCAGCCTCGTGTTCAACGCCGTGCTCGAGATCGACGCCGGGCTGCCCTTCTTCATCTCCGCCGGACTGATGGTCGTCCCGCTCTGCGCGGTCACGTGAGTCTTCTTCACGGTCGCACGACCACATCGACTACATTCACCAGCAAGTCATATTAAATGTATATTACTCTAAAACTGGCGTAGGTGTAGAGCTGCATTTTTTGTCACTCACTTATGCCTCGCAAAGGCAGAATCATGGATGGATGGATACAACTTTCTTGAAGGCAGAATCATGAGTCAAAAATCTTCGAGATTGCTTTTAAAACTGATACCTCTCGCCTTTCTTTATTTTGTGCATCTGTGTGTTTGCACGTGTGAGTGTGCGCGCGCTATACTGGTCGCCGCCCCATGAGCGCCCCCCCCCCCCCCCCCCCCGCCTTCCGCCTTCCGTTTAAGGGAGACTTTGGGCCCTGGGTGTAGCCGACATTCTAGTTGACATTTAAAAGAAATAAATATGGAGCTAGGCAGGCCATGTAATGCGTGGGGCAGATAAGCAGTGTCTATTAGAGAGTTACAGAATGGTTGCCAAAAGACGGTAAGCGCAGTATACCAGCTGATATTATACCAACGCCCGTATTGCTCTGTAACGAAGTAGCAACTCCGCGCGCCGTGTTAAGGTCGCCGCCTGCAGACGTCCGCTCGTGCACTGGCTGGAATTGCAGAAATCCCCATTTCCTCGCAGGTACTGCCTGTACAGAGAAGTGGCTGTGTACTCGACGCTACCTCGAAACGACGTGGACTGTGAGCGGGACTCCAGGGCCACTCCTGCCGCCGTGCCCTCCTAGCAATGTGCAGCGTGACCTCTTTTAGCATCGCCCGCCCGCCGCTGGTCTTCCAGCCTGCGAAGTCTTCCCATTTTTAAGTGCCAAGCGAAGAGTCACGTGGGCGTGACACGGCGCCCAAACGCCCAAACCACTGTCACGCCCGCTGCTGGCAATAGAATGCCTCCAATGACTTTCGTCACTCGCGCGTGAAGCACTCGTCGAGGAATACCGCGCGACAACCTCCTGTTGACTTAGTTGGCACGGATTTAAGTAACCCGGCGTAGGCAGATAGTCAGTAAACGAGAGGTCGACCTAATACCGCCTTAGCCGTTAAAAAAAAATGTCCGTAGAATGTGGTACTGATGAATGGACCAAACACTTACGGGCGGTCAGGAATCTGTGAACAATTTTTCGGGATTAAGGGATCTGTAAAATTAAGAAATCAAGGTGCCTGTGCGAGACACGATTGTAGAGTCAGAATTAAGGAGTCTGTGTGAACGAGATATTTCTACAGGTTGCGAAATATGTGTGTGTGCACTTGACATTGTGTGGTGAGCTATCTTACTAATATCATGTACGAGCGGCCCAAACTGAGCTGGCGCGTAAGAGAACTTGACGGAGCGCAGCTGAAACGCGCGTGCATGAAAGACGGACGAGCATTACGGATGCGATAAACACTCGCGGACTGCTTTCTGGGCAAGGAAATATGTACGGGCGCGCAGCTTCTGCACAAGCGCCACTGCGCCAAGTAGTCCAGCGGCATTTGACAGCGCTTTGGGTGTCGTGTAACAGACGCTGAAACGGCGTAGCTTCTACGTGCGAAGGTTTCGCGTTTGCCCAGACGCGGAAACGTGGGGGAAATAAGCCAGATTTACTCTGGCATATTTTGTCTTGTCTTCGTGTCCCCAGGCAACGCAAAGACATCCTGAGGTTATCCGCAGGATGTGGAATCGCGGATATTTCAACATCCTCAGGCCATCCTAAAGTGTCGTCAACTGATCCTACTTGGATTCATTCGTCCGAACACACTGTGAGCATTCTTTGAACATAGTGCCAGGATCATCTCTGGACCACTTCAGTACCTTTCCTATGCACATTTAAATAAGTCGTGAATGTGATTACATACTCGTGCTGTACAGTTGAATTACATGTGTAAATGTCACTGCTGACCCAAATCCATTTCTTTCTCCAAATCACATACTGTGAACATTCTTTTGACATTTTGCCAGGACCATCTCTGGACCACTAAGGCACGTTTCCAGGACGTGCTCACGTCCACATCTAAAGAATCCATGAATATGAATATATGGTGGTGTTGTACCATGGAATCATTTGTGCAACAGTCACTGCTGGCCTACTCTTTAAATATCTGATGTACACATCACAATGCAGTGCGTAACATACTTTTTTGCAAAAAGAAGGCTCGAAAAAGCTTAAATATAAAGTTTATTTTAAAGACATGCATACATAAGGCATCGCTCTTAATGGGCAAAATAATTGTCTGCCTGCTACAGCAATGCAAAAATGGGTAATAAAGTGTGGCTTACTGAAAATGACTAGAAAATAAGGAATTAAAATACAATCCTTAAACATTAAAGAACGGCAAAGTAAGAATGGGTATTAGAATGAGAAAATTATCATTAAAACAAAACGTTGTGGAAGAAAGTCCTTTGGTGCTGTGGTTGGAACATGCTGCACTTCAGTGAGGCCTGCGTTGTCACTCCAACAGCTCATGAAAAGACGTACAATGAATCACAGATTCAGGGTCTCTGACTTACTTTTACAAGAAAAACAAGGGAAGCAAGTGAGAAGACATGCCAGTAACTTGCCAATTCAAGATGTACTCTTCAATTAAAAGGGAAATTTCGGAAATGAACTCTCAATGAGGAGAAAGTAAAGGCGTATATCTTCGTGAGAGAAGGTGAGGTGTGCAGACACCAACACGAGAGAACCAGACAACACAAACGCCGTTTGAGCTTTCTGGTTCTCGTGTGTTTGTGTTTGTATGCCTTACCTTTTGTCAGAACGAACCCCTACCAAACTAGCTCAACTTTCTGTAGTTCTAAGCACATACCATACTTATTCGATTATAAGGTGAGTGTGCAGTTGGGGGACCAAAGAAAAGAAAACCAGTATGAACAATAATATCGGGTGATATACAGTAGCTGACGAATTATTGAGACCTGTCGGCATTCGCTAGAAATACCGAAAAGCACAGCACCTCATCTTACTCCCGAGGTGTCGGCGGTGGGTGGATGTTAGCAGAATAAACCGAATGGCCAGTTGGGATTATATGCGGATGTTGCCTTATGGTGTGGTATCCTAGCAGTGCTGCCACAGAAGCCGCGTTTCAAGGAGAAATTCACGTGTAACCCACACTTCATCTTTATTAAATTTTACTTTAAAATATTCGGTATGGAATGTACGCACAGAATACCATGCTGGCTCACCTGCCAAAGCTTATTAGTTGCTACAACTCTCACGGCTGTCTAAAATGAGGATCGCCAGAGATGTGGCACTGCTACCGTCATATTGAAAAAGTCACTGAATCTATCAGCGTCGAGTATAAGGTACGGGGTAACTTCTAGGTTGAGGATTTCAGAAAAACACCTCGCCTTCTCGTATAAATACGGGAAGTAGACACTTCATGCAAACAGCAGAGTACCAGCATAAAAAAACCTGTGGCCTGTATGCATATTCCACTAAATAATGTTAAACTGCCTAATATAATCATGTTTCTGATTGCATTTTTAAGCACCTTTCAGATCAGCTGCAGGAAAACCTTTGAAGTATATTCAATAGTTAAATGTTATTAGGTGGAAACCTAAATTTAAAATTTACGAGAACCTATCAGAAGAAATACTCGCCAGTGGCTTTCTCAGACTGTTTGTTATTCTTTCTAAGCTTCTCCCCAGCATGTCGGAGCCACGTTTTTACAACGTCCTCAACTTCGCTTCTTTTTACAGTTTCAAATGTGCACTTAAAATTTTCTGCAACAATAAGGAGATGCTCTGTAGTTATCTTGACAGTCAGTCACGACATAAAAGAGACCAGGGTCATAACAGAAAGTCTAACAAAAAAGAGTGGGTTGCAGTTTAGTTTACACAAATTAATGCTGTCGATTAGCTGTCAATAAAAACATTCCAGGATATACATTTAATTCAGTTATCTTCCTTATCTGGCCACGATGGGGGGCAAAGGTTTATGAGCAAGCCAGTGATAAACAATTTTATATGGCAAGAGCAAATATTGTCGGCTCAAGAGTGGAGAAAGATTCAAACTTCACAACTCGCATGTTTCAGTTATGCGGCTAGAAACCACAGATGGCCTTTGAAGGTGTAGTGTGCACCCAATGTAGCCCTCGTGATTATTTTATCAGCCAACAGGTAGCCATTGTTCAATTTATATTACGCATGATGCACCTATGTGGTTATTCACAAAAAGTAGATAAATTGTACATGTGCTCTCTTCAATGTGAACTTATTTGGTATTCAGCCAATGTGCACGCAAGAGTTCTTGTCGAGAAAAAATTTAAAAAATGATTAAAAGTCAATAGCACAAGTACTCCTTAAATGTGCAAGGTGTTGAAGGGCTTAGAAAACTATGCTGGCACACCACAGCCAACTGCTGAAAGCTACATATTATGTGTGTAATTTAACGCTAGAAGTCCATTTCCCCGGAGGGTGAAGGGGAAGAAATTTGCCAAAAACAGAAGCAGGATATTGAAGAAAAAGATGTTTGTGGTAACTGACATAAGTGCAGTCGTGGATAAATAGGGTACAGTGTCCACCAGGTAACACTTGAAAGACAACTGAAAATTGAATTACATAATCAAGCAATTGTACTTACTATATATCAGGTCACACGTTGTCAACGACAAGAACTTATTTCCTTTTTGTCCGAGCAAACTACAGTGAACAGCCGCTTCCTGGGTAATGAGGGCTTCAAGAATTAAAATTAATTAAATTATGGGGTTTTACGTGCCAAAACCACTTTCTGATTATGAGGCACGCCGTAGTGGACTCCGGAAATCTCGACCACCTGGGGTTCTTTAACGTGCACCTAAATCTAAGTACACGGGTGTTATCGCATTTCGCCCCCATCGAAATGCGGCCGCCGAGGCCGGAATTCGGTCCCGCGACCTCGTGCTCAGCAGCCTAACACCATAGCCACTGAGCAACAACGGCGGGTGGCTTCAAGAATGCGGCGCGTACAAAAACTAACATTTCTTCCTCCTAAGGCAGCGAGTTCCCGTATCTGCAATTCACAAGGTTTTATACCATTATAGGAATACCAACAGTTCAGATAACACTAAGCAATATTTTATAGCAGGTGAATTTTCATAAAACCCACTGACTGAAAGCGAGTTTCAGGATGCAGCGCCACGTTCACTAAAACATGATTGAAGATTTTAAAGCAGCATAAAGAATCCTAAACAAGATCCACATCTTATACCAAACAGCATGCTACAAGTTTCTAGCATGATACTATGTTTTCACAGGCGTTTTATACCTCAGATGTCTTATGCTTAGTATCTCACAAAAAAAAAAGTTCAATGCAATTCCAAATGACAGGCAAAGTAGTAGTCTTGTTTTATTTCATTTATGCACTTAAAGAAGCCCTACAATGGCACTGCAACAAACCTCTAATATCATTGCTATACCGTCTTCAGTCCCACTGTCCACACCCATGGACAACTTTCATCCTTCTCATAAATAAACCGGAAGTGATAGGCTAATATATTTGGTGTAATGGAAAACTGATTGCAGGTGGCAGCATATGTCAAGCGTGTAATCCTTTTGTTGCAACCAGTTTTTTAGAAGATTGAAACTTTGTACATCATGTACTACTGCACGATCAACGGCAAAAATTATTAATGTGCAGAACATTTTAAATGCCACTAGATATGTAGTCATGCAGATATGTAGTGGCATGTAGAAATTTTCTAGTGGTAATGCCACTAGAAAACTATAGAAATGGGCTCATTGTCCACACACATATAGGTGCTGATATGAGTAAGTGCCCACACCATCTGTTCAAGGAAGTAGCCATATTCAGGTTCGCTAGAGACCAGTTGACATAATTGCTGACTTTGAAAGGTACTGTGTTATGTTGGATCTGAGGAATATACATGTACACTGTTCACAGAATTAGTCCTTTAAGACATAGCAATTATACATTACTTTTTTGTTCTTTAAGTGCAAAAGGCTAGGTGCATTTCACACTTGTATATTTTCATTATTTATTCCCCGTGATGTTATGTAATGATATGTAACCCCCTATATAATGCTTGTAAAAGGGCCTTTACGGTACATGAATAAAACATTTATTTTTCTACCTGGAATTAAGAACTGCAGTGCACATAAAACCTGCTACATATACAACAAGCAAGGATACTTGCTTATTTCATACACAGAAAGCTGGAAATGTTTACCGTGAGATATGGCAATCAACCTCACGCTTATCAAATTCGTATATAACAATGCTCCACAAAAAACGCTTACCAACTGTGACTCCATTGCAGCACCTTCTGAAAGGTTTTGATCAAACAGTTCAAACTCGGTGATGGCACAAAATGGTTTTTCTAACAAATCTGCTTCAGGCTGTGGTTGTCGGTCACATAGCTTTGCTTTTATTACATCTAGTTGGCTTCCCAGGTGCTTGAATTTCAATATTACTGTTTGTAGAAGCCTGATGACCTGCTTAATGCCTGAAATTCGCGAAGAAAATGTGTGAGGACACTCTGGCTGATCAGTTAACATTCGTGCAGTTGCCAGGTTTAGTTTGGTTTGTTTAGTGTGATGCAGTCCTTCATTGATAAACTATAACTAGCTCCTAGCCAACTGTCAAAATCAGAGCTGACTGGTGTGGAACTTCAGCACAGTACAGTCGCCCATCCTTCATTCTTGCCAAGCCCACAAGAGTGGTTGCTTTGCTATTACAAGAGTATCAGTAAAAAATAGAATTTAATAATCTTCTTTAATGCCCCTTTGCTATGTTGAGTTCATTTGTTGGCCTCTGGGAACTCGGAAACATTTCTCTGCCAAGCCTTCTGTCCACTTATAGACGTGGTGCCACCACTGTGTGGGCTTATGACTAAAAGCTATGTGAAGAACAGTGTGAAAAGGTAGCACAGGTGAGGTGTTTTCATGGGAAAATTCGATTAAGTTTGCCAAACCATTTTCCTTAGTGAAATGCAGCCAATATTTGAATCGGGAATTGCCACACTACCAATTATAATGGCAACATATTACGTAAAAAGAGGTGGTACTATATTGTTAAAATGGCCGTGCCAATCATGTTTCGTGTTATCATGAAAAATGAGGAAAGGCTCTTATGTTACGTCGGTGTCACACGGCCACTTCTTATTACTTGAGCCCGATCCTGATAGAAATTCTCAACCACAATTGGCTCCCTCCCGCAATATTGCAGGAAGAAGCCAATCACAACCGAGAAATTTGGTCACGGTGGAAAGTGTGACGTGCCACACTAGTATTACTGCCCACAATGCAGTACAAAACATAAATGGTTATTGCACAGCTCCTCTGCCCAAACAGAACCAAAAGGGAGCAAACTTCCTGCTTGGGCATCTGGTCTACATTGCGACTTTATCGCATCAAATGAAAACACGTTGACTTTCATACACTAATCAATAAGCAGCAGTCAACAAGTTAACAGAGTACCCTAATGGTGCTCTAAGCCATAGTAACAGTAATCCGAGCCCCAAAGACCATCTGGCTCCCTTAAGAGGAAGCTTAGCTCGAGGGCTCAAATCTGAATACCTGGGAAAGGAGAAATCGCTTTTCTCGGCAACCACTGCACCAAATTTGATAAGGTTTGTTACATCGAAAAGAAGAAGGATTTAGTCACTGTTCCAATTTTTTCATTTATGTCATCAATTTGTTAAATAAAAATTGGCAAAAATCGCAAATTTTCAGAACTGAAACTATTATGTTTTTCTGTAACTCAGCAATAAAAAAATGATATCGCAGTTCCGTGAATTGAACCTAATAGTCTACCTAAAGTGGACAATATTTCTAAGCAATAGATTTGTATATTGACACATGGAAAGCAATGATGAACATCTAGAAAAATAACCTATTTACGTAGCTCAAAAGTTTCCTTAAAAGTTGTGCAGGGCCTTCCTAGAGCATCAAGTCTATGGTTTGCATCACTGTCTTGCTTACAATTGCTTCGTTCACTCTGAATGCATGACTCTAGACACCTTGGAAGATTAATCAATCCTCTAACACATGAAACCCCTGGCTTAATATGAACTCTTAAATGCTTACCATCATCTGAAGAAGGCGCAACAGACAGACTTGAATGCCATTTCTCATTGTTGCACTGTGAATTTCCCATTTGGCTTGATTCGTTGTAAGACAAAAAAATGAAAAATACATAATCATTTTCACCAGCAGACCTTTACGGTGTGTTACTGCTGAGTAGTGCTTGTGCAAGGAAACCAGTTCTGTCACGAGACAATATGTAGAAGTTAACCTTTGCACATTTCTGGCTACAACTTCAAGAGGTTCTGTATGAAAGCAAGAAACAGACAATGCTAGATTACATACTTTGCATCAAAGAGTGAGCTGTGAATGATCTGTTAATGCCTGATGATTCTTGCTTTGCATCTTGTTCACCTCCAGAGTCAACCTCACCCTCAGATTCTGAAGTCTTGCTAGCACACATTTGTGCACATTGCCCTGCGCCTTGATCGCCTTAAAGAAGGAGAGGAAATAGACTGACTCATGCGAATGACTGACCAGCATCAAATAATGTAGCAAGCAAATCATAAGGAAAATCAGTAAAAATAACTTATTAGATCCTTATCAAGAAAATACAAAAAGTACGAGAGCTCTGCTTTTGTACATAAGGCTAAAAAAAATTTTACTGGGGCTTTACATGCCACATCTGTGACGTGGTTTTGGAGCACACCACAGTGAGAGACTCCAAGTTAAGGTCGAAAACATGGTGCTCTTATGATGCACCAGAAAGCCACCGGAGCCAGCGTCAAACCTGTAGCCTCGTACTGAGCAGGACAATGCTACAGCCACTGAGCTGCCTTGACGGGTAGTCTCTAACACTCACTGATAGGTTTTAGTGTTCCAAATTAACTGGATGTGCCAAAGCTAAGGGCTCTAGGAAACTAAAGAAGTGAAAGTGTCCAGAAATAAGAGACTGGCTGACAATCCTCAGTCACTCTTGTCTCAATTTTACTTTGTACATCAAAATGCGCAGCCGTTAAAATGTCATTAGAAACTGCTTTATGTTCTGCTTTTGCACCAACAGCTTCAGGTACAAGCCATAGTGATAACATGCCCTGTCAATTATTTATATGCTCCATCCTATGCTGACGGTTTTTATATAACGTGCTATACTATCAGTAGATTTATTTTCAAAGGTTATTGCGGCATTGTCAGGCATCGTCTTGGAGCAGTTCCTTCTCATTATTCAATTTTCTGCAATGACAGCATTCTAAAGATGCATATCAAAAGGCGCAGACCTACTGAAAACATTGGGATCATTAGCCCTAGATGTTGATGCATGTAATGACTGCTTGTGAATACATTTCCTATCCCTCTTCTGTTCTTCTAAATTTGAAAAGACTGCATTGAAAGGATTCGAGAAACGGGCTACAATTCCTTAGTGTACCAACCACATGCAATGTGATTTCAAAGCTCAGATGTCGCCAGTTTCTAGTGAAAGCAGAGAGATTCATTTTACAGAGCTGTATAAAAATTTACAATGTAGAGGTGAATTCGCAAAATGGCAGGTCACTGCCTACCTGCCAGGGAAACCCTTATGTGTTTTCTTTGAAGGTGCAGGCCTAGTTTACATGTTAGTGGGAAAATTTATGTGGCATAGAAAAACTAATACAAAAAATATAGTCAAGTAAGAAAGCTTGCTAGTGTGAAAAACATATAGTAAACATACTTTTCATCATAGAGGGCGGTGGAAGGGGTAGTCGCTGCAAACTCTCTGAACTTGAGCTAAGGGCACTTCATTGCCTTCCTTCTTTTGCCCCTTCCCACGTCCACTTCACTCCCCAAGTCCGACCCATTTTCAGCTTGCCTGAGCTTTTGTCGTGCTGCATCGTATGTTCCTAAGGAGAGCGACAAATAATAATGAGCATAAATTCAAGCATTGCCACAAGTATTCAACCGAGTGTAATTTTAGATAAGTCTTCTAATAACCGTAAGAGATCTAGAGTTACCATGTAAACTTAACAAATTCTTGCGCCAAGGCGTATATGAGCTTTCATTTCTGAATGAAAAAGTGATTGTCATCTAGTAAGCATGTAAAAACTACAGTTGTGCCACCAAAGAAAACAATCTTCCTGAAGTTGCTTTTTCTTTCAGAGGTGTGTGTGCACATTGCACTTGAAAGAACATTGCCAACATGAATATGGTTACAATGTTATGCGACATGCGACAAAATAATTAGAAGAGAAATATAAAACTTACTTGATGTGTCTATGGGCACACACGGCACGACTTGCCAGTTGGAGGATGGAGATGCTCCACATTTCCCTAAATAGGAAACATTCTTCGAATATTGTGGTCACAAGCAGACATCACCAAGCAGCCACTTGGTATGTACAAGAACCACAGAGGCTTGACCACTGCATATTGATCACCTTAAAGAAAAACAATATACATATTGTACAATTCTATATACAGGAGTTTCTTTGTCATTTACACCTTTAGATGCACAAGAGGAAATACAATCAGCTTCTTTTTGAATGGAACTCGCATGCATTTTTCTGAGACCCATGTCGGAGGCCAACACCGCAGCAAAGTAGGCTTGGACACAATATTCCCAGTGCTGATCAGGGACAAGGTGTCAAATATACGTCATCTTTCTTCAGGAACTTCCTTCTAGTTATGTATGGCATACCTTGTGCATTATGGGCAAAGTTTTCCACCACACCTACACTTCCATCAAGGAGCTTGCAGCAGTTAATCCTCCTAATAATGTCTAAGAAAATACCTTCTGGAAACGTCGCTTTTTTGAGCTGTGGCTCTTGTCAAAGAGGCGCAAGAGGCCCATCTTCATGTTGTGCAGTGAACAGAGGGGAACTGCTTACTGTCATTTTCTTTCTGCACTGAAGCTTCTTCGTTTCAGCGATTCTGTTTGACAGTTGCTCCAGTAGTTGCTGCGGCTTTCTCAGAAGCTTCTTGATGGTGCCCATGGGGCTCTCGAACGGAAATGCACTCCATGAGTACAGTGACCCCAAATGTCTTGCAAATGTCTTCCTGAGAGCATGTTCGATTCTATCCATATTATACTTCCTTATGTCAACTGTTTTACGCTTGTTGATTAACTTGGAAAGTTCTGCCAGTTCCATTCTAGTTGTAGGGTTAGAGGCTTTTATACATTGGCGTTTTTTATTCAGATCTTTCATCTCCTGCGATAGCCTACTGGTATCCTGTCTAACGAAGTTGCCATCGACTTCTATTCCACACTCCTTAATGATGCCCATAAGATTGTCGTTCATTGCTTCAACACTAAGGTCCTTTTCCTTAGTTAAAGCCTTAGTTAAAGCTGTTCTGTAGCTTTATGCGGAATTCCTCTATTTTCCCTCCTACCGCTAACTCATTGATCGGCTTCTTATGTACCAGTTTCTTCCGTTCCCTCCTCAAGTCTAGGCTAATTCGAGTTCTTACCAACCCTATGGTTACTGAAGCGCACCTTGCCGAGCACGTCCACATCTTGGCCAGGGTTAGCGCTGAGCATGAAGTCTATTTCATTTCTAGTGTCGCCATTCGTGCTCCTCCACGTCCACTTTCGGCTATCCCGCTTGCGGAAGAAGGTATTCATTATCCGCATATTATTCTGTTCTACTAACTCTACTAATAACTCTTCCCTGCTATTCCTAGAACCTATGCCATATTCCCCCCACTGACTTCTTCTTGCCTACTACTTCTTCTTGCCTACTTCTTGCCTACCCTGGCATTGAAGTCGCCCATCAGCATAGTGCATTTTTTTTTTACTCTACCCATCGCCGATTCCACGTTTCTAGAAGCTTTCTACTTCCTGGTCATCATTACTGGGTGTAGGGGCGTACAACTGTACGACCTTCAATTAGTACCTCTTATTAAGTTTCACAACAAGACCTGCCACCCTCTCGTTAATGCTATAGACTTTCTGTATGTTACCAGCAATATCCTTATTAATCATGAATCCGACTCCTAGTTCTCGTCTCTCCGCTAAGCCCCGGTAGCACAGGACGTGCCCGCTTTTGAGCACTGTATATGCTTTTTTTGCCCTCCTAACCTCACTGAATCCTATTATATCCCATTTACTGCCCAACCATTCCTCCAATTCCTCTAATTCCTCCACTGATCTGGAGAGGCAAAGCAGAAGGGTGGGTCTAAAGATTAATCTGCAGAAAACTAAAGTAATTTTTAACAGTCTCGGAAGAGAACAGCAGTTTACGATAGGTAGCGAGGCACTGGAAGTGGTAAAGGAATACATCTACTTAGGACAGGTAGTGACCGCGGATCCGGTTCATGAGACTGAAATAATGAGAAGAATAAGAATGGCCTGGGGTGCGTTTGGCAGGCATTCTCAGATCATGAGCAGCAGGTTGCCATCATTCCTCAAAAGAAAAGTGTATAACAGCTGTGTCTTACCAGTACTCACGTAGGGGCAGAAACCTGAAGGCTTACGAAAAGGGTTCTACTCAAATTGAGGACGACGCAACGAGCTATGAAAAGAAGGATGATAGGTGTAACGTTAAGGGATAAGAAAAGAGCAGATTGGGTGAGGGAACAAACGCGAGTTAATAACATCTTAGTTGAAATCAAGAAAAAGAAATGGGCATGGGTGGGACAAGTAATGAGGAGGGAAGATAACCGATGGTCATTAAGGGTTACGGACTGGATTCCAAGGAAAGGGAAGCGTAGCAGAGGGTGGCAGAGCGTTAGGTGGGCGGATAAGATTAAGAAGTTTGCAGGGACAACATGACCACAATTAGTATATGACCGGGGTGGTTGGAGAAGCATGGCAGAGACATTTGCCCTGCAGTGGGCGTAGCCAGGCTGATAACTCCAATAACACTGATTGGCTCACCTCACTAGATAACCTTCTAGCGTTAAGCGTTGCCAGATTCAGATTCCAATGGCGGCCTGTCCAGACCCAGAGATTCTCAGCACCCTCTGCTGCGTCGCAGGTCTGACCGCCGCCGTGGTCAGTTGCTTCGCAGCTGCTGGGGACTGAGGGCCGTGGTTTGATCCTCGTATTCCTATAGGGGGTTGTGGCCAAGTGCTGCACCATGGTGGCCAATCCTGCTCTGATGAGGGAGTGCGTTACCGGTTCTGATCACTGAGATCAGGCCGCACTCCAGGCCTGTTTATGCAAGTTTATCTACACTCGAATTTTTTTTATATCCGCTGGAAAATTGCAAGGCACCGGGATTCATACCACGGTGCTCTTGCACGTAAGGCAGATGCTCTACTTCTGCGCCACCGCTACAGCCTTTGTTGCGTAGAAAATTGTCACCGAAGGTCCCGCGGCTCCTGGTCTATTTCAAGCGTCCGTGCCAAAACGAACGAACTGACGTAATCGCCACGTGACCATCCTATTAACCACTCTCGGCGAATCAGCCAACGCCGACGTCACACGAGAGACACGCGGCAAGCCACAACAAGCGGTGAGGCTTACACATTGCTAAAATAACGGCCATGTACGTCCTCTGCTATAGAGGTCTCCCTGATGAATAGCAATACGGGGTAGGATTCCTAATCCATAACGACATAGCAGGCAACATTGACGAATTCCACAGCATCAACGAGAGGGTAGCAGTAGTCGTAATCAGACTCAATAAGAGTTATAGATTAAAGGTAGTACAAACCTACACTCCAACGTCCAGTCAGGACGATGAGGAAGTAGATCAATTTTATTAAGATGTTGAATTAGCCATGAGAAAAGTGCAAACTCGGTATATAGTAGTAATGGGTGACTTTAATGCAAAAGTGAGGGAAAAGCAGGCGGGTGAACAGGCGATTGGAAACTACGGCGTCGATTCTAGAAACGCTAGAGGAGAGATGCTGGTAGAATTCGCAGAACGGAATATGCTGAGAATAATAAACTCCTTTTTCAGGAAATGTAGCAACAGAAAGTGGACCTGGAAAAGCCCAAATTGTGAAACAAGAAATTAAATTGATTTCATACTTTCTGCCTATCCTAGCATAGTTCAGGATATAGAAATGATAGTTAGGGTAAAGTGCAGTGATCATAGGTGAGTGAGGGTTAGGATTCGCCTCAATTTGAACAGCGAAAGAGTAACATTGGTCAAGAAAAAACAGGTTAATTTAGAGGCAATAAGGGTAAAAGCAGACGAATTTAGGCTCGCACTTGCAAATAAATATGCAGCCTTAGAACAGAGAGGTGAAAATGACATAGAAGTAATGAATGAAACTGTAACGCTTCCGGCTTTAGAGGCAGCAAGTGAAGTGGGAGGCAAGGCAGTAAGGCAACCAGTAGGCAAGCACTCCCAAGTAACAAAGGACCTAATAAAGAAACAACAAAGAATGGAAGTGTCCAACTCAAGAGATAAGATAGAATTCTCGGAACTGTCAAAACTGATCAACAAGGCAAAAATAAGTGATATTAGAAATTATAACCTGAGAAAGCCTGAAGAAGCCGTAAAAAAATTGACGCAGCCTGAAATAACTGACAAATAAACTTGGTATTGGACAAACCAAGATGTATGCACTGAAAGATAAGCAGGGTAATATCATTAGCAATATCTAAGGTATACTAAAAGCAGCGGAAGAATTCTATAATGACCTGTACAGTACCCAGAGCAGTCAGAATACCTCAATTAGAAACAGTAATGATGAGGATACGGAAACTTCTCCTATACCTAGCGATGAGATCAAAAGGGCTTTGCAAGACATGAAATGAGAAAGAGCGGCCGGAGAAGATGGAATAACAGAATTCAATCAAAGGTGGAGGAGACATAATGCTAGGAAAACTGGAGGCGCTTTATGCGAAGTGTCTATCGACTGCAAGGGTCCCAGAAAACTCGAAGAATGCAAACATACTAATCCATACTAAGGGAGATGTTAAAGAATTGAAAAATTATAGGCCCATTAGCTTACTCCCAGTATTATATAAAATATTTACCAAAATAATCTCCAATAGAATAAGGGCAAAACTTGATTTTAGTCAAACAAAGGAACAGGCTGGCTTCAGGAAGGGATACTCTACAATGGATCACATCCATGTCATTAATCAAGTTATCGAGATATATGCAGAGTATAATGAGCCTCTCTATATGGCTTTCATAGATTACGAAAAGGCATTTGGTTCAGTAGACATAGCAGCAGTCATAGAGGCATTGCGTAATCAAGGAGTACAGACCGCTTACGTAAATACCCTGGAAAATATCTACAGAGATTCCACTGCCACCTTAATTCTACACAAGAAAAGTAGGAAGATACCTACAAAGAAAGGTGTCAAAGAGACATAATCTCTCCACTGCGTGCTTGGAAGAAGTATTCAATATAGTAAACTGGAAAGGTTTAGGAGTAAAGATCGACGGCGAATACCGCAGCAACCTTCGGTTCGCCGATGACCTTGTTCTATTCAGCAACACTGCAGACGGGTTACAACAAATGATTGAGGACCTTAACAGGGAGTGTGTAAGAGTGGGGTTGAATACTAATATGCAGAAGACAAAGATAATGATGAATAATCGGGCAAGGGAACAAGAGTTCAAGATCGCAAGTCAGCCTCTAGAATCTGTGAAGGAGTACGTTTACCTAGGTCAACTAATCACAGGAAACCCTGATCATGAGAAGGAAATTCACAGAAGACGAAAAATGGGTTGTATCGCAAACTGTGGACATTGTGAGCTCCTGACTGGGAGCTTACAGCTATCATTGAAAGAGGAATTATAGAATCAGTGCATTTTACCTGGTGCTGACATATGGGGCAGAGACTTAGAGACTGACAAAGAAACTCGATAACAAGTTAAGGACCGCACAAAGAGAGATGGAAGGAAGAATGCTAGGCATAACTTTAAGAGACAGAAAGAGAGCGGTTTGGATCAGAGCAAACGGGTATAGACGGGTATAGACACCAAAGAAAAAAAATGACGCTGGGCAGGTCATGTAACGCTGTAAGATTAGATAACTTTGGACCATTAGGGTGACAGAATGGGTACCAAGAGAAGGGAAGCGCAGTAGAGGACGTCAGAGGACTAGTTGGTGCGACAAAATTAGCAAACCTGCGGGTGCTAGTTGGAATCGATTCCCTAACAGTATCTTGGATAAGAAATTTCTTTTCATTCCGTAAGCAATTCACCGTCGTCGATAACTTTATTTCCAGTATCAGCAATGAAACATCTGGTGTACCACAAGGAAGCGTACTCGGACCATTACTTTTTCTGATCTATATTAACGACCTGCCATCCGAAATAACGTCATCCATTCGCTTGTTCGCAGACCATTGCGTGATCTATCGTAATATCTGCTCACCTTCTGATCACGTGGCTCTCCAAGGAGATCTTGACCGTATTACTAACTAGTGCTTTTCTTGGCAAATGACCCTTAACACTGATAAATGCAAACTAATAACATTCACCCGAAAACAGACACAATCCGCTTTCGATTAATCCCTTGATAAGAACCCCGTCACACCCACCAACTCATACGAGTACCTCGGCATTCTCCTTACACCTAACCTGTCATGGTCTGCGCACATCGAAAAAATAACTGCTAAAGCTTCACGTACGCTCGGTTATCTTAAATGTAACCTGCGCGATGCTTCTGCCCTCACCAGAAAAATCGCCTATCAGACTTTCGTGAGGCCACAACTGGAATTTGCAGCCCCTATCTGGTCACCTCATCAAGCTTCCCTAATCGCGACTCTCGAATCAGTCCAAAACTGTGCCGCCCGCTTCATTGTCAGAGATTATCACCGCAACTCTATCGTGACTAGCATTAGGTCATCTTTATCCCTCTAATCTTTTGAATCACGAAGAACCATAGGATTGCTTTGTCTATTTCACAAGATAATCCATAGCACGCGCCCGTCCACTCTGCCGCTCACTCGTCCATCTCGTACATTTCGGCGTTTGCGTAATCATCTCATTTTCCAGCGTATCTTTGGCCGAAGCAATGCTTTCAATTCTTTCGCGTTACCACGTGCCATTCAGCATTTGAATAACCTACCAAACGACATAGCTGACATTCTTGACCTTGTATCCTTCAAAGCACGCTTATGCATATTATTTCCATAATTCACCACAACTAAACCATACTGCGCACCTAAGTAAATACTTTTAGCGAAGTTGTGTAGCTTCTTGTTCGTTTTGTATGAATGTTTGTTTTGTATTGCTTTAACGTTGTCAGAGACTTGTTCTTTCATCTTCACCAGCTACCATTTGTATAATTTCTTGGTACTCCTTTTTTTGCTACTTCACACAGTCGTTTTGTTTCATCTATCGCGTTATTTCTATTGTTAGATATTTGTTCTTTCATGTTTACTCACTAGCAATGTATAATTTCTGTTTACTCCTTTCTTTTTTGCTAATTCCCTGTATCCTACCATCACGCAATACTGCTTCGGGAGTCTGTGAGGTAAATAAATAAATAAATAAATCGGTTGGCGCAGGACAGGGGTAATTGGAGATCGCAGAGAGAGGCCTTTGTCCTGCAGTACACATAAATAGGTTGATGATGATGATGGTGATGATACTATAGTCCCCGTGAAAGCTGAACAGAGCCCCCTTTCAATCTGAGTGTGCTTCACGGCAATGCATTTTGCATAATTCACCGCATAGAATTCGTTACTATGGTGAAGATAACGCAAATCTGTCGACCATTAGGCAATACATACAAGACCTCTGCCCATATATATATATATATATATATATATATATATATATATATGATGCGAACAGCTAGGACTCGCGATCAAGAGCCACTTGCGATCCCGCGTACGAGCTGCAATAAACCCCCTTTCATTTGGTGGAGCTGCGTGGTAGACCTCGGAAACTGGAACTCCGAAGCCGGACGCTACCAACTGCTGCGACCATGCCTGACGAAACCACCGAGGAAGATGCACCACAGCCTCCGGCGGTCATCGTTTCCGGTGTGTTGCGCCAGCGTGATCCTGCCATCTTTAGCGGCACCGATGATCATGACGTGGAGGATTGGTTGTCATCTTACGAACGGGTGAGCCAGCATAACAAGTGGGACGACGTCACCAAGTTGCACAACGTGCTGTTTTACTTAACCGGCGTCGCGAACCTCTGGTTCTGAAACCACGAACACGATTTCGCAACATGGAGCGCGTTCAAAACAAGTTTCGCAGAAGTGTTCGGGCGCCCCGCTGTGCGCAAGCTTCGCGCAGAACAACGCTTACGGGGGCGTGCGCAACATCACGGTGAAACTTTCACAAGTTACATCGAAGATGTCATTGACCTGTGTAAGCGCGTGAATCCGTCAATATCAGAACAGGACAAGATAAAACACATTATGAAAGGCATTGGTGAGGACGCCTTTCAGATGTTGTTAGCGAAGGATCCGCGTACCGTGGCCGAAGTTATCAATTTGTGCCAAAGTTTTGACGAGCTACGGAAACAACGCATCTTAGCTCGGCGCCCACCGCCTACGGAAGATTCGTTAGCCGCATTAATTATTGGCGACAACCACACATCTTTGCTGACGCAAATAAAAGAATTTGTGCGCGAGGAGGTCGCATGACAGCTCTCGATTTTGCCGACCACGGAGAATCCTTCTCAATGTTTGGCTCCAGCGCTCCGACAGATAATTCAAGAGCAAGTGACCGAAGCTATTCCACCTCCGTGTCAGCCGGCTCCCGTGGCCGCGCCTCTGACGAATGCTGAAGCCGTTGCACGGGCGCCTCGTCTGCCGGGGTTCTCTCCTCCGCCTTCAGCGCCTCGCCCGTCGGTGTTCTCTCCTCGGCCTTTGCCTCACCAGCCGGCGGATTCCTTTTTCAGTGCACAGCAGCAGGGTCCAAATCCTTGGCACACTGCTGACAACCGCCCAATATGCTATGCCTGCGGTACTCCGGGTCATGTAGTGCGCTTCTGCCGCCGGCGCTTGCTGGCCTTCGTGGGCACCCCGCGACGACCCAGCTCCGACTTCCGACCTTTCCGCATGCCTTCACGACCACCACCGGAAGTCTACGCTGCTGATGACATACCGGCACCGCAGTCACAGCTCTACGGCACGCGTCGCTCGCCTTCCCCTCGTCGGCGCTCACTCTCACCCATGCGTCGTAGACCCAGTGCCAGTACTACTGAAGCGGAAAACTGATTTCCGCAGTTCCTGAGGCACGAACTGCGTCATCGTCGGAACATAAAAGTCCTCGTTTTTCCCCCGCTAACGTTATTGAAGTGTCCGTTGATGGCATCAAATCCCTTGCGCTCGTCGATACAGGCGCTGCTGTATCCGTGATTAGTGAGAAGTTTTGTCGTGCATTACGGAAAGTGACCATGAAGCCGTCGGTACCGTTGCTTAGAACAGCCAGTGCACAACAAGTACAGCCAGTCGCTATGTGCACTGCCAGGGTGCTGATTCGAGACATATCGTATTCGATTGATTTCTTTGTATTAACTTGTTGCTCCCACGATGTGATTCTCGGTTGTGATTTTCTGTCGCGCCATCATGCCGCCATTGACTGTGCACGTGCTGAGGTTCAGTTCTCCGTTCTGTGCGATTTGCCATCTCACGACTTTCAAGTTCAGGATCTTAGCAGGATCTGTGTAGCTTCAGATACTGACCTTCCTCCTCACAGTGCTGTATTTGTCCCTCTTTCATGCGCATCGCTTGCCGAAGCGACGGTCATGTTTACACCCGCTGCCGTCTTCATTCGCCGCCAGCCTATATTGAAGTTTATTGAATACTTAGTGCAGATACAAAAATATTAATATTTAGTACAGGAAAAGGTCCCATGGTGTAAACACTGTAGGGGGACCTTTTAAAATGTTAAAAAACGCTAATACTACTTGGCAGCAAAAAGGCAGCGAGTTATAAAAATACGGAAATGCAAATACAAATTCAAATACATAATGATGCAAAAGAATAATACAATGGAAAATATAAAACGGTAGGGATAGGCTTAAGCAGAAGTAAGGAACGAAGCAAACAGTATTAGAAACGACAGAACAGAAGTTGTGTTTTAAAAGACATATTGTTGCCTTTCGCCCTCCTCACGGTTCACCATGGTGCTGCAGAAATACTGATTTCAAACTCGAATTCGTACACTTTGGCTTTGCACTGTGGCGAGACTATTGGTACCGTCGAGTCTGTGGACGCTGACGCTATTGTGCATTTCCCTATGGCCGACGACGTAGATACTGCCAACGTAACAGCACTGACACCCCATGTGCCATCTAACCGAGTACCACCGGATGTTTTTTGTCGCTCCATTGCCGATGACCTCGAGCCGACACAACGTGAGCGACTAATTACTCTTTTAAATGATTTTCATGCCTCTTTTGACTGGAACCAAGCATCATTAGGCCGCACAAGTACCGTCTCTCACCACATTGATACGGGACATCGCGCACCATTACGCCAGCCTCCGTCCCGCGTGTCATCCACCGAGCGTCGTGTCATCACCGAGCAAGTTGAAGACATGCTTGACCGTGGTGTTATCACGCCATCCTGCAGCCCTTGGTCATCGCCCGTAGTACTCATCAAGAAAAAAGATGGCTCGAATCGTTTCTGTGTGGACTATCGTCGCCTCAACAAGATTACACGAAAAGATGTCTATCCTCTACCGCGCATAGATGACGCCCTGGATTGTCTACATGGTGCTGAATTCTTCTCTTCTTTGGACTTGCGATCGGGCTATTGGCAAGTGCCAGTGGATGAATCCGACCGCTCGAAAACAGCTTTCATTAGGCCTGATGGCCTGTATGAGTTTACAGTAAAGCCATTCGGCCTCTGCAATGCGCCCGCGACATTCGAAAGAATGATGGACAATATTCTGCGAGGCCTCAAATGGAAGACGTGCCTGTGTTATTTAGACGACGTGGTAGTTTTCTCCCCTGATTTCACCACTCACCTCTCTCGTCTACGCGAAGTCCTTACTTGCCTTGCCACCGCTGGCCTTCAATTTAACTTGAAAAAGTGCCGCTTCGGCGCCCGCCAGCTGACCATACTTGGCCATGTCGTTTCCAAAGACGGCGTCCTTCCCGACCCTGACAAACTACGTGCTGCCGCAGAATTTCCGCGGCCGACTACACTGAAAGAGCTCCGAAGTTTTATCGGCCTTTGCTCTTATTTTCAACGCTTTGTGCGCAATTTTGCCTGCATCATCGCTCCCCTGACGAAGCTCCTGGCTGGCCCAGGTGACCTTCGCGATTGGACTCCGGCATGTGACCAAGCCTTCACCACTTTGCGTCGTCTGCTTACCTCACCGCCTGTTCTACGCCACTATGACCCGACTGCACCGACCGAAGTTCATACGGACGCCAGTGGCGTTGGTCTTGGAGCCGTCCTTCCGCAACGCAAGCCTGGCTTTCCGGAATATGTGGTTGCATATGCGAGTCGTGCCCTTACGAAGGCAGAAACCAATTATTCCGTCACAGAAAAAGAATGTTTGGCTACAGTTTGGGCGTTAAACAAATTTCGCCCTTACTTGTATGGCCATCTGTTCCATGTTGGGACAGACCACCACGCGCTCTGCTGGCTTGCGTCACTGAAAGACCCGTCAGGCCGTCTTGGACGTTGGGCGCTTCGGCTCCAAGAATTTGACATTCACGTCATCTATCGATCCGGGCGCCAACATTCTGATACCGGTGCACTCTCCCGATCGCCCATGCGATCCGACGAAACGCCACCCTCACCCATAGAGTGCCCGGTTGCTACACTTGCTGTTACTGACATGCCGTCTGAACAGAGGAAAGATCCGTGGATTGTGTCTCTCATTGACATTCTTCACAGTTCTTCGACGGCTACATGCCCTCGAGCCCTTCGTCGCCAAGCCACCCATTTCATGCCACAGGACGCCATCTTGTACCGCCGAAACTCAGCCGGGTGGTCGCAAATGGCGGCTAGTCATCCGTTGCCATTTGCACTCCGACATATGCACGTATTTCCGCGCCGACCCACAACAAGCTCATGCTGGCGTCCTGAAAGCCTACGAGCGGCTCCGCCAGCGCTACTACTGGCGTGGCATGTATTCTTATGTCCGCAAATACATTCGGTCATGTGTAGCCTATCAGCGACGCAAGACATCTCCTCATACGGCAGGCCCTCTGCAACCTTTACCGTGTCCTGCACGTCCTTTTGATCGCATTGGCATTGACCTTTATGGGCTTCTTCCATCCACTGCTAAAGGAAATCGTTGGATAATTGTCGCAGTAGACCACCTCACAAGATATGCCGAAACTGCTGCACTTGCTTCGGCTGCTGCTCGCGACGTCGCCGCATTCATGTTACGGCATTTCATCTTACGGCATGGCGCACCGCAAGAACTGCTCAGCGACCGAGGCCGTGTCTTCTTGTCGGAAGTTATCAATGAGCTACTCGCCGCTTGCCGCACTATTCACCGCACCACTACGGCGTATCACCCACAGACTAACGGTCTAACGGAACGGTTCAACCGCACTCTTGGTGACATACTCACCATGTATGTTGCGTCTGATCATTCCAGTTGGGACGATGTCCTCCCTTTTGTGACGTACGCGTATAATACCGCCGTTCAGGCTACCACAGGCTTCTCCCCATTTTTCCTTCTTTATGGACGTGAGCCATCCACTACCCTCGACACCATGCTACCATATCATCAGGATGCCTCTGAATTCACCCCTCTTTCCGAAGTTGCTCGCCATGCTGAAGAGTGCCGCCAACTGGCTCGCTCGTTCACGTCGGATACCCAAGGAATCCACAAAGATCGCCACGACAACGGGCAGCCCACACTGTCCTTCGCCGTGCACTCTCACGTCTGGCTTCAGCTGCCCTTCCAATCTCCAGGCCTTAGCCCAAAGCTTGCTCCGAAATATCAGGGTCCGTACCGGATCGTCGCGTGTACATCGCCGATGAATTATGTGGTAGAACCGGTGACGCTCTCTTCGGACAAACGCCGCCGTGGCCGCGAGACGGTTCACGTCAGCCGCCTGAAGCCGTACCACGACCCCCTTATCCTGTCATCACCTTAGGTCGCCAGGATGGCTCCTCTTCGCCGCGGGGGCAATTGTAGTGGGTAACATGCATGTGGCGCTGTGCGGACTGCCACCGCTGCGGCGCGAGACCCGAGCTCAGGTGCTCCCCCGAACCTCAATGAGTCTGCTCACGAGGCTGCGCGTGAACTCACCGACCGCGCTTCCTCTGCAAGATGCACCGACTCCCCTCCTCCCTACGGCCACAGGGACGCTCCCGCTACTCACAACGAGATTATTAAATTCTTCTACATGTCTAGAAGGGTCTTTCCACCCCCTCACCCCAAGCTGAATAGGGCGCAAGCCGTTTCGCTTAGGCTTCTGCAGACCAGTACGTATCCGTGTCTGTCCGTTCTTCACGAGGCTTACCCGGACGTGTATCGCGACGACGCCTGCCCCTCCTGCGGGCAGACCTCCACTCTAGCGCACATGCTGTGGGAGTGCGGGTCGACATACCCCAAGCTCATCAAGGAGGAGTGGGACTCGCTTCTGCGTAGCCCCGCTCTAGAAAAACAAATCCTGGCTGTCCGGCGTGCCCGCGACCGGGCCGGTGGGCTACACCTGCCGGTCCCGACGGGGGACAAGCCAGGTGCGCGACGAGTTCGCGTGCTCGCCGGACCTGCAATAAAAGTTTCTTCACTCACTCACTCACTCAGGCTGCTGATGCGAACAGCTAGGACTCGCGATCAAGAGCCATGTATATATATATATATATATATATATATTGTACCGTAAGATAAGGAGCAGTGGCGCGGTGGCTAGGAGAGAGAGAACGACGACGAGAGAAAAAAAAAACCTTGTTTTGGTACTCGAACGGCTGTACTACCTCTCGCTGCTGTACCGTTCTAATCGCGAACACTTACTGTGTAAAGTGTTTCGCGACATTTAGTGGAAGGTCCTGGACCTTTTGCAAACCTGGAACTCCGAAGCCGGACGATCCCTGTCACATCTCCCATGCCTGAGGCGACTAGTCCTCCCAATCCACCCCAGGCACTGCCTCCGGTTCTCTGTCCTGGTGCGCCACGCCAACGGGATCCTCCCATCTTCAATGGCACTGACGATCATGACGCAGACGACTGCCTGTCATCGTACAACCGAGTGAATGCCCACAACTAATGGACTGAAGCTTACAAGCTTGGTTACGTACCATTCTACGTTTCCGGGGTCGCCCATCTTTGGTTCCGAAACCATGAGGCTGACTTTTCCACCTGGGCAGACGGTCTCCGTCTCCCCGTCGGCGTTCTCTGTCGCCGCTTATCCGTCGCCCTGACGCTATCCGAGAGGAAAACTAAGAACCGCAGTTCCGGAGGCAAGAATTGCGATCTCAACGAACTCATCAAGACCTCATTTACTTCCTGAGAACGTCCTTGAAGTTTATGCAGAAGACATTCCCGTTCTTGCGCTTGTGGACACGGGAGCAACAATATCAGTGATTTCGGACCAGCTTTGTCCTAACCTTAGAAAAGTCGCGACGCCAAATTTTGCCATTTCATTACGTACAGCAAGCGCTGCGCCGATTGAACCCTTAGGGAAGTGTACCGTGCGTGTTGTTATAAGCGGCACTTTATACTTTGTTGAGTTCATTGTTTTGCCTCGCTGCTCCCATGCCATGATTTTAGGATGGGACTTTCTGTCCTCTCATCATGCCGTTATAGATTGTGCCCGTGCTGAACTCCGCTGTCTCCATTCGGCAACAACGTTTTTGAATATACTGATGACGCTTTCGGTCGTGTTTTCGTCACAGCCGACATCGAGATTCCTCCATACTCTGCCGCACTTGTACCCGTTTCCTGCGTTGGGTTTTCCGACTCCACAGTCCTTTTCACGCCGTCTAAGCTTGTTGCAGGCCGTCATCCCTTCTCGCTTCATTTTGCCCCCCTTGCCATTCGACAAGGTTCCAGCGAACTTCATGTATCGAACCTGTTTCCTTGCCCTCCAAGCCTACTCCACGCTGAGTGTCTTGGTTATGCTGACGAAATCGAACCAAGCTTCCTTTACGATGTGCCTGGCCACCCGGCTTCTCCTCCGGTGGACGCTCTTGCCCTTCAAGTTTCTCCTCCCCCGCCGCCGTGTGACCCAACATTTTCCCGGTGTATTGATCCCAACCTCATTCCATGTCAGCACACCCAGATCGTCGATCTCCTTGACCGCTTTCGCACGTCCTTCGACCTACAACAATCTCGCTCAGGCCGTACTTCCACTGTTGTCCATCAAATCGACACCGATAACTATGCGCCTTTGCGCCGCAGGCCGTATCGTGTATCAACCACGGAGTGTAGGGTCATAGCTGAGCAAGTTGGAGACATGCTCCAACGTGGCGTCATACAGCCTTCGCACAGTTCCTGGGCTTCTCCTGCAGTGCTGGTCAAAAAGAAAGATGGCAGAATTCGCATTTGCGTGGACTACCGACGACTCCATAAGATCACCTGCAAGGAGCTTTATCCACTACCCCGTATTGACGACGCGCTAAACTGCCTTCAAGGCGCAGAATTCTTCTCATCTTTAGACTTACGATCCGGGTACTGGCAAGTGCCAGTGGCTGAGTCAGACCGTCCAAAAACGCCCTTAATCACACCTGACGGTAACGCGCCTGCCACATTTGAAAGAATGATGGACAACATCTTGCGCGGCCTCAAACGGCAGATATACTTGTGTTATCTGGACGACTTTGTTATCTTTTCACCGGACTTTCCTTCCCACTTACTTCGACTTGAACGCGTCCTCAAGTACATCGCCGATGCTGGCCTCCAGCTTAACTTGAAGTGTCGCTTCGCTGCCCGGCAGCTGGTGATCAAGTAAAACTCTTGCTTGGGCTAGTTGGTTCATGCTTGAAGTAGGTAAAGGCAAGGCGCAGAAGAGCAGGACTTAGGAAGAAGAACACAAACGACAAGACGCCCGTCTTGTCGTTTGTGTTCTTCTTCCTAAGTCCTGGTCTTCTGCGCCTTGCCTTTACCTACTTCAAGCTGGTGATCCTCGGCCATGTCATGCCGAAAGAAGGTGTACTCCCTGATCCGGTGAAACTACAAGCTGTTGCCTAGTTTTCGCGACCAACGACCTTGCAAGAACTGCGCAGCTTCATTGGGTTATCGTCATACTTCCGCTGTTTCATCCGCAATTCCGCCCCCATAATACACCTTTAACGAAGCTTCTTCGTGGTGGCCACAACCTTTCAACCTGGCCACCGGATTGCGATGCCGCATTCACAAAGCTGCGTTGTCTCTTGACGTCACCACCAATCCTGCTCCATATCTACCCAAGCGCTCCAACACACGGATGCCAGTGGCGTCGGCCTTGATGCCGTTCTCGCTCAGAGAAAGGCTGGCTTCGATGAATACGTCGTTGCCTTCGCAAGTCGTTCACTCACTAAACCTGAATCGAACTATTCTGTAACGTAAGAAGAATGCCTGGCTATAATTTGGGCTATCTCCATGGCCGCCCATTTGACGTGATAACTGATCACCATTCGCTGTGCTGGCTGTCGTCCTTAAAAGAACCATGCAGTCGTCTTGCTCGATGGGCCCTTCAATTTCACCTTCAACTTTATTAATTATTCTAGTACACACTAGAAACGTCCTCATGGGCTAAAAGCTGCCATACGCAGCTTGGCTGGACCCAAGAGACGTTGGTGTACATGGCAGGGCGATAACAAAAAGTACTTTATAACATCAAACATGCAACATCAAACATCAGAAGAAAAACAATTGTAACATTTTCAAATATAAGCCTATTGACAGGATAATTATTTTTCGATATAGAAACAAACAACCTTCAAAGATATTTGATAAGTTTTAAAAAAAAATAATCATCAAAGGGCAGCACACAATTAGAATCATTATACATGAAATATATATGTTTACATGTGAACAAAACACATCTTCATTTCCCTGCGAGAAAAATTAGCAGTGTCAGCGTAATTATTAAGGATTTTTGGTAACTTCTGATTAATAGATTGTAATTTGTATTCAATACGAAAACGTGCTACATACCAAGGATCAGGGTGTCTTAGATGTACTAGTATTTAGGTTCGCTGCAAGGCCGCTATGGATGCAAGGCAATTCCTTAACTCTTCTTTTGCAAAATAAAACACATGTAAAACGCGATATTCGTAATAGCGGTCTACCCATATAACTTGGTATTTCTCTGACAAAGTTTTTGTCGTAGATAGGGGATTGGTTCTGGCAATGTGCCGGAGGAGCGCCTTTTGTAATGTAATTATTTTATTCATGTTTGTTTGTGTTGTGGTCCCCCATGCTAAACTACAATAATTAAATTGGGAGGTAAACAATGCATGCTAAATTTATAACTTGGTTTTTACCGGCATGAGAGTTCTACAGTGAGCCAGCACCCCGGCTGCTGCGGAAAATTTAGTGCGAAGTTGATTAAATTGAGCATCCCAATTTAGATTACAGGAAAAAGTTATACCAAGTATTTTATGTTGGTTAACTAGCTCAATATTGTTATCTAAATAAGTTATTGAATGTTCCAGTTTAAAAATTTTTTTTCTTGCTCTAAAAAAACAGCTTTCGTTTTAGCAGGATTAATTCTCACCCCATTTAACTGTGACCACTCAGACAGATTACGTAACAGTGCATTACACCTAATAATTAGTTCGTTCGCATACTTTTCAGCAAAGACTAAAGTGCTATCATCTGCATATATAAAGAAATCAACTCTAGCACCAATATTTACGAAGTCATTGCCGTCTAAGGTAAATAATAGTGGGCCCAAAACACTTCCTTGTGGCACCCCGTTTTTAATTGACAGGAAAGAAGATTGGACATTATCGATACATACACATTGAGTCCTATTTATTTATTTATTTATTTATTTATTTATTTATTTCATGTACCCTCAGGGCCATTGACATTGGAGAGTGGAGTGGTTACAGGTATTAAAACAAGAAAAAAATAGGAAATGTGATACAAGGAATAGGAGTATTGCAATAAAAAGTCAACATATGTGTCTACTCATACAATATTAGCTAAGGCGTTCTTGAAAAGCTGGTAATCTTTGATGGTGGCTGTCAGTGCGAGAAGGTTATTCCACTCTGCTGCTGTACGAGGTATAAATGACTGAAAGAAAGCGTTATTTCTGCAAAATGGGACACCGACCTTGTAAGCATGATCTAATCGCGATGATAGGTGACGTGGGGGAGGGATTAATTCGCTACGCAAGTGTGGATGATGAAACATCTTATGGAACAGACAGATACGAAACGCTTTACGACGTGAGGCTAGGGATGGTAGATTAAGGCTTGATTTCATTGAAGATATGCTAGCGGTCCTGTTATAGTTGGAAAGAATGAAGCGAACCGAGTTATTTTGGACCATTTCTAGTGAATGTATTAGGTTTTCATGATGAGGGTCCCAAATGGATGAGGCGTACTATAATTTCGGACGTATTAACGTCTTGTACAACAGCTGTTTGAGGGATGAGGGCGCTTCAGAAAAGTTGCGGCGGATGTAACCAAGCATACGATTAGCATTGTTAATTATGTATGTCATATGTATAGACCAAGTGAGAGTGGAGTGATGTGTACACCAAGGTACTTGTATGAGCCTACCGATTCTAAAAGGACATGATCTAAGAAATAAGTGGGGATACTGTTGCAAGTTCTGGATACGCGAAGAGATTTACATTTTGTGATGTTAAGTTCCATTAGCCATGTTTTACACAACAATGAAATAGCGTTCAGGTCAGACTGAAGAGCGGTTACGTCGTCACTGCTTGTTATTTCTCTGAAGATTACGCAGTCATCCGCAAATAAATGGATATGAGAGGAAACAGAAGAAGGTTCTTCAAGTATGACCTCATCAAGGCGAGGGGACCGCCGCGAACTCCATACACAGAAAGCTTAGATATAAGAATGTCATGATGGAGGCAATTAAGCGCCTTGCTGAAGTCAATGAAAAGCCCGAGGGTGAAATTCCCAACGTCTATAGCTAACACAATATTTTCTTTCAAGGATAAAAGAGCTGTCTCCGTAGATCTGCCCTTTCTAAAGCCAATCTGCGAATTTGTTATAACTTCATGTTTGTATAGAAATTTTGTTAGGCGTGTAGAAATTATTTTTTCTAATGCTTTGGAAAAAATTGGTAGTACAGATATTGGCCAGCAATTGGAGACTTTATTTGCATTACCGTGTTTGAATAACACCGACATTCTAGTTCGTTTCATGCGATCTAGGAAAGTAGCTGACTCTATTGCAAAATTGAATATGTGAACCAACGCACGAGTGAAGGGCAAGTGTTCCATAACTTATTTTATTGGCTTGATTTGTAAATTATCAATATCTAATGCATTGCTGTTATTTAAATTCATTATTGTTGTAAGCACCTCATGTTCATTTGTTGATTCCATAAATATAGTATTAGCAATACTATTATTGAGTGAATAAGCAACTCGGGGGTCATGGCTATACGCTACGCCTGCGTTCACAAAATGAGCATTAAAGTGGTCAGCCAGCGGTTTAACGCTAAGTTCACAATTATTAACAGTTATCGATTTGAGTATATTCATTTTAGTTTCACTACCTAAGACGCTATTGATTACTTTCCAGACCACATCCGGACGCTTCTTGTTAATTTCAGAAAAAACACGTTGATAGTAATCTATTTTCGCTTGCCTTAGTATTTTGTTCAATCTATTTCTTTCTCTCCTAAATTCCTTAAGTTTAATTTCTGATCTCGAGTGCAGGAACGTATGATAAAGGCGGTTTTTGCTTTTTATCAGCTTGACGAGCTCGTTGGTGATCCACGGTTTTCGTATCTTTTTTGAACGTCTGACCTGTCTGTATGAAAAATGCGCAATGTAAATGCGCACAAAAGATTCAAGAAACTCGTTATATGCTTCGTTTACGTTCTTTTTTCGTAACACGAAATTCCAGTCGTGCGTGATTACAGCCTGACTAAATAAATCCAGTGCGTCATTCGAAATGTATTGATAAGTAAGTAATTCGTTGTGTTGTTTGTTACACATAGAATGCACTACAAAAACTGGACAATGATCACTAATATCATAGGAAATTGTACTCGTAGTACATACAGGTGTATCTATATTTGTAATGAGAAGGTCGAGGGCAGATGAAGTGGAAAGAGTAACCCTACTTGGTGTAGTAATCATATTAGTAAAACCAGATGAAAGTAGTACGCTGTTTATATCGTGTACATACTTATTATCCTCCAAAATATTTATGTTGAAATCACCTCCAGAGACAAAATGAACATTTTTGGATTAAGCAGAATTCCAAAAGTTTACTAAAGCAACCTAAAAAATTCTCGATACTGCTCTTCTATTACTGACAACACCTTCTTGGTGTTTTTGACAGTTAGCATTTCGCAGTCATGACTTATGAATGAAAATTCTGGCACCATTTCATAATCACAATTATTTTTTGGCATAAAGGGCGACACGGCCTCCTCGCGTGTTCTGACGGGTCATGTGATATGAGGTACAGCCTTCTAGTTGAACAACATCGTAGCTGCTTTGAAACCAAGTTTGAGATATCATTATGACGTCAAACTGAAACGGAAACTCTGAGGAAACAAGTAATTCTATCGCCCTTGCCAACAGCGGAACGGGAATTGAAATGCAAAACAGAGGTATGTGGAGTATCTGGCAGATGAACATATTGCGGTAATACGAAATCAAGATATTCAGTTTGAACAGAAGGTGCAGGCATGTAACGCGACATTTAGCATATCTTAGAAAGATATTCGTCATGCTCTATCCTTATGATTGGTGTGTCATCAGACTGTCTCGCGAAAACCTTGCCATTGTACGACCAGACGGATTTCCATCCATGATCACGTTTTCTACCGATAGCAATTCCAAGCAGCCGCTTTAGTGTAGGGCACAGGTGCTCGTTCACGTATATCTTCTGAGAGCTATCAATACCAATGTCTTTGTTGACAAGACGCACTTTCCTTGCCTTCATCAGCATAGCGTCACGCTTGGTTCGGGATTTAAAGTGTACAATAATGTTCGATTTTTCGGGATCTCGAGTAGGAATACGATGACATACTTGAATGTCAGTGTCTATAATTTCTTCTTTGATGGCTTCCCCAATTTTTCGAACAATGTTAGGCACACTTTCATCGTCACACCTAACAACGCCTTGTATCTCAAGATCCTTGTTTCTTGAGTACTTTTCTGAACGCATAAACCTCTTTTCAAGCCCTCGAGTTCTGAATTCGGGGGCCGGGCATTTTTCTTCAATTACTTTCATTTTCCAGTTTTTGTTTTGCGGATTCTGCAGCTCTTAATTTTGCCTTCAGTTCTTCAACTGAGGCGCGACCGAAATCGATGCTTTGAGTACGATTTTTGTGTTCTACCTTCAGTTCTCGAATCTCATTGCGCATGTCCCTTTCCATTGTATCGCGACACTGCCTTAGTTGATCTTTAAACTCTTGCTTAAGCTTAACAAGTTCAGCTTTTATTTCATCTTTCAGCTTAGCCATTTCTTTGGTCATGCTGTATCAAGAGAAATAATCCGCGACACAGAGGAGATTTACAAACGAGGCAAAGAAAACAATGCCTGGCAGCAGCGACGGTGAAACTGTATGCAATAGTAGTAATAGGCTGAAAACACAAACCTGCAGCAAAAATGCAGACAAGCGCTCAGCGTTGCAGTAGGTACGTCGTCGCTGCTGACAAGTGAATTGCTGCGGAGCATTCGTTTTTGTAGCTTTCGATGCTGTGACGTGGTTGCCGATGCTGCAGTTGATTGGCTCAGCTGACAGTCGTGCCTGCAGGTACCAGGAAATACTCGCCGCCCCCTTCACGCCACGTGCGCGTTTGTAGAAGCACTGGCGTCAGCACAACTTGCAGCTTCTGGAGCAGGGAATCTGCAGCAAAAATACAGACAAGCGCTCAGCGTTGCAGTAGGTACGTCGTCGCCGCTGCCAAGTCGACTGCAGGAGTACGACATTCAAGTGCTGTACGGTTCTGGCCGAAAACACTCGGATGCGGATGCCTTGTCTCGCTCGCCACTAACAGACGAGGTTAGCTCCTCGAAGGCCTCATTGTCCGAGTCTTCCCTTACTGCCACGGACATTCTTCTGGAGCAGACGAAAGACCCATGGATTGTGTCCATGCCGAGTTTCTTGTCCACCCCATCGACACCCACTGCCAATCGCGCATTACGTTGCCAAGAGCACCACTTCTCCAATCGCGACGGGCTCTTGTACCGTCGTAACTACCTCCCGGACGGCCTCAAATGGTTGCTTGTCATCCCTCGGCATCTGCTTTCAGATATTTGTGCAGCGTTCCCCGACGACCTCCAGTGCACGCATGCAGGTGTACTGAAGACATACGCGCGTCTACGCCTTCGTTACTACTGGCGGGGGATGTATCGATTCATCCGCCATTATGTCCGCTCCTGTCTCATTTACCAATGGTGCAAAGATCCCCCTCATTGTTCAACCGCCCCAATGCAGCATTTGCCTTGCCCAGCACGTGCTTTTGATCGAGTAGGCATCGACATTTATGGACCTCTGCCAACCACATCAGACGGCAGTCACTGGGTAATCGTGGCCATCGACCATCTTACGCGCTATGTGGAAATTTCCCCTTTGTCCAGCGCTTCTGCACGTTACGTTGCCTGGTTTCTCCTGCGCCACATCATCCTTCGCCACTGAGCTCTCAGGGAATTACTAGTGGCAGAGGCCGCGTCTTCCTCTCCGAAGTCATCGAGGTTCTCCTCAAAGAATGCCGCATCATTCATTGCAGCACTGCTGCATATCATCCGCAGACTAATGGCACGACCGAGCGCTTTAATCGCACTCTTGGGGACATGCTGGCCATGTACGTTGCATCCGACTAAAGCAAATATGACCATGTTCTACCATTTCTGACCTACACTTACAATACCACCACGCAGACTACCGCGAGATTTTCGCCCTTCTTTTTCCTGTACTGACGCGAACCTTTTTCCACAATGGATACTATCCTTCCGTACCGCCCGGACAACACGGAAACCACTACCTTATCCGAAGCTGCTGCACGCGCAGAAGGGTGTCGCGAGCTATCCCGTATATTTACGTCAGAATACCAGCAACGCCAGAAGCACCACCGAGAAACTACCCATGCTCCTGTATCCTATGCTCCTGGCTCGTTAGTGTGGCTTTGGGTTCCAGTCCCTACCCCTGAACTGTCACCGAAACTCGCGTCGAAGTACCAGGGCCCATACCGCGTGATCAACCAAACGTCTCAATTAAGTCAACTATATCGTGGAACCCCTCGAGCTACCTTTGGATGATCGCCGTCGAGGACGCGAAATTGTGCATGTCCAGCCTCTCAAGCCGTACTATGATCCACCTGAGTTGTCCTACCCGTAGGTCGCCGGGACGGCTTCCTTTTCCGCAGATGAGATAACTGTACCGTAAAATAAGGAGCAGTGGGGGCTGCGGCTAGGAGAGAGAGAATGACGACGAGAGAGAAACAAACCTTGTTTTGGTACTCGATCGGCTGTACTACATCTCGCTGCTCTACCGTATATATATATATATATATATATATATATTATTATTACTCGGACGGTCAAAGTAATGAAAGGGGGGAGCGGGTTAATTTACAGCAAATGTAAAAGGAAGAAATATAAGCAGTTAGAATGTCGAAATACAAAGCCTTCTGATTATACAGTTTTAGCTAGGGTTAACAACGTCATGATAAACTTGTATCAAACTAAGATAGCAAAGCGGCGGATACAAATGCACTTAGGTTACAACCATACAGTAAACAACAACAAAAATGCTTCAGAGCACGACGTTATATGTAGAGCTGCTCTAAATCTTTGGTTGTCGTAAATGGATATGACTTCACCAGGAAGACGGTTCCATTCCGTGGATGACTGCAGAAAAAAATGACTGCTAGACTTTTTTAGTGTGACATGATTCAAGACCAACTTTAAAACGGCGGTCGATTCGAGGTGATACGTATTATGGCTTAAAAGTGAAATCGTTGTGGAGGCTTGAATTATGGTATAATTTATGAAAAAGGACTAAACGTGCCATTTCATGACGAGAAGCAATTTACAGCAAGTGCTTGAGCGTGAGAAGGGGCGATAATTAGCTGTTAAATTCTTGTTACCTCATTTATGCAGTGGAACCACCTTCCCGATTTCGCATTGGCTGGGTTGAGTAGATGTATCGAGTGATTGCTGAAAAAGTTCTGTTTGTATATCTGAACTAACGGCGTTCGTATTTTTAAGAAATTTTGAGTTAATAGGGTCGTAAACAGGCGATGAATATTGGTTCAGGGAATCAATTAGTTTCCCTACGCCAGCCGTATCCACGGTCACTGGAGGCATAGATACGTAATCGTATTGGGGATTAGCAGGTAGGCGGTCATTGTAGGGGACAGAAAAATTTTGCATGAATGCGTCATCAAAGGCGGGAGCGCACTGTTCTTTAGGTATAAGGATGCCCAGTGAGTCTTCCAGAGTTAAGTGCTCATCATGTAAGGAGTTGATTACACCCCAAAATGTTTTAACGTTATTCTTTAGCATTGATGGAAGTACGTTAGATAGAAAGTTAGATTTAGCATTTTTAATGCTATTACATACGTGTGGAATGCGGACTTATAAGCGGACCAGCGTGTGGCCAGCGCTTTGCGGAGCGATATAGGCGTTCTTTTTTTTTTTTTTTTGCGGCTACGTAGGCGCTTAAGATAGGATTTGTACCAAGGAGCATCCGAATTGGAAGTAATATTGCGGGATGGAATATACTTTTCAGTTAGCTCCTGAACTTTAGCGGGGAACATGACCCAATTTTGAACCAACATGACGCTAACGTGCTGAAGCGAACGATTTTGAAAATTCGGTAGGAAAGTGTTGAAAAATGCAGTTAATTCATTATTTCTGACGCTAAAGTTAGCGTTCTTGTAACTATGTAGTTTTTCTGATTTTATTTGGTTTAAAGGTTAAAGCGTCAATTGAAAGTGCAAGTAGGCGCTGATCGCTTATACTACAAGGTAGGTGCGAAATCTCGGAGGTTGTATCAGGGTGGGATGTCAAAACCAGGTCAAGGGTGCTCGTGGCATCAGAAGCTACACGTGCAGGTTGTGTTACTAGTTGTGACAAAAAGAAATTGAGCACACACCTAAAATCTGCCTAGTTTGTGCCGGAAAGGGAGAGAGTGAAGAAGGCGGATCATGCCAGGTTATGTTTGGAAGATTAAAATCGCCCAGAAGCCGGATGGGAGATAAAGGAACTCGCACCCGAACACGTTTTATACTGACGTGTAGGTCATAGAAAAACGTAGGTTGTGCAGAGGGGGAGCAATAGCACACCCCTGTGATGAATTTATTGGGACCAAGAGTTACGGAAACCCAGACAGCCTCTTGATCGTCGCTCGTACAGACAAGAGAAGACGGGATGTTATTTGAAATTGCCAAAAGGACGCCACCTCCTCTGCGCGCAGTAGGATCGCAGCGATAAACACGAAATTGCACAACACCGTGAAACACTTCTGTGTCAGATACATGCGCAGGCAACCATGTTTCGTTAAGCACAATAATTTTTGCGGAACATGTGTCAATTGCAGAAGATAAAAAATCGTATTTGTTGGAGGTGCTTCTGACGTTAGAACATAAAACTGAAACTTGAGTAAATTAAGAAAATGAACCACTGCCCCTCGCGTTTTCCTAGATCGGAGGACGTGGCGCAACAGAATATGTGCGCGCTACATTATCACTACATTGCTTGAGTTGTTCCTTTTTTATCTCATTTGGCGTCGCACACGAATTATTTTCCGTTCAGAATTAACTTACCGTATCGCAATTTCAAATGTACAGAAGAGGCGTGGCTCTTACTGAATGCTACCAGTTTTATTCGCGCGGTTCCTGTAGCAACGGAAAAATCCTTACTTAGACTGATATTTTTATGCTTGAATTGGCTTTGCAGAGACAGTAGTTTTTCTTTGGTTTTAATGTTTGCGAACTGCAGAATAATAGGATGGGATTTATTGTGCGTACACGAACCTAGGCAGTGCGCACATTGGATTACGTCTGCAGGGAGTGGATCGGTAATACTACTAATTAATTTGTCATATCATAAGACGTCAACAAACACTGACACCAAAGACAACATATGAGAAATTACCTGTGCTTAATAAATGAAATAAAGAAACGATAAATTAATGGAAATCAAAGTGGATGAAAAAAAAAAAAAACTGATGCCTTCAGTTAGCATGCATGTGTGGGTGTATTGACTGGTTGCCTTCACCCAAGAAGATCACGTTCTCGTGGCGCCTGTGGCAGAAAGAATGTTCCCTATCCGCCGCCAAGGTCTGTGTACCCAAGGTTGTGGATTGCAGGAAACATATGTACCCAAGAAAGTGGACGGGGAAACGGCGCCGCGGTAGGTCAATTGGTAGAGCATCGCACGCGAAATGCAAAGGTTGTGGGATCGTTCTCCACCTGCGGCAAGTCGTTTTTTCCCTACGTTGTCCTTGGTGTCAGTGTTTGTTGGCTTCTTATGATATGACTAATAAAAATCGGGCCCCACGGTTAACCCCCTTTCTTCTCGTTTGCTAATTAATGTGATTATATTCGCTTCTGCTTGTCATGTCTCACTGTTATCAGGGAGACCATGGAAAATTGAATTGTCGTGGCGCGACCGATCTTCCAATTCATTGAAACGAGACTCAAAAAGATTATACCGCGTGCTAACTTCTTCAACTGTTTTCGCTATGCTGGAAACTTTCAGGCTGACATTATCAACGTTTTGAGACTTTTCCTCTAGTGCATCTAGCCTTTTCATAATACCAGAACCTTTTGATGCAACTGATTTTTGTCCACTTCTTATGGCCTTAACATCGGCAGCAATCGCGGCCTTGAACTTTCACGTTTGTAATAATAATAATAATAATAATAATAATAATAATAATAATAATACTTTATTGATGACTTGAGAAGAATACAATGGAATAATCGGGCCTGCCAAAGCCGCAGTGGGCTTGAACGGCAGTGCCTGGCAGACAGCGACAGAGCCATCAGTAACACGTTATTAGACAACAGTGAGAAAAAAAAAAAAACACACACAGGACAGGCTTCCCATCACGCATTAATGTGTCCATATTTCGTTTTCACATCTTGTATGCTTTGAGGAAGTAAATTAAACATTGCTGGGACATAATAGTTACGGAGTCTTCGACCATATCTCGTCTTACAGCGGGGTGTAACGTAAGGATTCTTTGGTCTCAGGGAACGAACAGGCACATAAGGAATTTTATACTGACTTATCCAAAACTGCTTTAAGATAACAGTTTCTAGCAGCAAAGAATTGAAATCAGGTAAAGACAAAGTTTTGCACACATCAGATTTGGGGGAGACATCATAAGCAACATGCTTCAGAATGCCACGAAGGACGGAGTTGACCCGGTTTACCAAATGTTGAGCGCCATGACCATATGTAGATATCCCATACCGGATTACACTGTAGCATAAGGCATGTACTACAAGCTTTCGGACAGACAATGGCATGTAAAATTTAATATTATACAAAACACAAGGCACTGCGCGAAGTTTTTGACAAATATATGCGAAATGAGAGTTCCAGGATAAATCACTGTCAAAAAAGACACCAAGGTATTTAATCGAACAAGCGTATTGTACAGGGTCACACGAACAGGGATTGCAATGTGATGTGTGCAAATATAATGGGGACGCTAGGGTAACTTGCTTGACAGGGTTGTGGAAACAGATTAGTTGAGTTTTGGACGCATTGATATGGACTACATTATTCCGAAACCAGTCCGTCACTTTTGTTGTTGCCATTTGTAAATAAGAGATGGCGTCAGTGTAACTTCGAGCGTGTGAAACAAGGACAGTGTCATCAGCATACTGATATAATTTTTTTGACGTTCACAACATTAGATAAATCGTTAAAATGTAAATTAAATAATAACGGACTTAAAATTGAACCTTGGGGGACGCCAACTTTAATGTCGTTCAGGTTGCTACGAAATTTCACAATAGACACAAGTTGGTGCCTATGAGATAAGGAGTTTTTCAGAAGCCGCAAAAACGCACCCCGAAAGCCTAGCAAAGAAAGTTTGGTTAGTAGTATACTATGACAGACGCTGTCAAACGCTTTGCGGACGTCGAGAATCAGTGCACAAGCAATCTGATTGTGTTCAAACGCAGAGTTTAGTGTATCGGAAAAATCTTCAAGTAGCAACTGCGTACCCCGATTCGGCACAAAGCCGAATCGGGGTACGCAGTTGCTAGGAGATAACACGCCATGATTGTTTAAAAAGCTGCTCATTGTCTTGAGCAGATGTTTTTCCAATATCTGCCCAATGCATGAAATGATTGAAATAGGCCGGTAGGTTTCGATATTGTGGCGTGCGCCACTTAAAAAGAGGAATGACCAGCGCATCTTTCAAATTATCGGGAATGATACCAGTGGTAATAATATTGTTTAATATGAGTAGTAGCATATCTTTTATTGCTTCGAAAGTTCTGCGCAGCTCTAATATTTACGTACCATCAATTCCTGGAGACTTATTTGGTTTTAGACTGAAAAGGATTGATTTCAGATCGTGTTCCGAAAACATGGGAAGAAGGGCTGATTCTGAAATACTAGTTTGCAATGTGCAAATATCTGGATGAGGTCTCGCTACACCAGACACTTCTGACAAAAATGAGCTAAAATCATTAGCGGTGGCAGTACCATTTGAAGAAAAACGAGACATCAGATCAACATGGCGATTAGCGTTTACATCACCACCTCTAAGATTGTTAATTAGTGACCATGTTTTCCTGCTGCCAACGAGCGTCCGTGAATTTTGCTCGTAAGTTATTACGTTTTGCTAGACGTATTATAGCATTGACCTTATTTCGAAGCTCTTTGAACCGATGCCGCAAAGCAGTACAATTAGTACTTCTCTTTGTTTGAACCCATAACAAGTCTTTTGCTTGTATTGCCGCGAGTATTTCTGTCGACATCCATTTTTGGCCCAAGTTACGTTGTTTGATTTTACAGACCCGTGTAGCTGCCAGCCGGAAATCGGTGAACAGTGTTACAAAGTTGTCATAGGCGTCGCCTGGAGGAACAGTCATCAAAAAGTTATACCAGTCGTGATTCATTACAAATTTGTCGAAAGCCAAGGGGTCAACAATTGTGATTTGTTTGACTTCGTTTGGAGTGACCAAGTGAGTAGTGTCGTCTGTTAGGGAGCAGCAGACCATGTAATGATCAGCAAGTTTCGCTGTAATAACGGCAGATTTAACACTCAAGTTATGTGCACGTATATTTGTATGATCTATGCAAGATGTGACAAGATGACCAGCAAAGAATTCTTCGCGCGTAGGTTCACAGATCGTGTTTTGCAAGCCCCATTTAGAAATGACGTCCAAATATTTACTAACTGTCGTCGCTGAAGGGCGTAGCGTATTTATGTTGACATCTCCAATTAGGCAAACATGGTCCATTGATGACACGGAGGCCAGGGCGACATCCAGTTCATCCAGGAATATACGACCGTTGCAACACGGTGGGCGATAAACCGCAAGCAGAATTAGTGACAAGTGCGCAAAGACGCACTGCCACAATTTCAGCTTGGGAAAACGAGAAAGTCAGCTCAGTTGTCGCCCATGTGTCTGGGATGAAAACTGCCACCCCTCCTCCCCTCTTAATTGGCCTAGTGTATGAAAAAACTTGGTATCCAATTATCTGATACTGATTGATGCAGGCGGACGGAATGTTAATCTCGGTAAGCACGATCGCATCGAAATAGGAGTTTAAGGGGGTAATTAAGGCCTGAAAATGGTCCCAATGTTTTCTAACACTGCGAATGTTGACGTGAACAGCACGGAAGGCGCAACCGTTAGAATTTGGAAAGAAGCTACAAACCTCGTTCAGATTAGTACATGTCTTGAAGGCATCTTTGTTCATGCAATACTCTCGAGATCAGATGTCTTATTGATATGCAGAATAGGTGCATCTTCATCCCTCTTAGCCGGTATCTTGCCGTTTTGTGGTCCAAACGAATTTAACTTTTTTTATTTGCCTTTCTGCCTTGCCAGCCGATACAGCTCCCGTTGGGCACGCGAAAGATTATCGTTGAAGTAAAGCCGCGGAAAGGAACTATCATGAGCAAGTTCACGTAGGATTCCTCGTGCAGCGAGCCACTGCTGTTTGGTCGAGACAGTGTGCATCTGCACATGGATTACAGGAATGGTATTGCTGCGTGCGGGAAGTCGGTGAACGGCAGAAACATCGGTCGGTTTGAATTCGAAAATGCTTAGCTTCGCCGCCAGTCCTGACAAGAAGGAAGGCAAATCCTCGTTGGGGTTATATTGCAGGCCATGAATCTCAAAATTGCAGCGTCGGCTGTATTGCTCTAATTCGCTAAGTTCAGAGCCAACCTTCTCAAGCAGCTCAGCCTGAGCAACAATCTTAGAGGAGAGTGTATCTACTTGCATGCCAAGCGCGCCGACTGCTATCTGGTTCGCAGTTACAGTGGACGACACCGATTCATATTTAACAGCAAGGGAATCGAGCGATCCCTGTATCTGCAGAACAGTTTGTGCAGTTCTTTTCTCCGTTAGCTTTAAAGGTCAGTAGTTCTTCCACTCGGCTAGCCAACATTTCGACTGTAGTCGTCAGCCGGTCCAGTTTATCGTTTACAGTCAAAAGTTGCTCTAGTGCTCCATCATCCGATTTATTACCCATTGCCGGTTGCTTGACGGCCTGCATGCCGGGCATACCCAAGATCCCCGTTTTGCTGCCGACATTTTCAAAAAAGTGGATTCAGCAACCGTGGAGCAGTTTTTACCCAAGTGAAAAGCTTCACTGCAAACAGAGCACGTCATAAACTTATCGTCTCGCGGCAATGGCTCAGCACAAGTGGTACAATCAGGCATTGTGTTGCAGTCGGCGGCAGAGAGCAAAATACAAAAAGGAAACGCGGGCAGGTGGTCGTTTGAACTCACCTGTCGACGGCAAAATAACGGATCAATACATGGTGCAACCTTGCCGCCGACTGCGACGGGAGTCAGCGAGAGTAGTCCTTTTGTAGTCGGTAGTCAGACTTCATTCGGCTGCCAAGATCAGGTGGTCAAGGCGATAAGAGCGACGGTGGGCGACAGGGAACGAAGCCGATGTTGGTCGTTTGGTATCCTGATGCGAAAATCGGTGATCCAGGCAGCCAACACGCGTCGATGCGTGTTCCCTGATAACCGGATCGGTAGCTTCTAGTGCGTGCGCAACCGGACAGCCTGTCGACAGCAAAATAACGGATCAATACATGGTACAGCCTTGCCGCCGACAGCGAAAGGAATGCATATGCAGTATATATATATATATATATATATATATATATATATATATATATATATGTTAGAAAATATGCTTCACCGCAATAAACTGGCTTTTGTTGTGAAGCTAAATAAAGCAAATTTGTCGACCATAATGAAATGCATATATGACCTTGCCCACGTGTGGATTAGTTTGAGTTATTGAGTTATGACTACGGCAGTCTGTCAGTGGCTGTGACAACTTCGACATCCAGTTCCTCTCTCTCTCTCTCTCTTTCGAGGGAAAATGTAATTGCATCTAGAGAAGTCCCAGCCTCAGGCTTAGAAAACTTGATGCTTCTTGTTAGCAAGGGACTAAAGAAAGGAAGTGAGAAAAAAAGATAAAAGCACACCGACGTACACATACATGTGTGCGAAATTCACTACCACAAAAGTTATTTTCTTATTGCCTTTGTGGAGCATAGCACAGATCTTTATGTTTTAGTTGCACCACAAATCATGTATTGTGTGGCTAGTGAATTCTGCAGATACAAAGCCTCTGCAAATACAAATGAATGGTCCCTGTCCTGGCCAACACAACAGACGGATACATGTATGGCATGCTGGAAAAATAATCCTTAAAAAATTGCTCTTCAGCGCATGGCCGTTAACGAGACGTTTAGCAGTTTGACATGTCTGTTTTGCTGTGTGTGTGTGTGTGTGTGCGTGTGTGCGTGTGTGCGTGTGTGCGTGTGTGCGTGTGTGTGTGTGTGTGTGTGTGTGTGTGTGTGTGTGTGTGTGTGTGTGTGTGTGTGTGTGGGTGTGGGTGTGTGTTGATGGCACATGCATTCGCCGCACGCACTCGCATCGTAGGTTACCGTTGGGGAATACAAGAAGAAGAAAAAGAGGTGAAGCGACGCTTGAGAGAGGAAGAGTAGAAGGCATTCATATCTCCTGTTCGGAACGCGGCAGTCTTTTTATTTACTCCCCGGGCACAAGTCAGCCAACAATAAATAGTTGTGTCTGAATCGTTTGAACTGTTCGTTACAATTCTGGTGGAGGTGCAGGGTAATGACTTCCAGCCCTATTCGAGTCGGAGAAGGCAACCAGGAGCCACGCCATTTCAGACCCAACGAGCTAACGCTTGTCCACCAGCGCACGAGCCGCCTGAGGTTCCTTTTTTGCCGGAGCCAACTAGAGTAGCAGCACCAGACAATGCCGTAATGACATTCCAGACCACCTCAACCCGCATCGTCGTTGATCAGCCGCGGACGCCCGAGCCTATCCACGGCGACACCTTCGAAGACGCCGAGGACTGGCTAGAAGGCTTCGAGCGCGTCGCGGACTACAGTGGATGGGACGAAAACTGAAAGCTCCCCAACGTTTACTTCGCGTTGCAAGACTGTGCACGAACGTGGTTTGAAAACCATGAAGCTGCCCTCCGGTCGTGGGATGACTTCAGACGAGAGCTGTTGGCCCCGTATCCGAGCACAGACCGCAGGGAAAGAGCTGAAGCCGCTTTGCAAGCCAGAAGCCAACGAAACAACGAAAGCGTGGCATTGCATCTCGAAGATATGTCCCGCTTATTCCACCGGGCGGATCCGAGCATAAGCGAGGACAAGAAGCTTCGACATCTGATGCACGGTGTCAAGCAGGAGCTTTTTGCCGATTTAGTTCGGAGCCCTCCACGCACCATCGCCGAATTCCGCTTCGAGGCGACAACTATGGAAAGGGAACTTCAAGAGCGAGTGAAGTTCTACAACCGCGATATGAACGTCGCATCTGTGGATGCAATGTCGGCAATGTTCGGGAACAGCGTCGAGGTCTTACGAGAACTCGTAGGATGTGTGGTTTGAGAAGAGCTCCAGAAGCAACACCTAAACAATGGCCCTACAGCGGTCTCTTCATTAGCAGAAGTGGTTCGCGAAGAAGTGAGACAAGCAGTCCGTGAACAGCACCCGCACGCACAGCCACAAGCGTTGTCACCGGTACGGCCGACGGCATCGTACGCCGAGGTACTCAGACGATCCCCAGGACGTACTTTCATCACGGCAACTACCCATGTACCCGAACCTCTGTCCTTACCGCCTCCGCCTGAGACGAGATTCCGGAAGGCTGGGCGCACTCCTGATAGAATTCCTCTGTGCCACCACTGCGGCGAAGCTGGTCAGCTCTACAGGATGTGCAAATACGGGACAACGGGACTTCGGGGGTTTTTCATTAATGCTCCTTGCCCAAGAAATGGTGGACGCCCTTGTGAAATCCAGGAGCATTTGTCAGCGCGTCAAAGCCCGCAGACTTCACAGCAACATCAACCTCTGTCAACGTTGCCGCTGAGGTATCGATCACCGAGCCCGTGTCCATCCTCAAGCGCCCCAAGGCGACGCTCCCAAAGCCCACGTCGGAAAAACTAATACCGGCGACCTGTGAAGGTGAGGCCGCTGTCGACGCAAGAACAGAGCCTCCAGCGCTGACTCTGAAATATAACGACGGACGCGAGAGCAGTTGTGGAAAGAGTGACGTTGCTTCCGATTTATGTGTGTTTATAGACGGCTGCGAAATTACTGCTTTAGTAGATACAGGCGCAGACCATTCCATTGTGACTAAAGTACTTGCCAGAGGACTGAAGAAAGTGCTGAGTGCTTCGAGAGGACCTCAAATTTGAACCGCCTATCGACCCGGTGGGCAGGTGCCCTTCTAGAATCGTAATACGCGGCTTTACATACGTCGCTAGTTTCGTTGTACTGTCAAATGCTCAATGGATTTAATTATTGAAATAGACCATTTGCAGGCTAACAGTGATGTAATCAACTTGCAGGAATCTTGTGCGTCATTCTCAACGAATCACGCCATCGCGACGTTCGAGTGTGAAGAACCATTTGATGCGCTTAATATTATAGACGACGACGTCACGATACCCCCTAGATGCAGCATAGCTGTCGTCGTAACACCGTATTCAGCGAATATGAAGGAATAGCAGACAGTACCACTGGGCTCTTATTCGAAAAAGGGATCTGTATGGCAAGGGGTCTTGTTCGGCTGCTTGACGGTTTCTTTCTGACAAATTTTGGAAATGAAGTCCAGCATGTTGCGAAGGGAACCGTCATTTCCCGCCTTAACGATTACGTACAGATTACGGATTTGAGCCTTTCCGATGCTGCACTAAATTCTGACAACGTAGACTCCATACTCGCATCCATGAACATCGAAAGCTGCGCTATCACTGAACCAGAAGAAGCAAATAGGGAAATTTGTACGAGAATTTGCTTCGTGTTTCTCAACGACGTCAAAAGTCCAGAGAATATCCATCGCCAAACACTGTATCATTGTCGATGAAGCTGTGAGGCCTATTTACCAGCATCCGTAACGAGCGTCACCGAAAGAGAGAGAGATTATCATCAAACAAGCTGAGGAAAGGCTTAGAGACGACGTCATTCAACCATCGATCATCTCGTGGGCTTCGCGTGTGGTGCTAGTAAAGAAAAACGATCAGACGTTGCGCTTCTGCATTGATTATCGAAAGCTGAACGTCGTCAAAAAGCGCGATGCCTATCCACTTCCGAGGATTGATGACCCCCTTGATAGACTACGGGATGCCAAATTATTTTCTTGTGTCGACCTCAAAAGCGGATACTGGCAAATAGAAGTGAACGAAAAAGATCGTGAGAAGACAGCATTCGTCACACCAGACGGGCTATAAGAATTCAAGGTACTTCCCTTCGGCCTCTGTTCCGCACTTGCCACCTTTCAGCGGATGATGGGCACTGTGTTCTCTGGGTTAAAATGGCAGTCCTGTCTTGTTTATCTTGATGACATCGTGATTTTTTCTACCACCTTTGATCAGCAAGTGGAATGACAACGAACTCTGCTCAAAGCTATTAGTTCAACAGGGCTGACGGTAAACCCACAAAAATATCACTTCGGCTTAAATGAGCTCCTTTTCCTTGGTCATGTGGTTAGTTCTGAAGGCATCCGTCCTGACCCTAAGACCGCAGCAGCAGAAAAGTTTCCTAGACCAACCAATAAAAGGGCCGTTAGGCGATTCTTAGGACTTTGGGTCTATTAATACGTTTCGTCAAAAATGTTACCAAGATTGCCGAGCCGTTAACGCGATTGACGAAACGTATACCTTTCGTCTGGCTAAGTGAACAAGAAGATGCAGTCAATGAGCTACGACGGCGACTTCAAAACTATCCGGTTCTTGTGCACTTTGACGACGATGCGGAAACAGATATCCACACAGACGCCAGCAATTTAGGACTTGGTGCCGTCCTCGTTCAGTGGCAAAACGGAGTGGAAAGAGTGATTGCACACGCTAGGCGCACTCTTTCGAGGGCTAAAACTAACTATTCAGCAACAGAAAAAAATTTCTCGCAGTAATATGGGCCATAGGCAAATTCCGACCATATTTATACGGTAGACCATTCCGAGCAATCAGCGACCATCACTCATTGTGCTGGCTTGCAAAGCTGAAAGATCCTTCAGGGCGACTTGCTAGATGGAGTGGTTGCACGAATACGACACAACGGTCGTGTCTGGTCACAAGCACTGTGACGCTGATTGCTTATCACGTGCACCGGTCGAATGTGCTCTTGTAGAAGATGGACACGACTTCCCGTTTCTTGGAGCCGTGACCACATCTGAGCTGGCCAAACATCAACAGTCTGACGCCGAGTTGCTCCTACTCATCAGGCACCTGCAGGGGCACCCCGTCCATGTTCCGCGAGTTTTCAGCCGGGGATTGTCATCGTATGTGATGAGAAATGGCGTCCTGTAGCAAATAAATTTTGAGCACAGCATAGAGAAATTCCTGCTCGTCGTTCCTTCAGCCTTGCGATCCGAAATCTTGGAAGCCTCTCACGATGACCCATAAGTAGGATACCTCGGAATGAGTAGAACGTTCGCCCGAATTCATGCCAGGTACTACTGGCCAAAGGTATTGATTTCAGTACAGCGTTATCTACGAACATTTCGGGATTGCCAAAGACGCAAAACACTTCCATTAAGCCCGCAGGCCTCCTTCAACCAATAGAACACCAAGAACAAGTAGGAATGGACTTGCTCGATCCATTTCTGACATAGTCATAAGGGAAAGGATGGATTGTAGTAGCGATGGGTCACCTAACCTGATATGCCGAGACATCCTCTCTAATCAGTGCAACGGCCATTAAAGTGGCTGAATTCTTTGTCACCAACGTAGTACTACGACACGGTGCCCCTGCAGTTATTATCACGGATCGAGGAACTGCATTCACGGCCGATTTGACGCAGTCCATTATGGAACTAACTCATACCGCCCACAGGAAAACAACCGCCTATCACCCTCAAACAAATTGGCTAACAGAGTGATTGAACAGGACGCTGACCGATATGTCGTCAATTTACGTATACCTAGAGCACCGTACATGGGACAAGATACTACAGCCTATGCAACATTCGCTGGCAATACCGCATTGCAAGGAACTACTCAAGTAACGCCATTCCAGTTTGTTTTTGGCCGAACTGTTGCCACACCCTTGGATGCAATGCTGCCTGTCAGCGACAGTGCAGAACAGAACCCTGACATCAGCGACCTTACACAGAGGGTGGAAGAAGCACGTCAGCTGGCGCCACATCGCATTCAACAAGGCAGTGCATCGACGCAGACCGATACAACTTGCGGCGAAGAGAAGTCGAGTATGCACCAGGCGACAGAGTATGGGTGTGGACTCCCGTGCGGACGCACGGCTTGTCTGAAAAGCTTTTGCGCCGTTATTTCGGCCCTTACCGAGTACTTCGCCGCATCACTCTTAAACTGCGAAGTTACACCGGAAGGACAAGTTAGCTCATCACCATGCCGACGTCGCACAGAAATTGTTCATGTGGTCAGAATAAAGCCATATTATGACAGGCAGGGAATATCCAACCAAACACATCTATTCTATACCATATACCACCTTAGTATGGAAAACAGCTTGTCAACAATTTCGTCGCTTTACGCATCAGGACGATGCGTTCTTGGAGGGAGAATAACGATACAATGCAGAAATCATCTTTAAACAGCGCACGCAGGTTCGTGCACCCTCCAAGGGGACAACGGCGTATTGGTGAAAAAGACGAAGACAATGGCACTTGCATTCGTCGCACGCACTCGCATCGTAGGTGACCGTAAGCGACGCTCCAGAGAGAAAGAGAAGGCATTGCTATCTCCTCTTCGTCTTCTTATTTAGTTAGCCCACAATAAATAGTTGCGACTGAACCCCTTGAACTGTTCGTTACAATATATATATATATATATATATATATATATATATATATATATATATATATATATATGCTTGGAGGCAGGACAGCTGCAAGCAAAGTTTTGCTCTGAACGGATTGAATTGGTGATTTTCTTAAATCTACTATGTATAAAACGCTCACGACTGTTGACAGTTGAATCGTTACGATTTCAATCAGCCGAGGGACCTAATCTCGGCCTACATAGCTATATATAATAAAGTTCTCAGAGCAACTATTCAACATTCCACCATCTCCCTTGAGCTTGACTACCATTTCGTTTGGTCGAACGTGGTGAGCTCCCGGGCTACATCTTCAAGAACCATTTTACTCACCCGCCTTCACTTCCAAAATGTTTGCACCTGCTGCAACATCACCATCTCCCTTTCATGGTGAAATAAAGCTCCATTAGAACTGCTGATGACATCTGGGCCTTCTTTGTAACCCCTGGTATTTAGAGGTATGCTTCAACAAGTACGCCTCTAAATACAAGAGGTTACAAAGAAGGCCCAGATGTCATCGATAGTTCTAATGGACCTTTCTTTATGACATTTACAAAATCGTATGCGAACCTCATTCATATATACATGGATGATTCGGTCGCGTCCACTGATTTAACGGTAACTGTCGTTGTTGCCCGATCAGAGCTAAATTCAAAATGTTGCATTTAACCATGTCTACAAGATCAGAACTGGCCACCCTTCATGCCGCTGTTGAATATATTGAATCTGCCACGTAAATGGACAGAGTTCAGGAACTCCAAAACAGTTTTTGGAAGCCTGCAAGGTGGCACTTCACCATGGCAAATATGAACAGTTTATTATACCCGAAATCTATGATCACAATGTTGGAAAAGGAGGTGATGTTATTATCCAGTGGATGCCATGGTCATTGCAGCATTATTACCAAGTCTTTTATTGATGATGCTGCCAAATCATCGCACATGATAACACATAGACCATGATCATTCCACTATCAAGAATGGAGACAGTCAGGGATTTTTAATGATTTGCTAGTGACATCATGTTGGCTCTTTAGAAGACTCAGGGCTATTCACCCATAGTTTGTGAAAGCTTGATCATCACTGCAGCTGCATTTACCATGTTAAACCTTTCCTGGTGTGACAACACACTGCTCTGCCACCTACGACTGGGTGTAGCCGTTACAAATTCACTGTACTTCTTTATTAAATGTGACCACTGTAACTGCGAAAAGACCACTGAGTCCCTCCCTTGTCAGTGCACCCACTTTGACGTCCAATTTCATCACCTTTAGAGTGTACCCAGCCAACTCGATAGTTGACCTTTCACAGAGACTAAGATCCTCCGTGCTTGGCCATATCAACAAAGAAAGCTACACAGGCTCTAATAACTTTCTAAAACAAACGAATCTGAAAAGACACTTATAGACACCCTCTGTCTTCTGTGTGGGTGAACTCTCTCCACTTGCCTCCTTTTTTTCTGTTAACCCCTCATTAGCATATGCACTATTAATTCTTGTCTTTTGTCCTTTTATCTTATGTGGTTTTACAAGCCTGCAATGCTGAACCAACTCGTCCAACTAGCTACATTGCTTAAAACAATTCAATTAATATTTTGGTTAATGTATACTAAGTAATTCGTGTGATGATTAGGCAGATTCTTCTCTTGCAGAACTTCAACCGGCCAAACACTAGAGAAAGGAGTGATGCTGATACGGACACACAAGTTTCCTTGGCAGTGGAATACGTTAGCTGGACAAACTGCTGCACGCGTTGCGTAGCAAAATGCATTGAAGCTGGTAAGCAAGCCGAAGTGCATGACCTGCAAATTTTCTGCCAATAATTTCCATTTTCAGACATCTGCGACGAAGTTGAAGAAAGGACTGCTGGCATCTGAACCAGGTTCTTGCTAAGTCCGTAGCAACTGCAATTACATTGGAGGACAAAATAAAGCAACCACTGTGCCACCTGAAGCAGTGTTCTCGCTTGATGCCTAATCCAGTAACGACAGAAAAAGAGTGGAGAATGCTGCCTTCCAATGTTAATTACAAGCAATACAATAGAAACCTTGGAAATCGAATCAACTGCATCATTCTGGGCAGAAATGGGAGAAGTAAAAGCATATGATGATACGCAAAAGTGCAGAAATGTCTGCACATTGGCACAGCACCAACTTATATTATTGCTGCAACTCAAGCAAGCCATGCTAAACAAAGAGCAGCAGGGCTTGGAGCTGAGAAACTGCATGCCATAATCATAATGAAATCAGCATTTGCTATGACCGGCAGGAGCTATGTCAACATCTGCAAGCGTCAATGACCAGCATATAAACGCCAACAAAAAAGAAATAGACTAAACAAGACATGTACTTTAGCTTTGACAAAGTGTTAACAAGCATTTCTGCTTTCAAGGCCTCAGCAATACAATAAAGTCACATAAGTAATACAATATTGCTTATCCTGTAATGGATTTTTATTGTGTATTTGCCTATGTTAGTATGTGATTTTTTATCTAGTTTTATAGGTGGAACAAAACAATAATTTTTTTGTTATAATTTGTACTGAAAGGTTTCAATAATGGAGGTTATTACTCTTATCATGTGTTTACGCCAACCCGGTGGCCCAAACTGTATATTAGTTTGTGCCACTAGATGTATGGTTGTGTTTGTGATGCTGTAGCGTTCCCTGCATTGTCGCCATTCCAGCTTTGTCATGCAACTGTCACGCTACTTGCGCTGGAACCAGATGGCTCACATGAAAATATCCGGGTGTTTCAGCAGCAGCACACCTCCTTTTGAGAATCAAACGCAAGTTTCACACAAGTGTTTTTTTTTTCGGAATGCCCGATAGCTACGCTTCACCTTTGCATAGCCAACTACCTGCAAGATGCTTCACATAACATCAACTACCACATTGCGTGTAATTTACGCAATTTTATCTCATAGTTTTCATGTAGGCCCTTTTTGATATTTATGTGGGGATGAATAAAATAGCTTTTTATGCCTAGCTCTTCAGAAATATTCATAACTCGACAGCATGCATGCTAAGCTGCAGCTCCTTAAATCCCAAACTGGCATTAAGAAAGCCAGCACAATAAAATGACACTGGGCTGGACACATCAGTTTCCAAAGATTTCTGTTGTGTTATTGACCTCCTTTCCACGGTTCATATTACAAGTTTGTGTGAAAGGACATTCCCAAAGCTAACATCTGTAAAGACGAGGCTGAGAAGCTTTATGTCAAGTTGACTGATGGTGCCTTTGGTGCCGTAATGAATTGCATTTTTGTGATATTATGATGATAAACAAAACTCGCATGCAGAGATACGTTGCAGCTTTCTTTCTTACCATGCAATGCCAAGAAAGCAAACGAGTAATTGCAAAGTAATCTGCATATTGTATCCTAGCTGTATAGTGCACGCCCCATTACCAGAGAATCCTCCTGACCTTTAATTCACCTTTCCGGTGCAACATGTCTTTAGAAAGCCATACTTTTACATTGCGTTGATATATACAGAGAAGCCTTTTCACCTTCATGTCAGCTTAGCTCTGTCAACAGCACATGCACTAAAGCTGCACACCTTTGCTACCTACTTCGCATCTTGCGACTGAAATAAAGGAAACACAGGTCTTAACAGAAAACTTATGAAGAATGCATTTAAATACTTGTGCAACCTTCTTTTCGGAAAAACCATGGGATGCCTACTGGTGTAGAGATGAAGCTTGGCAAGTAAGAAACTGATATGCTGTTATCTAAAAATATAATTGATTGATGTCTTGTGGGACAAGGTACCTCGTGTGTCAAGAGCATCCTTTATGACTGAGAATATTTTTGCCATTGCGTCAGCTTTGAAGACTTGACAGAATCTTTAATCTTGGTGCAATAGAAAACACCTTCACACAAAATGAATGCCTGCTTTAAACTTCCACACTGAGAGCTGGGCGAGTTAGTGCAGAGGGCACGGCACCTGGCCGACGAACAAGATGCCTAAGCCACCGCTACTGTTTTTGCAGGTATTGCCGTGGATTTTCACCGCCACAACAACGAACAACGGACTACTGGCTTTCTTCCGAGTACCTCGTGGCAATAAAACCGTGGACTGCACCATCTTTGATCACCGTTCCGCAAGTGTGACGTCATCACTCGACACCGTACTTAAGGAGCCTCGATGCGACATCTGCTTCAGAGGGCACGGCACCTGGCTGACGAACAAGATGCCTAAGCCACTGCTACTGCTTTTGCGGACAAGTGCTATGGACAATATAGTTATTTATCGTAGCGACAACCGCTTTCTGATAGTCTTGCCGTGCCCTCACAAGTGTTGTGACATTTTGTGTGACTGCTGGTCAACGCTTCTCTTGTTGCTTATGGCGGGAGATGTTGAGGAGAATCCCGGACCCAAGGTAAACGAAATCCTAGAAGAAATTATTCGGAATCAGACTGCGTTCCCTCGTAAGATGGATAACATTAAAAGTGAAATTGACACACTGAGAGCAAAGACAGACAGGATACAGAGCCTATTTGATGCAGTTTATACAATGAACTGCAGGATTGGGAATTTAGAAAGTATAGTTCAAGAACAGGCTGCAAAGTTAGTCGATTACGAGAACAGAAGCCGGTGTAACAATTTGTTAGTCTTTGGCGTCACTGAAACGGGGACTGACTATGGTGTAGAAAAACTAAAAGAACTTGTTCTGGAGAATATATTTCAAAAAACTATGGGTGGACAGATTCATACAGTTGAGCGAATTCATCGCCTTGGTAAACCCCAACCAACAAAATATAGACCAGTTATTCTTAAGTTTTACGATATCAGAGAAAAGGAAAGCTTGCTGAAAAAAGGTGCAAAAACTAAAGGGTACTGTTTGGCGTATTATCTCTGACTATGCCAAAGAAACATTAGATATACGCAGAAAACTATGGGAAAGCGCAGCCGCAGACAGGGCCAAGAAAGCAAAGGTCCTGCTCGTTTATGATAAACTTCGCATAAACAACGATACATACTTTGGGATCACAACCGCAATAAACGCTGCCTGCTGTCTAAAAGCTTAGGGCAAAAGGCTGATAACAGAACACAGCACAGGTCAGATCGGCCAAGCGGCACTGATGATCCTGATACCATAGGCAACTCCTCGGGCTCATCGTCACAGATATAGCTATGCATTTGAAGTTTGAACGCGCGAAGTATTGTAAATAAGACTACAGTTAGAATATCTGCTCCTTTTACAAAACCCACATGTTGTGGTAATAACAGAAACGTGGTTGCATAAAAATAGATCTGACGATTGTATTGTTCCTCCCGGCTATAGAATGTTTAGGAAAGACAGGGACACATGTGGTGGGGGCCTTTGTATCATAGTAAAAAACTCTGTATCTGCTGTATTGATTGATTGCAATGCTGCTTAAACGGTTTGGTGAAAGATTACATTTCATGGTATTGCCTACATCATTGGAGCAGTGTATCGCGCACCCTCTGCCTCGCCTGGGTTGCTGGAAGACCTAAACACTTTCCTACGTGCAAATGTCAAAGCAGACGCGAGATTAATAATGACCGGCGATTTTAAACTTCACCACATAGATTGGCGAAACCTATGTACTGTTGGTTCCGATTCATCTGGAGTAGAGAAACTATTGGAACTTATGTTCATATATAATCTAAACCAAATTGCACAAGAAGACACACGAGTAACGGCCACATCGCGATCATTGTTGGATCTGGTGTTTGTGTCAGATAAAATAAGTGCTTATACTGTTAACGTTGCGAATGGTATCTCTGACCACAAGATGATTATTGTTACAATCACAGCGGGAACAAGTGTTGGTTTCAGGCCCTACACCCCTGTACACATTAAGGATTATGGACGTGCGGATGATGTTTCCATGCTTGACTACCTGGATTCTGACTGGACTACCTGTCGTTTTCTGACTTTGAAATTGATTTCCATACTAAAACAGTAGATGAGTTGTGGCGGAACTTTAAGGTAATTGTACAACACTGCGAGGATACCTATCCCTAAACGCGTAAAGAAGACAAAGCACCGAAACCCCTGGATAACCAGGAACATATTTCATATGAAAAGAAAAATAAAAAGACTACGTAAAAGCAAAAATAAATCTACTCAGGTTTCGCGACTTCGAGCTGAGTTGAAGCAAGCCCTGCACGATTCTAAAAAAAGTGTCTTCAATTACACGCTTAGCCGCTTCCTCAGAACATCACGGCAAAAGTTTTGGCGATACATCAGTGATAGAAAGGAAGAGGTACAGGAAATCAGGAAAGATCAAGTTCTGATAAACAAAAAAGATATCGTAGAACGCTTTAATCACATCTTTCATTCCGTGTTCACCACGAACGATGATGACGTCGATGTTAGTTCAGAAAGCACAGAGCCTAGCCAAATGGATGACATCATAATTACACAGGAGGGCGTATTTCAGCAGCTATTGAATTTAGATGCAAAAAAAGCGTATGGACCAGATGACATAGCGACCCAGTTTCTTCAAAGATATGCTGAATGGGCGTCGCGTTACTTGACACTTATATTTCAAAAATCATCGCAAACTCATTCTGTACCCCAAGATTGGCGCAGTGCAATAGTTATTCCGGTGTTTAAAGGCGGCAGTCGAACAATAGTGAATAATTACCGGCCTATATCTCTTACATCCATTTCTTGTAAACTTTTGGAACACATAATAGCTAAGCATATCATTCGCCATTTAGAAAATAATTCTTTACTTTACCCAACCAACATGGATTCAGAACAGGCCTTTCCCCTACCACACAACTCGTAGAGACAATTCATGATTTCGCAGTTTCGATTGATGCCAGAGAGCAGATTGACGTAATCGCCATAGAGTTTGCCAAGGCTTTTTGCCACACAAAAAGCTGATTTACAAATTGGAAATAACCGGCCTTAATGCGACTATAATAAAATGGATTAAAGCATACTTAACGAATCGCAACCAGGTGGTCAGAATGGATGGTCATGTCTCTGGCTCACTGGCAGTATTCTCAGGTGTCCCGCAGGGATATATCCTGGGACCGCTTTTATTTTTGGTGTGTGTTAATGACATTTCTGCTCTTATTGAACCAGATGTACATCTTAACCTGTTCGCGGATGACTGTTTATTTTATTCTACACTACGAAACACGGCAGACCAACTTAAACCTAATAACTGTCTAAAGGCGTTAAGCGGATGGTGCAACAAATGGAGTATGGAAATAAATTATTCTAAGTCAACATGTACACATATTACCATGCAAAATAAGGGCCATCTTTTGTTTCCATATACTATTGGTGACAAGTGTCTGATGAATACTAGTCAGTTTAAATACCTGGGAATAACGATAACAGAAAACTTATCGTGGAGCATACACATAAATAATCTTTTGTTCAAAAGCATACGGGAAGTTATTTTCCTTGCGAAAAAAATTGGAGGGTGCTACATGCGATGTACGACTCGCCGCTTGCAAAACTTTTGTAAGGCCAGTTCTTGAGTACGCGTCAGAGGTATGGAGCCCTCACCAAAGTTATTTGAAGGAACAACTAGAGAAAATTCATAGGTACGCGGTGCGCTTTATATGCTCCCGATATCGAAGGACTGATTCAGTCACAGAAATGCTCCGTTTTTCTAAACTGGATCTGCTAGAAACGCGTAGACAAAAAAATCGATTGGAATTATTATTCCAAATACTCCAAGGCCAAATAAATATTAGGAAGGAAACATACATACTGGCACCTGCCAGACGGAGCTCCAGAACCAACCATAATCGATCTATCCAAGCTTATACCGCTCACACTAATAAAGTCAGGTACTCCTTCTTCCCCAACGTGATGGAAATGTGGAACAAGTTACCGATGTGTGTAGTGGAACATACTGATCTGTCCCAATTCAAACAAACTCTGGATGACTATCTGTGCGAGTGCGCTGCTTGATTCCGATGTATTCTGTGTTTGTGATTATTGCACATGTTCTTTTCTTTTATAATTTTTCATAACCCTCTCTGTAAGGACCCTCGCCAGGGGGTTGACAGTATTGTTAAATAAATAAATACATTTTCGAAAGACTAGAAACAGTGCACAAAGTATGAAGGACAGTGAAAACGCAACAAGTGCACTGACTTGCAACTGAATTTTTTAATCAGGTATATATACAAGAACAATACGCACACATCAGGCAATGTGAAAAAAGCAAGCAAATGAAGCGCAGGCTATTAATCATGATTGACATTGCTAGAAATGCTAGGAAACACAAGCATGAGTGACGTCGTGAGTGAATTCCATAAACTGCGACATGGTACTAAATCTATGCAAAAGCCATGTTGAAACTTATATTGGCGTTATGTGATTCAATGAAGTCAACAATATGCTCATAAACTATCTATTCTAACATTATACTTGAATAAAGTGCTAAGAAAATGAATCTATATATAGCTACAAATGCCTTAGTCACCAGATTTAAAAAGAGAGAGGACTTTCGTTTGTTTCAAAGATGAGGAAACAATACCTTTTGTGAGAGAATGCTGAGAATTAACAGCGATACTGAGGAGTTTATTGGGAATAATATAATGTATCAAAATGCATTATGAATTACGTCAAGCTTTAGAACTGATGTTAGCGCTAAAAAGGACGAACACACGGTGAAAAGACGACACGACGTCGTCGATACGACGACAACGTCGTGTCGTCTTTTCCCCGTGTGTTCGTCCTCTTTAGCGCTACCATCAGTTTTAAAGAATGCATCACCAACTAGCCCAGCGCCAAGTTTTATTGAATTATGTCAAGGACTCCATATTTCTTAAATTTGCAGACATACTTCTATATTTTAACAATAATATTAAGGCACACAACCTAAAATAACGCCACTATGTTAGTATTTCCATAGGAAATGATCCCCTAGGGGTGCAAAAAAGCGTACCAGTAAGACTCTATCACATGTGTTTGATCCCTGTTGATTGCTTCAAGTCCAGCTAAGTCGCAAGCGCCCACTGGAGCCGAACACGCTTCCTTGAAAGTAAGCTGTTTTGCTCACGGAGCGACACGGATCATTAAGAATAGAAGGCGGATGACTCAAGTGATAAAATGTCATACTTTAGGCGACGTCAAGAACCTCAGTGGCTGCCTGTTAGAAGGCAGTCATTCTTCGGAAGCACACGCAGAAATAATGCTAAAGTGCGATATTTGGAATGTATTGCGACATCGAATATTTTACGATATTTTGCGAAACCTGTTATTTTCTCTGGCCTTAAAAATAACAATTGTGGTTATGGAAAGTGGACGGCGCGGTAACTGTCGCTCTCCTTTAAGAGCCCACCTCAACAGCGCCGCGGGCGAAGCAGTAGGGAAAGAGAGAAGTGCCATAGGGAAGGGCTTCGGAATAATTTGGACCACCTGGGGATATTTCACGTTCGTTGACAATGCACAGCCCAAAGCTGCATTTTCCCTCCATCGAAACGTTGCCGCCACAGTCGGGTTCGAACCCGGGTACTACGGTTTTGTACTCGAGCACCTTAACCACTGAGCCACTGCAGCGGGACGGCGTCGAACAGCATTTTCTTAACCTGCAAAAAAAAGAAAGTTTGCTCCCGATCTCCCGATGTAACGAACAATTCCAGCCTATTGAGCTTACTTTGGCTAAAAGTTCGCGTCGCGTTAAGTGAAAATTTATTTTTCATTACAGCAAACCACTTATGTAGAAATCACTGAAAGAATTCAAAAAAAATATGGTGTAGTGATAAAAAGCTTTGCGACACCACTCCATCAATTTATTACAACAATGTGCGAAAATATGAAAATGCTATAGGAAAATGTTATAAAAATGTTATAATTTTGATACTGCGCACCAGCTCTATGCACACTATCAAAATTGTGATGTCACTGTAAGTTGACTCCAGCACACGTTTTGCTTCCGCGGCCGTTGACTTCGTTTTTTTTTTTTTTTCAAGCTGACGCAGGTGAATGCGTAACCTCGTTCGGGCATAGGTGGAGATGAGAAGCTTCTGAACAGTTGTATTGTTCACTTGGCAAGCATTCACGTTGAACTTAACCATTTTGCTCAAGTACGTCACAACAGCCTGTAAAGGAGATTGTACAGTAAGAAGACTTTCGGTCTATTCCGTGATCCCCTTGAATAGTTCCTCGCACGACTTTAGAATACTCATTACTTGAGCACTGGGGTAATGCAGGCTGTCGCCGTTCCGGATGCATTCTTTTAGACTTGTCAGGTAAGAATGCTGACCGTCTGTCGAACATAGCAGAGCAGCTTTGCACTGCTCGCAACTGCTTATCTTTTTGATAATGCCTTTCACGAGGAATGAAAGAGGGTGTCTCAGGGTCATTGATTTCAGATGAGTCTGGTTCAGCTAGCTCACGCTTGCCATGTGTCAGTAGATAAACCAGATACTCCGAATCATCGACAGCATAGCTGGTTGTCTTCGGCGTGTGCAAAAATTGGCTAATACACACAAGTTTCAAAGCACATTTCATGTCAAAGCATCTGGAACCGGCTTCTTCAGGCGAACAAAAGAGAAAAGGTTTTCCAGACAATATTGTAGTATTCTGCTAGTGAGAAAGAAAGCGTAACCTTCAGAGCTCAAAATAATGTCCTGGAATTGAAATACAGCAGTAGTGGTGATTAGAAGGCCTGCTTGTGATGGCTTCCACTGCGAGGTGCTGTCCATATTCATGCCTTGAAAAGTATTTATGGCCAGCTTGAGAATGCAGACAGCTTCATAATGCTTCTCAATGTCTTGAAGACTAAGAGAAACGGAGGGGCGACGCGATGACATCAGAGTATACAACTTTGATACAAGTTCTAAAAACCATGCTGTGGTTTCGGCTTGTTGCTGCAGTATTTTTTCTTTCACCGAGTACCGGATTGCAGCGGGGGTCTCTCTAAAAAAATGCACTGCAAGTCCCACTTTCATCTTTGTGAAATGTCCCGAGGAAACGTGCTTCAGAAAGCTTCGGCGCCACCTTCAGCTCCCTTTCTTTGTCGAACTCTAGGACAGCACATACGCACGTGCTCTAGTTTCACATCCTGTGAAGGCAGGTTGTGCTCGCTGACGGTTGCACCAGTTAATGTCAACACGATAGAGTTTAGATGCTCACCCTTGATATTCTTGAGCACATGGGCAGCGTCTGCATTGAAAACTAACTCCATTTCACTGAATGATGGATTTGTTATAGAGCACATAGTCTTGGAGTTCCGATGGCAGGAAAACCCGAGATCGCGCCACATCGCTTGGTTTGATGCGCCCATATGCGACGTTACTACTCGGACTCTTAGCGAAATATCTGCACACAGGCGGACAATTTCGAGAACGCAGTCCTTGAGAGTACTTCCGTCGACGTGGCTCCCAGTAAAATGGTATGCGATCACCTGTTTCCATCGGCTGTTCAGGCCTCCTACCATGAACACCAGTGCATGACCAGCGGGATTATCTGGCTTAGGTGGAGGCGTCACCCCTCCGAACACAGTGTCTTCAGCACGGTCAAGCTGAAACCCTTGCGCTATCTCAATTTCGTCAAGGGACAAAACACAGTCTCTTTCAATATCTTCCATGCCTTGCGCTTTGATCCTGAGGAGTTCAACAACATCATTCAAAATTCCCGGCGAGAATTTCAAACCCTGGAGGCGACGACTAAATGTTCTATCTGTCGGCAGTGGATAGCCAAGCTGTATCAGAGCTCTGTAGCCAGACTTTCCGCAGGCAAACTTCAGTTGCAGCCTCTGTTTAATTGTCTGCGGTGACCACGTAGAGCCTTGATTGCTGCATCTCGAAAGTTCCTGCACTTGGTGGGAAGAAGAAGAAGCCGACCAGTGCGTATGTTGAATGTTCGGCTCCCGCTTCTGTGCACGTTTTCGGACTGATTTCTGTGATTCCTAGCAACGAAATGTGCACTATTCGACGCAGTTTCTTCTAAGAAACACGCCGATGTCCGTTTTTTCTTCCCGTCAGTGAACTCTTTTTCCATTTCGGAGACTTTTTAGTTCGGACCACGCCGCGGCTCAGCTAGCCTTACCCGACTAGGCCTATCGTCGGGGGCGAGGAGCGAGCAGGCCCAGGCCTCGCTCGTACGTGTGCGCGGCAGCATGCCCGCTATGGAGACCGTCGTGGAGGGAGAGGACATCTCCCAAGAAGAAGCGAATCGCCCAGGCTGGACGACGGCCATGGGCAGAAAAAAGAAGGCTAAACCGGGACCGGCCGGACCGAAGCAACGAGGGACGAGCAGAGACGAAGGGCGGCCGCCGCACGGCCGGCCCGCAGAGCACGGTCAAGCGCCTCGTCGCCGCATCGAGGCTCCCCCGGCTACTGAGGGACCACATTCGCATCATAGTAAGGCCGAGGGACGGCCTCGACGTAAAAAAAGTGAGTCAGATTCGCCTGGCGCAAGCGCTAGGAATGGCGGCCTCACTCCCGCCGAACGAGACCGAGGAAGACATCGTTTGTCCGTACGCAACCCAGAAAATTCTCGTCGTGTCCACGCCAACCGAGAAGAACGCGAACGCATACGCCGGAGTTCACAAGCTTCACCTAAGTGAAGGCGCATACAATGTGGCCGCATACATTGCGGCCCCGGACAACACGTGCAAGGGGGTCATCAGAAGAGTGGACCCCGAAATCAACGAGGTCCAGCTTCAGGCCATGATCGTGAACCAAAGAAATCCCAAGGCCTTGGAAGCTAAGCAGATCAAAAACACCTCGACGGTGGTAGTGCTCTTCAACGGCATGAAAGTGCCGAACTACGTCATGTGTGGCGTAAGCCTAATACGCCGCACGCTATACAGGCGGCAGAACGACGTGTGCTACGGGTGCGGTGACTTGGGTCACAGAGTCGACGTCTGTCCTAATCCTGACAAGAAGAGGTGCCGCGGCTGCAGAGCCAACGACCCGGCTGAAGACCACCAGTGCTCGCCCAAGTGCGCCCTCTGCGGGGGCCAACACCCGACGGCGGATAGCAAGTGCAAGCAACGATACCAAATCCCTTACGTCGTGTGGCGCAGGAGGTGCCGACGCAGAAATGCGAAGAAATCGCAGCTGCAAAGCCATTCGCAACAGCTGGAGAGTAGATCACGTGATTCCAGCGTGTCAAGCGCCCCCAGAGGGGGACGTTCGACAATGCCGACACTACAACAGCGCAGCCGATCGAGAGGCCGTTCCCGCTCCAGGGGGCGCTCCCGCTCCCAAGTGCGCATTCAAGAAGGGCCGACCTGGGCGGACCGGGCCAAGCCAAAGCCAAAGCCGGAATCACAATCAAAGGTAACGCAGGTAGCATTGCCAAAGCATAACGAGGAAGACCCTAGAATAGCTCAGCTAGCGGAAGAAAACGCCCGCCTCAAGGCGGAGATTCAGCAAATGAGGGCGGATTTCTAATTGTTTCGGAAACAAGGTTCCACTCCTCAGCTAGTCGAACAACAGCAACAGCAGGTGCCGCAAAGTACACCGACCCCGCAAGGGGAGCAGTCGGTTCGCTCGGTCAAACGCAGGGCCCCTCCCCTGACGGAGGAGGGAAACCCGGTGGAACCCGAGTCCAGTAACATCCTATTGGGAATTAAACAGTCGATTAGCTCTTTGCAGCTAATGGTCCAGCAACTAGTGGAAAGCATGGTAGCGCTCGCGGCAAGAGTGACGCGTATCGAAGCACACATGGCGCCTGCAGGTGCTAAACAAATCCAAGGCAGCAATCATGGCGAACAACTCAACTAGAGAGCTGGTAGTGTGGCAGTGGAATTGCGCTAGCTTCAAAAAGCGCAAGGCTCCGCTGCTACAGTTAGTTGCCTCACAGGCGGGCAAATCGCACGTCATAATTTTACAAGAAACTTTGGGTAGCGAGGCGACCCTGCCCGGCTACCGGGTCGCCTCGTCGAAATTTGAACAGGGTAAGCGTGGAGTGGCGACCCTCGTCGCGAACAAATGCTTTCTCCAGGAACGAGATTTGAAATTAGGCAACGCGAAAGCGGAGGTAACCGTGATCGAAATCATACCGAGCAGTTGGCTGAAAAACAGCGTATTCGTAGTGAACGTGTACAGCCCGCCCTCTGACCACAGACAGTCGTTCACATCGATAATAACGAAGGCGGCCTCAATGGCCAGGGGGGCCCCACTAATAGTGGCAGGAGATTTTAACGCGCCCCACGGAGCTTGGGGTTACGCAAGGCCAGTGCCTAAGGGAGAGCGGCTATTGGAGGCAGTCACTACGTGCTCGCTAGAGCTGGTGACGGACCCCCGCTATCCGACTCGACTAGGCACGTCGGTGGTGCGGGACACGACGCCCGACCTGACCTTCGTCAAGAACGTGCGAGGGGCCGAGTGGCGCAACCTGCACGAGAACCTCGGCAGCGACCACTACATACTGGCGGTCACGATCCCCATCAGGGCGGCACCACCGAGTGAATTTAAGGTCACCGACTGGGACGCCTTCCGCAAAATAAGGAAGGAAGACACAAACGAATACGCGGATCTAGACAGTCTTTTTAGAAGGCTCAAAGAGGACGTTAGCACCGCGACGAGGGTTGTCCAAACTGAACTAAACGTGGAAAGGATGGACGCGAGATTGGCACACCTATTAGAGGCAAAGAATTCCATCACGGCCAGGTGGAAAACGCAAAGACTGAATCGCAGACTGCGAAAGAAAGTAGCGGCACTAAACCGGGAAATCGAAGCGCACTCGATCGAGCTTTCCAACCAACAGGGGAACGAGGTGTGCGCGTCGGTAGACGGACAAATGAGAACCGGGCGCAAATGGAACCTCCTAAAGCAACTGTTAGACGACAGGCAATCCAAAGGCAATCAGAGATTGGCAATCGATAGGATTTTACAAAAGCAAAAGGAGCAGGGCAAAACGGAAAGCGAGTTCCTAAAGGAGCTGGTGGAGACGTATCTCCCACTGGGCCCGTCAGGCGACGGCGACTATCCACAATACGCTGGCGCAGAGGTCGAAGAACTCGACGCAACCTTCACGGAATCGGAAATTTGGGATGCCTTACAAGGCCTCAACGGACGCTCCGCTACGGGCCCGGACGGGGTCTCGAACAAACTGTTGAGGAACCTAGACGGAAAGTCGGTCGAGAAGCTCACAGAAGAAATCAACAGAGTGTGGGAAACGGGACAGGTACCAGAGGTCTGGAAAGAGGCCTCGGTCATATTAATACCGAAACCCGGTAAACCACTTGCGGCGGAGAACATGCGGCCAATTTCGCTCACCTCGTGCGTAGGCAAGATGGCCGAACATGCCATACATAACCGAGTATCGCGGTACGTAGAGAGAGAGGGCCTCTTCCCACATAACATGGTGGGCTTCAGACCGGGCCTCTCCACACAGGACGTAATGTTACTACTCAAGAAGCATATAATTGACGGCATGACCAGAGACACCAGGGGCATACTGGCCCTGGACCTAACGAAAGCGTTCGACACGGTCAAACACAGATTTCTAATGGAAACGACCTCGGTGATGGGGCTCGGCCGGAAATTCCACTCTTACATAGGCTCCTTCCTCAGAGACAGGAAAGCCACGATCAAAATAGGACAGGCCACGTCCGATTGGTACACGCTGGGCGCGAGGGGCACCCCACAAGGGGCGGTGCTCTCCCCACTATTATTCAATCTGGCAATGAAAGGGCTCTCGGACCGGCTGACGAGAGTGACCAACGTCAATTACGCCATGTACGCAGACGAAATTACGGTGTGGTGCCTGGGAGGGTCGGACGCAGAAGTCGAGCAGGCTCTTCAAGAGGCGCTGGACACAACGGAAGGATACCTGAAGGAAACGGGACTCCGTCTGTCACCCAGCAAATCGGAACTGTTGCTGTACAGGCCCTCAAAACAAGGCATGAGGAATTTGACGCCGATCGATCAAATACCGATCAAATTACACAAGAGTGCCGGCCAGCCGATTCCCAGAGTGGACACTATAAGAATCCTGGGGCTGCTAATTGAGGCGAAAGGCGGCAACACACAAACTGTCATGAAATTCACGTCCAAAATGGAGAACATGCTCCGGCTGATCCTCAGGGAGACGAACCGCAGGGGAGGGCTCAGCGAGAGCAATCTCATCAGACTTTACCACGCCTTCCTCATGAGTCACTTAAATTACGTAGCCTCGGCGCTAAAATGGACCAAGAGAGACGCGGCCAAGATAGAGACACTGATGCGCAAGAGCATCAAAAGGGTGCTAGGTCTTCCGATCACTACAAGCACGGAGCGACTCGATCGGTTAGGGGTCCACAATTCACTATCAGAAATCATCGAAGCGCAGACCAAGGCACAGGTCGTGCGGCTGTCGACCACCAGGGCCGGCAGGCGCATCCTAGAAGAAGCAGGGATAAATGCCGACGCAGAGTGCAACGCACGCAACATTGCGCTCAGCGCGGCGGTCAGGGGCACTTTCAAGGTAGAACCGCTTCCGAGAAACGTCCACCCGCAATTCAACGAGGGGCGCCGAAAGGCGAGGGCCCGAGCACTGCTGAAATCGACCGCCAACTGCCCGGGCCTGGCGGCTTTTGTAGACGCGGCCCAGTACGGGCGCAGCGACCGGTACGCGGCCGTCTCGGTACGCTGAGATGGCACGATAATTAACGCAGCATCGGTCAAGGGGGTAACGTCCGAAGTGGCCGAACAGGTGGCAATAGCCATGGCAATGGGAGACCCCGAACGTCCTTACGTCTACACAGATTCGCGATCGGCGGCAAGAGCATTCGCCTCGGGCTCGATATCCCGGGAAGCGGCGGCCGTCCTCGGCAGCGAGGGAGCCGCGGGTCAGCACATCGTCAAATGGTTTCCAGCCCACATGGGGGCCGACGTGCACCCCGAATTTCCCAACGCCAACGAGCTGGCGCACGGACGCGCGCGAGGACTCACGCACCGCGGCGATCGTGGCGAGCGAAGTGGCGGGGAGGGAGGGGAGCACCGAGACCTGCTGCTCACCTTCAACGAAATAACAACACACTATCAGCTGTCGAGGAGGACCTTCCCACTCCCCCACGCTAAACTCACTAGACCACAATCATCGATATTCAGAATGCTTCAGACAGGGTCGTTCCCCTCGAGAGGCAGACTGAGCCATTATTCACCAGAAGTAGAGCCGCAATGCCCGGATTGTGGCGAATCGTACTGCTCGCTAGCGCACATGCTCTGGCAACGCTCCGCGTTAAGCGGCACCGTGTTTACTAAAGAAGACTAGGTGGACGCCCTGCAAAGCGACGACCACCAGACCCAGCTCCGGGCCGTCCAGAGGGCTCACGAAAGGGCGGAGGCTCACGGGCTTCCCGTCCCAACGTGGGTGCGGCCCGCGACCCCTGCCGGCCACTAAACCAAGAGTGGGTGGGGAGGGGTTCCTCAGGACACAATAAAGTTATTTCCTCGTCCTCCTGCACTTGGTCTTCATTAGGAATTTTATTCGCTTTTGGAAGGTTTCTATTTTACTTTCTAGTTTTCGCACCTTCTTTTTTAGGGACTGAATAGTCACGTTAGCCTTCTTGTGAACTTCTTGAAGCTGCATGTAGCGTTGTCCTGCAACGTCTAGTTGCTTTTTTAGCTCGGCACTAGAGCTGGAGGAAGAATGTAGATTGCATACTTGCTCTTGTTGCGTTGTTGTGTTGTGTTGTTGTATGTTAGAATCAAGTGGTTCCCGGCGCACTCGGGCAACGATGCGTCGGAGAAGCACCATAACAACAACGAAACGGCACACGCAGTGGCGCGAGCGCTAACCAACCGCGCCGCTGCAATCGACCGTCCAACGTGGTGTAGTGCCAAGGACCGCATGACGACGTTCAACGAACTTACACAGTTCCACCGCCTGGCTCGGATGACTTTCCCACCCCCGCACCCGGGGCTGAGCCGAGCGGAGGCGGTGCTGTTCAGACAATTGCAAACTGGGTCCTTACCCACCCAGTGTTAATGACTCATCTATACCCGAAATTATATGTGAGTGATGTGTGCCGCATGTGGCAGCGGGAGAGGGCCACCCTGACGCACATTCTATGGGATTGCACCAAGTTCCCCGACGAAGCTTCGACAAGTACAACGATTCCGCCGCGACTCGCGACTGCGGCGGAATGCTACGACCACGAAAGCCAAACCTGGGCCGTCCAGCAGGTCTCGGCGGCTCTTGAGAGACAAAGGCCGAGCGAAACCGACGGAACGTTGCCTCTCAGGGCGACCGACCGCGGGAGTAACACGCGCTGGAGTTGAGTAGAGACCACCCGCTGAGAAGACGTCAGGGCCCGCGTCACGGCGCCATTTAGTCATGGTGTCGTTCTGCAGGCGACTACATGAGGTTGTTTCTCTCTATCTCTCTCTCTCTTGTTGTGTTTGCGACTCATTGCAGACTGCCTCCTGATCGCAGTTCGTGCTGTCTTGTGCACTGCCAGAGTGGACTGGCAAAGAATCTATATGAGATGCTGAAGACACCTCAAAAGCTGAAGAAACTTCGGGTTCTCCTTGCGGCACCACTGTGATGGGTGCAGATGCTAGAACAAGTGTGCTTCTTTCCTTCGGCTCCTTTCGGTGGTGAACCAAAGCTGCACAATAAACAGGAAATAATATTTAGAGCTCAATGGACTCAGTCAAAAGTATCGAAAGATGACACTATAATTTCCCAGTTGCGTGAACGGCAAGGCAATTTCAAGTAAAGAAAAGTAAGGTAGAGGAGTATGCGCGCTTACAGTCCTCAACTGCGCCACTATACTAACAGATCAGCAACGGTGATACGCATTGCGAAAGTAATCACTACTGAAAAATATGGCACAACTTACGTCGGAACGAAAAGATGGTTGGCCCAGCGTTTCCTTTCAGCAGCTTTCGTCCGTCCGCGCGGTTGTTTTCGAAGCAGCTGTCCACAAAATGGGCCTGCGCACAAAATAAATAGTAATATTAACAGTCGAGTAATCACTGCACAAGGAACTAAATCCGCCCCCTGACATTACATTTAATTTACACAAGGCCACGTGATACTTGAGGGGTTTTCAAGTGTTTCAGTTTTCTGCTGTTCAATTTTTGTCGGCTTTTAGTGGCAAAATTTTTAGGAAATTGGTATAGTAAACACGTACATATGCCCTGAACAATGTCAAGTTCCCTGCCTTCACGCTGCCGCGATAAAGGAATTAGGCGCAGTTCTGCCAAGCCACTGCTTTTGTTGGAGAAGGGTGAAATGAGCCGTCAAATTGTTCGCCAAGTGCGAGCAAAGTGGTATGAGGCGTAAAATATTAGAATGCAGAGTTGCACCCAACTTCTAGGCCGGCCCGCCATGGTGAAGGGGCATTTGCTGTGCAGGAAAGTTGGTTTTCGGAATTTTGCAAATGGTGTACGAAACAATCACTGGTCTAGTATTAGAACTACTAATCACCACAAAGGAAGTAAAAATCAACAGCTCAAAATATTTCGATGTCATTATGTTGGTACTCAACAAATGAAATCTTAAACTTCAATAATTTGTCGTGCAGCCTTCGCGCCTTTACTTATTTTCTCCAGAACTTCGGATAAAAGCAATGGTGAAACGATCTCTGGCGCGTTCGCTTTCATCAGTAATCAGTAACATAGACATTTGAAGCGTTAGGCAAACAGATTACGAGCGGCAGAGGGCTAGAGCATAAAGGCCCGGGCACCACTGCAACGCACGCATGTATTGTGTTCTGTTCAGATCAAGGTCGCCTATTCCTTGCAACTTAGCCTCTTTACTCTAAATATGCGATCCATGACCACAACTGCGCGTCCTGACGTGTACGATGGCTAAGCATATTAAACACAATGCATGGTGCCGCGGTATATGCTGGCATGAACGATCGTGCCCAGTATCATGCGCGAAATAGAAATGAATGCCTACAATAACTCTAACGCCGTTTTTAGCACACACGTTGGGTATTATTTTAAAGCAGTACACTTATTTATACGGCAAGCAGCACGGGAACGAAACAAGGAATACAGTACTTACACTGCATAGGCGTCAAGTGTATCCCGGCTGCTACTTGCCACGTTTCCCCTTTACAGTCCACAGGAGCCTTATTTTCGGATCTCTCGGAAGTGAAAACATTCTCCAGCCATTTCGGGAGTGACTTGTGCACGCAAGCACGCAACACACCGGCATGTCTTCCCCGTCTTGCGGCCAAGAAAAATTGCAACAGACGGGAAACAGACTGACCCTTTCAAAGGATGTCCCCACCCTCCACGGAGCGGTGGAGGGGGGTGCGCGCATCGAGGCACCCTATTTCATCCTATTTCATCCACCCGGCACCCTATTTAATCCACCCTGTTTCATTCCCCTGGCGGAACGATTTCACCTCCCACGGGTGTACGTTTCCACCGCTTCCCTTCAAGGTCGCGTCCGCGCTTAGCCACCTGAAAACTGTTCAGGGGGTAATGGCTTAGCTCGCGCTGCGCACGGAACGTCCCTTGTTTGCGACGGCGCCTCTTCGGATGACTGTAAATTACTGTTGTGTTGTTAACTGCCACGACAGCAATGTAAACACGAAAGGGTTTATGCCATCAGTGAAATTCTGCCGTTTCATAAGAAAATGGTACTAAAGAAAGCAGATGTTAGACATGAATTACCGCGGTGCGCCGAACAAAGTAAGTAAACAACTGGCAAACGAAGCGATCTGGTTCATTGATCACTCGTGAGTGTATGATGGTTTTTACATGTAGTCCACGTGAATTTCATGAAAACTGGGTATATAATCCTTTTATTCAAATAAAAACTTTCACTTGTTAGACCAGCGCTTGTCCCGTTTTCTTTCTCGTGTTTCGTTTGTGTGTGCGCTGTCCAAGAATGGAAACCACTTCTCTTCCATGCGCTATCAGTGGCCGGAATTCACGCGTGCCGAGAAATTGAATATGTGCACGGTGCATTGAATATGACCGGAGTTCATTCCTGCTTCACCGCTGCACCGATCGATCGAGTTACTCGGCAATAGACGCCCGCGTCTTGGTCGCGCAGTTATTGCTGAAGCAGAAATGATTACTAATGCTGTCAACTCCCGTATCTTCACCAATGTTAAAAAATTGACAAGCTTTTTACGCTGCTGCCTCTATTCTATACTGTAGGGGATGTACTAGTTAAGGTTGTGTGCGCATGCCGTATTTGTGCTATGCGGCGATAGAGAGAGAGAGAAGCTTAATGATACGAAATGCAGAGAAGTCGGCCTGAGGTATATTCCTCTAGCCAGCTACTCTGCGTTGGGGGAAAGAAAAGAGGGAAAGAAGGAAGAAAGATGCGCATGATGGGGGACGATGACGAGAGAAGGAGGATGTAAAACATATGACAAGCAATATGGCATGTTCAAAGCCTACAGTGCAGGCCCGTACTTTTTAAAAAGTTCAGTAACGCCTGGATGGCCTTGAAACTCGATTGAGCGTCTGGTCAAGGGCCTAAAATAACGTCCTTTGACAACGGTGGGCTGTCGAGACGCGTAGGGTCATTGTTTCAACTGTTGACGCTCTTCCACGTACTTAGGGCAGTCACAAAGCACATGACCTATAGTCTCATTAGCATTGCACAACTCACAGTCTGGAGACTCAGTGCGTCGCATGAGGTGCACGTATACGCGCGTAAACGCTACCCCCAGTCTTAGTCTGTGCAGAAGACTGGCACAGCAGCGTTGAATTTTCGGTGGTAGCCTAAATTTCATGGTAGGGTCCAATCTACGGAGTCTGTGACGATTATCCGGATTTTCCGAGTGTTTTTCTGTCCATTTTCGGATGACACTGAAGAGGAGGTAGTTGGCGTCCACTCTTGAAAAAGGAATTGCAAGCAGTGACTCTGGTTCTTCGAGTACCTTATTCGCTTCGGCATCGGCCAGTTCGTTGCCGTGTATACCACAGTGACTGAGAATCCACTGAAATGTGATGTGGTGGTCGTTTTCTTGCGCTAAAGTTTAGAGCTTGGCAGTTTGAAGAGCCAACACTCTGTAAGCGCTTTCTTTCAACACCACTCTAAGTAGTTGCAGAGCCGATTTTGCGTCACTGAAGCCTGTCCATACTTGAAGAGGTTGTCGCGAAATATATTGAACGCCCTCTCTGATTGCCACTAGTTCCGTAGATGTAGTAGTCTCGTTACACAGACGAAACCTTCGAATGACTTGATGCGCAGGCACGACAAAAGCCGCACCAGACCCATACGACGAGACCGATCCGTCTGTATACACATTCACCGAAGAGTCATATTCTTTCGACATATATTCAAGTGTTAAATGTCTGAGGCCGACGGTAGGTATTCGCGATTTTTTAGAAATTCCGGGAATAGATAGACGTGCCCGTATTTTGGACATTACCCATGGGGGCATACGTGGAAGGTCAGCAGGGGCAAAGTATGATGGTATGGCAGGTCCTTGGCATTTAGTGGCTCTTGAAAAAGCGGAGTCTGGCCGTATGTCAGGAAGTGTGGATAAGGGGTGGCTTCCATGACGGCACAGCAGTCGCAGGAATACTCGAAAAGGTTCGCATCGTAGATAGACAGGTAAAAGGGTGACGCGAGCCTCCTCAATTGTTCTGGAGGTTGAGGTGCAACGTGGAACACCGAGACATGTTTTCAGCATCTGTACCTGGGCACTTTCCAGCGTACGCAACCGGCTCATACTTGATAAAACTGGCAGGCTATACTGAATGTAGCCGACGTAGAGAGTCTAGTACAGCCGGAGTAGCGAATGCTCAGGTGGACCCCACTTCCTACTGGCCAGAAAGCGAAAAACTTGAGCGAGCCCACTTATTTTTTTCTTTAACATTGCCACATGCTTCGACCGTGAAACACCGCAGTCAATGACAACGCCGAGGTATCTGTGGTGGGTCACATATGGGATGACATTGCCATTGATCATAATTGGATACCAACACACAAGCTTCCGTGTGAACGCTATCGCAGCGCACTTATCTGGGGCCAGTTGCAGTCCTTGGCACTGCAAGTACTGAGCCGTTAAAGAAACAGGTCGCTGCAATTTTGCACGAATTTGTGGTCGCGTGACTGCGGACGCCCATATGCATATGTCGTCTGCGCAGGTACTGATGCGTAGTGTATCAGGAATTATTCCCGCAAGGCCAATAAGGGCAACATTGAAAATAGTCGGTATGAGCACTCCTCCTTGAGGCACTCCACGGACCACAATGTGTCTTCTCGTTTCGCCATCATTCGTGGACATGAAGACTGTGCGACCATCTAGGTAATTTTCAATCCGCATGTAGAGATGGCCACCGATGCCCAAATTACTGAGAACATCAAGAATGGCTTCGTGCAGTACATTGTCATAGGCTCCTTTTATGCCTAAGAAAACTGCTCCTATAAGTGGGTGTCGCCATTTTTTGTGTTCGATCGTGGATACAAGATCAATGACCCCATCTATTGCAGACCATCCACGTCTAAATCCGATCATAATTTCAGAATAAAGCAAATTATTTTCCATGAACCATTCTAATCTAGTGAGCACCATCCGTTCCATCACCTTACCGACACAGCTAGCTAAAGCTACTGGACGGTAAGATGACATTTCGCAAGGCGATTTTCATGGCTTTAGGAGGGCCACCAAACTGCTGGTTTTCCATTGCTTCGGGACTGTACCGGATGACCACGTGGCGTTATAGTACGACAGCAGGAGTTTTCCGGCCTTCCACACCAAGGTGGCACAGGGCAGTATATGAAATACCGTCAGGTCCAGGTACAGAAGATCGTCTAGAAGCAGCAAGTGCAGCTTCCAATTCCCGCATCGGGAAAGGAAGGCCAAGAAGGTGGCAACATTGGATCTTTAGAAGGTGGCACGGGTCGATCCAATGTTGGACATGTTGAAATATCGGTACGGGTGACTCTCTTACAGAAGTCTTCGGCAACCTGCACTTCCGTCAGAGATTGGTGAAGTGAAGATTGGTGAAGCACGGAAAGGGTGTTTTTGCTGAGGAGGGGCACGAAGGCTTCGTACTATCTGCCAGATCCTAGAAAGTGTCTTTCGAGGATCCAGAGACGAACAGAAGCTCCTCCACCGTTGTTTTCCCATTTTCTGAAGATGACGCCGTATTTTTCGTTGAGGTCGTCGACATAAGACAAGGTCTAATGACGATTGAGTTCGCCTAACCTTTTCCGATCTACGACGGATCGCGCGGAGCCGTTCATATTCAATATCAATCGCCGTTTTGAATGTAGGTGCACTGATAAACTTAGTTGTCTTCTGCACTGACGATACAACAATGTATTCTATATCAGTTGGTGAAGTGATGCCTCCGCAACTCTTCGACACATGTAGAGAATTTGGACCAATCAGTGCAGCGTACAGCAGATGCAGTTGATTGCACAAACCACTTCATCTGCACATATGTTGGCATATGATCGCTCCCATGTGTTTCTGTGTACAAGCACCAGCTGACAGAGGGCAGGAGGCTCTGAGATACGATAGTGAGGTCTAGGCAACTTCCGTAGGCAGTGCCGCGGATGTAAGTTGGAGACCCATCGTTGATGACAGTCATACCTTCAGTGTCTGTGAAGTTCATCAAGTTCCTACCCCGACAGTTCATTGCGGCACTTCCCCAATAAGGATGATGAGGATTGAAGTCTCCAATAACAACATGAGGGCCTGGAAAACCTTGTAACACAGTGGATAGGTACGAGAGGTCAAGTCTTTGTCTAGGAGATATGTAGGCGGCGATGATCGAAAACACATGTAGCTTATGTTTTAATGTCACACACACATATTCATTGCTGTCATATGGAGTGATCGTGTACCGAAGAAACGTCATGTCACTGCGTATACACATTAACACTTTGCTCTTGTGTCCATTCACGTGACCAGAGAGGCCGCATGTCTGACTTTAGGCAACGGGTTTTGAAATATGCGGCGATATATTTTGTAATTTCCGCACAATGTCGATGGAAGTCCGTTGCATCGGATTTCAACACAGATTTGCAGCAAACATCTTGTGGGAAACTGCAAAAATGAATTTAGTTAACACGCATCGTATGTTCCGACGATTTTTCCGGTGGCACATACGATGTCGTTTACGATTCCCTGCTCCACGTCACTTACATGGCTAAGCAGACGCTGCCCTTTCACCGCATTGCAGCCATAAAAATAATTGTCAAGCGCACCGATCCTCTTAAAGGCAAATAGAAGCGTGTACATCGTCCTTGGAATAAAACGTCCACACACACACAAACACGCACACTCACACACAGGTACACATCGCGCTGCCGATTTTTTAGCATTTAAATATTTATTGGATGTTTTTTGTCTCTATCTTATTTCGTGTGCGTGGGTCTGTTTCGTGTACATTTCGCTCTGCAGGATGGTTAGAGTGTCCTTTCGCTCCACGTGCTTCAACACGTACAGCCGGGTGGGATGCTGAGTGTTTGCAGCCTTTAAATGGTAGCTTGGAGGTGGGAAGACTAATAATTGTTAGTGGTTTTACGGTGTGTTTTTTGGTCGGAAAGTGAGAGTGGGGCCGCCTGGTTGAGCGGGTGCGAAAGCGTGTCATACCTTGGGTCTCCGCGGGATTGATTGCTTTTAGAACAGTGGTGAGAGTTGCTTTGCGGCATTTTGAGGATTTGGATACTGTGCGTATCGGTTTTTTGCTAAAGGGCACGTGCTCTGCATTATATAGAATTATAATATTTGCATTAGAAAAAGCCGTGTAATACATGGCAAGAAAGCCGGGAAAGCAGGCAGTGCGCGGGGGGTCCCTCAAGGCAGATGAGGGGACAGATGAGAATGGAAAGGGAACCTAGTCAACCGGCACACACTGTGATGTCGATATTAGGCTGCAGAAAATGGAGGATTTCCCGGAAGAGCTGGTCAAACAGGTTGAACAGCTCAAAATGAACTAAATAGGACGTGATGCAGGGCATGTAGTTGAAAAAAGACTTGAAGCAGCCGAGGAAAAGCTGAACAGGACCTCCATTGTGAACGAGAATTGTTGTGACAATGGAACGCCGTCTCCCGACGTGACAGGAGAGGGAGTGCCAGCAAAGTACGCGGAATGCGTGCAACGTGGTAAAGGGTTAGCTGGAAAGAGCGACACCTACATGAGGCCGCCTCGCGGGAAAATCAGGAGCACAGAGGATGATGCCCCTTGTCGAGTTCGAATCACGCGGAAAAGGACAAAGGAAAGCAGGGAGAGGTGGGAGAGAGTGAAATGTTGTTTATCGCCGGGGACCCAAACCTGGCTAGGTGCGCAGAAGCAATCGCGGAGAAGGAGAAAGGCGACAAAAGAGTGGCGGTAGGGACATTTCCAGGCCAGACACTGGGTTCTGTCATGGAGCGAGCAAAAGGAAAGCTCGCAGAAAATGCCCACGTGCGCAACCTTGTCATAGTAGCAGGTAGGCTAAATGACGTCTTAAACAGGAAAGGGACAGGACTAGCCCAGCGCTTGGCGAAGGGGGTGGACGACTTGCGCAAGCTATCCCCTCAGGTGCAGATCGTGGTGTGCACGGTGCCGGAAGTGCCTGTACGTGACAGTCCCATACAAAGAGCCGTAGTGACTGCTAATGAGGCGATATGGAAAATGAGCCTAGAGAAGGGCTTCGAGGTTGTCGAAGTAAACAGGGAAGTGAGAAGGTGT